>NW_026585644.1:24476536-24494710 GCF_907164565.1 Psammomys obesus
ATCTATCTATCTATCTATCTATCTATCTATCTATCTATCTATCTATCTATCTATCTATCTTCCCTTCTCCAAATCACACCTAGGGACTGTGTGCTATGAAAACATTCTACCACTGAGTCACACCCCTGACTTTTGCTTCTGTTTTAAAGTTCGTATTAATGTTGCCTCGTCCCCTTCTTCATCAGTAAATCACTTCAGGGAAACAAATGAACAAAGCTAGACAAATACTCTTCCGTTACCTTTCTTGTCCTAGCAACTTGGGTGAAAAGCTTGGGTACAGTGGTGGGCAGTGTTGGGGTCCCCAGGTCCCAGCTTGGGCTCCTCCATGCTGGGTTACTAAAAGGACAAGGAAGAGGAACTGTGAACGATTGGAAATGTCACCTCAGTGTTGCTGCCTGTGTTCCACCTCACCAGTGAACACTCCACACACACACACACACACTGAGTTCTTGCTGATAATGACACCCCCTTCATGTGCCTTTTGCATTGGGATGATGGAGAACTGGAGGATTACATTAGTTAAAATTGTGTGGTTCTAATATAGAATGTCTTCTTCAAAGTTTGCTTATTTGAAGGGAACAGATAAAAGCAAAAGAGAGCGAAATAGTGGCAGCAGTTGTTGACCTAGGCATGGTGCTTCACATCTGCAATCCCAGTACTTGGGAGGTTGAGATAGGAAGGTTGCTCTTAGCTTGAGGCTAGCCTGGAATACAGAATGAGTTCCAGTACATTCTGGGCTATAGCCAAGAAAAGAGAGAGAGAGAGAGAAACTGTTTCATACTGCAGTGAAGACTTGTTCCTTCTTTTCCATAAGGGCATTGGGCAAGCCTTGCTCACCTGTGCATGGGACCCCACGCTTCATCGGATTGTTCTACTGGGCTAAAGGGAAAGACCAGAAGGTTATCCATCACTCCACTGGGGACAGGAAATTCCAGGCCACAAAGGTTGCTTACATTTTTACCTGCTTTGCCTCCAGATCTGAAGTTTATTTGAATGGCTTGTTTGTCTAACTCAGCTCTGCTCAAATCAATCTTTCATGGGTTCTCCTGGCAAAGATCACCTTGGGTCAAAGGCCAGAGGTCATCATGGTTCTCAAATACCTACCCTCTTGGTAAGAGTGCTAAAGTGGACGATTACCCAGCAATTAGTGATGGACAAAGGGAATCACTTCAAAGGACTAATTGGAAAAAGATGAGAATGGCATGTGCGGATATGCCTCTGCAGGACCATCTTTACCGCCACACCCCCACTCCCCCCATCTCTTTCTTCAACTTGACCCCCCTCCCCCACACTCTAGTATGCTTGCCCTTTCTTTCTTATTTTGTTTGTTTTCTTTTGTTGTTGTTTTTGTTTTGTTTTGTTTTGTTTTCAAGACAAGGTCTCACAGTGTAGCCCTGGCTGTCTTGGACCTCACTATGCAGACTAGGCTGATCGTGAACTTACAAAAGATCTGCCTGCCTCTGCCTTCCAAGTGCTAGAATTAAAAGACTTGGGCCACTATACCATGCCAGAAATAGAACAGCCAGCATGGTTGAGTTGATGCTCAGGTCTCCCTTGAGTCTTCAAGAATTGCTGCTAGACTATCCTTCCCTCTCCAGAGCCTGGGTGTGCTCAGACAAGACATCTGTGGCTCTTCAACCCAGGAGACATAGATGTGAGAAGTCATGGCAGAAAGATTCCCTGAGAGTAATGAATATAGGACTAATGTTGAGAGAGAGAAGAAATCACTCAGAGAAAATCGTAGAAGAATCAGAGTTGCACAGTGCACTCTGGATCACTTCCGGTGTAGATCTACCAGTCGTGATTTAATACTAATCAGAGTGTGTATAGAAACAGAAAGACACAGATGGGTGCCCTGGGGTTCTAATGGAAAGACTACCATGAAAAACTCACCAAGAGACTGCTCAGTGTGCCACAGGTCCCGGTGCTGTGGGTGCTAAGCAAAGGGCCAGGCTGCTCACAAGCCTGTGTTAGGGGGAGGGGGAGGGGCAATGCATGCAGGTCTCATGGGCTTTGTATTCTGGGGCTCCAGCTATCTGCTGGGTACTCAGAGAACAAGAGTTTCCCCGAGCATGAGAATCCCTGAGACACAACATCTTTCAACAATGGCCTCCTGATGGTTCCATGCCGAACCATCTTGTATTCCTCTTCTTAACCAGGCTTTGAAACCAGTTTTTAACATTTCTATTGTGAGATTTTGAAACAAGGGCAGATAGAGCTGTATCTGCAAATATTGGTTTTGCTGGTGTCTTGTTAACCGAAGATTCCCATTCATAAGAACGGTGTCCCAAAGCTTCTTAGGTGGCTTCTGCAGTTTGGAGATGGAAACTCCTTAGGAAGGAAGTGACTAGGCTATCCCAGCCTAGGCATGCTGCCATTTCTCTTGTCAGCAGAGGGAGATACCAAAAAGTGCAGGCCGTCTCCACAGTGCTAAAGGAATTTCACTTCAAGTAGTGGCATCGTCCCTTCTGCTAGAGGGTGGGAAAAAATGGTTTTGTAGCATCTGCTATGTGCAGGACACTGAGGCAATACCCATCATGTCTCCCATAATGTTTACATCAGTACTATAGAATGAGCAATAGGAAAAAAAATTTTTTTTAAAAATGAACTCAGGGCAAAGCAGCAGTTATCCAAAGTCCAAAAGCCATGTGGCTGAACTGGGATTCAAGGAACATGTGTTGTTCTTGTTCTTCTGTTGGGTCCCACTTCTCTGAAGCCCTGAAATCATCGCCAAGGAAGCATGGCGTCCGGGAAGCTACAGAATAGAATGGAGGCGGCTTGTTTCTGGGGGTGGGGGAGGTGTTAGGGAGAAGCCAGATGCTCCAGCCATCTCAGGTCACATGAAGCCTGATCCTTTCTCAGCTTGATTTGACCTAGAACTGGGAAACAGATGGGACCATGCTGCCCCAGGGTCTGTGGGAGGCTGCACGCACACATGAGTGCTGCCTGTCCCCTCTGTCTCTGCTGCTGCTGCTGCTGCATAGGGCCTGGGGCCCGCTGCCCTTACAACGGCTCTCCAGTGGGCGCCTTTGGACTTAATCTTTACAAGGAATTTAGTGGGAAGGCTAGAGGGCTCATCCTCTCTGAGAGCAACAGAGACCCAAAGCAAGTCCAGGGCAATGAGACAGATGTCAACTGATGCATTATAAACAACATGGCATTGTCCCAGGAAAGCACAAGCGCCCAGGCAAAGATAAACAAGGGGCAAAGAGGGGCCTCCTGGATTCATGATCGTCCCTTAGCACAGATTCATGTGATAGACATGACTGTTGAGACATCCCCTCTAGCTGAAAAGTGGGGGACCTCGTCCTATATACACATGAGGTTGTCTAGCAAATGACTAGAGGTCTACCCCATTTATTGAGTCAACACTCACTTGCTGTTGAGGATCAATAGTCCCCTCTGCCAAGGACTTTTTTAAGAGTGGAATTTCTTAAGAGTGTGGCTTTCAGTGCTTTGGGTAAACCAGGACTTCACTGGTTCCCTTATTCTCTGTTGATGGATGCTGGAGAAGGCCCTTGGCCTCACTTGGCAAGTGGTGGAAAGCCAGACTCAGTCCCTGCTTCCAGGAACACCTGTAGTTATGACAGGTGATCTGATAGGCTGTGCACCTGGACCTTGGGTGGCAGCTTCTTCCAGGAGGGCCAAACTCTGGAAGTAAGATTCTTTGCCAGGAACTCACTGCATCTCTATAGAAAGCCTGGGAGGTGGATTGGGGTAACTGGGGGTTGGGATGGTTGAAGCAAAGGCTTACTGCTTGAGGAGCAATTCCTGGTTCATATAGACAGTGTCAGGAGGTGGGAGTGGAGGACACAGCGGATGTATGGTAGATATAGCATTACAGAGACACCCGAGGAGCTGGTTAAGAGATGGGATTTACAACAGAGGCAACATTGCGCCTTGGAAGAATTTTTTCCCTTTGTTTTTCTTTTCTTGTTTAAGTAGGGAGAAAAAGAATCAGAGATTACCAAATGTCTCATTCGGTTAACAGATGCTTAGTATTCTCTTATGCACCAAGTGTGGTGCTAGAGCAGTGGTCCTCAACCTCCCTAGTGCTGCAACTGTTTAATACAGTTCCGCATGTGGTGGTGACCCCCGACCATAAAATTGTTTCATTGTTACTTCATAACTGTAATTTTGCTATTGTTATGAATCGAATGTAAATATAGGATATGCAGGATCTCTGGTATGTGAGGGGTCTCGCCCCACAGGTTGAGAACCAGTGGGCTAGCACCAGCCGTTTTCATTTTCTAATCACAGCAGAGGACTTGAGACCCAGGGACCAGCTGATGTGACAGTAGGTCTGTGGCTTGTGGTAGGTAGGCCAGTTAATCAGCAGGGAGCAAATCTAATGCAAAGATCTCACTGCTGACTCCAGCCTCTGCCCCCTTATCTGTTTTTCTTTCATACCTTCCCCCCCACCCCCCAAAAGACCTTGAGGACTGTAGTTGATCCCACTGCAAAACAGTTACACAGTTCCCCAGGAGAAGGCACATTTCCACCTTGGCCATGAATAAGTCCTTTCTTCTCCGTGGAGGGCCAGGCTGAAGGGGTAGGTCCGGTCTGCTTTGGAGGGGCCCGGTGAATAGCTGTTTGCTTTTTCATTAAACAAAGTCTGCTGGGCAGGGCTCCTGGTCACAGGTGCTCCTGGAGCGCCACAGAGCAGGTATTACGATTGTCCTTTGGCAGGCAGGTGAACCAGCGCAAGCAGCCCCAATGATGTCGGCCCAAAGTGTCCATCCTCTCCCCCCTCCCCTCGGACTGCAGTTCCACAAATGACTTCTTTGAAGAGGCTGCACTGGGGACTGTGGGACCCTCTCTATAGCACCCACTTTGTCACTGGTTCTGAAAGCTGGATTGTCCCACACGAAGCCCTGCCCTCCTTCGACATTCCTCACGCTGACCATTGTCTGTTAGAAAGAGGCCATTGTCTACCCATGACATATCTGCTGACCGAGCCACATGAAACAAGGGGAGCTTTGGGGAGAAAGCAATCCAGTAGAAATAACAAAACCCCAAGCCCCGCCTCAAAGGAGGCTCAGACTGGCCTGGTCAATTTCCTGATGGCTGGTGTTCCTCCCGGGAGGAAGTGCCCACCACCACGGGAGGGAGGGTCCCTTTTATCTCTGGGTTGGAATGACACCATTCGTGCCTTTGTGTCAACAGCACTGAGAGGCCTTGCAGAGGGTTGTGTGGCCGGTGCTGAGGAGGGCTTGTTTGAAGAGGAAAAAAAAAAAAAAATCAGAATGATGTTTACCCAGCAGGCAGCTCCTGCCAAAGCAGACTCTAATGTCTAATGTCTGCATTCGACTATACCCGCTGGCCAGGCTGTTTTGGCTTGGCCTTGGCCTTGGGTGCTGTCGGGCCAGGAGGGCAGGCAGCTGGCAGACACCGGAGGTTGGTGCCAGCTCTTAACCATGGAAACTCGCCTCTGCCCTGTGTAAACAGCCAGGCTCTCTTCCAGCCTGCCCCACCCCCAGCTTCCTCCCCAGCTCCAATCCAAAACTAAAGGTTCACCACGGCCTGGGATGACAGAGGCTTCAGGGATGATGGAACCTAGCTGGTGGCCTGGCCATCAGCATGTGTCTGTCAGATTTTCAAATATACCCTCTTTGCTTCAGGGGAAATGTTCTCAGAGATTAAGCTGCAGAAGCCCATCTTACTCAAAGGGTCACCCCAGGACCTGGGCCAGGAGCTCTTTAGAAATGTGGATCTCAGCCTGGCGAGGTAGCATAAATGTGAACTGGGATGGGAGTGCTGTGGAGGAGCATAGGTATTCTGGGGCTACAGAAGGGGGATCCCCATAAGGGAGGGAGAGAGGAAGGAAAGGGAGGAGGGAGAAAGGGAGGAGGGAGACACATCCTTTGGTTGGGCACCTATCCTTTCTTCTGTCCCTGTAAGTCCTCTGCTCTTACTTCGAAAGTACTATGACCTGAGTTCGATTCCTCAGAACACGTGTGAAAATTTTGGGTGTTGTGGCTCTAGCCTGTGACAGCAATGTTCTGGGAGATGGATATCTAGGCTCACCAGCTGGCCAGTCTAGCTCTATAGGATCTGTTTGTAGTCTCTAAACAACCTTTTTTATTTATGTACTCCTAAATAACTTTATTTATTTTTTTTAAATGTTTATTGAGCATCTACTATGTGCTGAGCCTGTGCCCTAGGAACTGGGACTCTAGAGTCAAATAGAACTTGGTCCTAGCTCTTGTGAAGGCTTTGCCCTAGGGATGATGACATATCAATGGATGAACATATTCAGGGCATAGGAACATCATCAGAAAGTGCTGAGTGGTTTAGAAGAACACATAAAGACTAGGTTTGCTCTAGACTCAGAAAAGGCCTCATTCAGTAGATGTGAGATGGCTTTTTGGAGAAGAGGCAGGCAAGGAAGTGTTTCTTGCAGAAGAAAAGCATGCATACAAGGCCTGGGCCCGGAGGGTTCCCAGAGCATGTGAATAGTGGGAGCCACCACTCATGGCCCGAGCCACTCAGCATAGTGCGGGGGGTGCCTGCGTTTCACCTGTGTTTGCTTTCTTCCTCGTCTCTTCCCCTCACAGGGCTCCTCAGCTGCATTTGTTGAGCTGTCTCTTGCCACTGAGGAGCTTTTTGTCTGGAACAGGCATGGGTGACATTTTCTGTAAGGATCAGACTACAGAGATTATAAGTTGCCGGCCATAGAGGCTCATTCTCAGCATCCCCTCCTCTACCACAGGAAGAGTGAAAGCAGCTACAGGAACAGCTAAGCCAGGATGGAGCTGGACACTAACGAAATTGTCGGGAAAGAATGGTGGGCTAGGTTTGCCTCATGGGCCAGAGTTTGCCAACCGCTGGTCAAGAAGGGGAGATGGATAAGGAATAAGTCGCAGGAAGCAGTTATAGCGTCTGTCAATGTGATTCTTCTTCCAGTACCCCAGCCTCAGAGCTCCACTCTGTCGCTCAGGAAATACTACTTGTCAGTATGTTCTAAGTTCCTCTGTGTTTAAGTGCTCTTTGACATTCTCAAGATCCTCTCTTCAGAGGCGACTGTGCCGAGGCATCTGCTCTGATGCCAGTTGTACTTGCCAGTTGTGGCACTATGTACACTGCTGTTTGAAGTGTTGTGAATATTATCAATTTTCCTGCTTCTAATGCCTTATCCCAACTCTATCCTGAAGGGGCTGGAGGGATGGCTCAGTGGTTAAGAGCACTGGCTGCTCTTTCAAAGGACCAGGGTTTAATTCCCAACACCCACATGGCAGCTCTGTAACACCAGTTACAGAGGATCTGATACCCTCACACAGACCTATATACAGGCAAAACCCCATCACACATGAAAAAAATAGATGACAACCAACAGGAAGAGTGACAAAGTAAAAAACAAACAAACTCTAAGCTCTACGTACATCCGGTCCATTCTAGATGCTCCCAAGAGCTCCATTGCACATTCCACTCATCGTGAGCTCTGGCTTTGTTGCTACCTCCTGACCTGCTAGGGTGACCTCGTGTGTTTTCTATATGGTTGCTACGTCCTTTTTTCCTGTGTGGTTTGTTATGTACATTTTCCTGATTGACATCCCCCCTTCATTGTAGCTTTTGTCCATGGAACATATGGCTGAGTAAATCTCTGCCTCCACTCTGGGCTATGACCCCACTGAGGTCCCTTATTGAATCTGTCTTTTCTCTCAATGCTTCGTGCTGACTCAGCAGGGCCACCATGTCCAACTCCGTGAGTAAATCAGATTCCTTAGAGAGGACGTCCAGATCCCTTTTCCATGCAGTGGAGCAGAGCACCTGGGGTATAGCCGTTCCCTCTCAAAGTACTTGTGTGACACTGCCTCTCTCTCTCTCTCTCTCTCTCTCTCTCTCTGCAACTTGCTGGCCCTCAGGTTGAATTCCTTTCCATACTGCAAATCCAGGTGGGGAGAAGAGAGTGTGATCATTGATTTTGTATGCTATAGTGCCCCGTTGCTTAGTCAAAGACTAAGGTAATAAATCCTCATTGCAAACATGTGTTTAGATAAGATAAGTCTTAAAGTCAGGAGCTATTAAAGAAACTGTATTACCCTCAAGAGAAAAGATGTACTTCCTTTTGAAAGAAAGACTTCCATCTCAAGACTGCAGTATGTCTATTCTAGGTCTCCAGTCTGACTTGTAGAATTCACTCACAAACATGCACAGTAATCATGTCAGGCAATGTATGTGTGTGTGTGCGTCTTATATTTACATGTGCGGCTGTGTGGAGGACAGAAGAAGGTGTCAGATGTCCTACTCTGTCATTCTGTGCAGTATTTCTTTGAGGCAGGATCTCTGACTGAACCTAGAGCTAGGCTGGCAGGCAGCAAGTCCCAGGAAGCACCAGTAACTCTCCTGTTTTTACACACTAATGGGCCAGATATATAGGCATTTGGCTACAAGGTGTTGACTTGGGTGTTGGGATTCAAACTCAGGTCCTCATTCTTGTACAGCAAGAACTCTTACTCACTCATCCATCTTTTTAAACTCATGATCCTATCACTCTCTCTCTTTCATCTCTATTTTCATCTATCTATCTATCTATCTATCTATCTATCTATCTATCTATCTATCTATCATTATATATCTTCTTAACTATTTATATATTTTTCTTATTGGTATTGCTTCTCCAGAGATCTCTAACAGGTGAGGGTCAGGGTAAATTGACTTCAAGGTAACACCTTTCTCATAATTTAAAGCCTGAAAGGAACTGACTTCAGGACAAACCATCTGCGACGGTACATGGGAGTGAGCTCCTAGCTGAGTGCCAGCACACCTAGGCATGATAAGTACCAGGTGATAGATCTAACATTCAGGCTGAATTATTGGGCTTTACATTAAAAAAAAAGGACCCACATAATTTCTTTACTCCTTCTGACCTGAGAATGGACAAGTCCTTCACCCAGGTGACTTGGGGGCTCATCCTTCACCTTGGCTTTCACCATTACCCATCACTCATCAGGCTGAGCTGAACCACAATTCGGGTTTGTGTAGGGGCAGGAAAACTCACGTCAGAATTCATGATAAGAGTCTAGAACCTGTGTGTAGCCCAGTGTGCCCTGGCTTCATTCATTCATATTTCAGTTCTAGATGTGATAGAATCTAAGCTATAGCATCTTGTTTTTCTTGAAGTGTCTCGTAGACACAGTGAACACCCACTGGTATTGTTATAGCCAGATCTTAAGGTCCTCAAAGACCACCAGGAGCCGGACGACTTATGCAAGAGCAAAGAGCTTTATTCCTGCTTAAGCTTGGTCTTTCCATGGTCACCAAAGCAGTGGATCAGAGAGGAGAGTGTCAAATAGCTGCACCACAGGGTTTTTATTGGGGTTTGAGGAAGAACTGGGAATTTCCAGCTTAGCAGTTACACAATTGCATGATATTCAGCAAGGGTAAGCTTGTTACAAAGTGATTGACTAACTAACAACGTTGAGCAAGCTAGCTCAACTGGGCAAGCCCAGTTGGTGGGCTGCCCAGCACAGGTACCCCACCCTCAGAGAAGTACCTTCCCATTCTTGAGGTTACCAATAGACTATTCTTTGGGTAGGGAAATTTATGGTTTTCTTATTCCTGGAATTGGTGACCTTTGGCTTAGCTCCCGGGACTGTGGACTTTTTTTTTGGGGGGGGGTGAGTCGGGGTGAGGCCTGGTCCTCTCAGTATCTTGGCTCACCACGGGCCTGGGGAAGACTTTCTTTTCTGGGGCATCTTCTCAGATAGGCTCTCTCTGGGTGCATCTCTCTTTTTCCTTCTTCTATCAGGAACATGTGATGAGGTGATCCTTAAGATCCATGTCAGGTCCCTCCTCATCCATGGCACAAACCATCCTCTGAGGTCAGGTGTCTACTTGCCTGACTGTCTCAACCCTGTCTTTGCTTCTGTGTTTTCTCCTCTGTATCTTATCCTAAACACTTCCTCTCCCTCCTGTGTCTTGGAAGTGTCCTGTGGAAGCCAGGAGATTCTCCAGCTAGCTCCCAAGCAGAGCCTGAAAACTTGGTGCAAGTAACTGGGTCACCTTGGACAAGTTCTCTGCCCTTTGGTTTCTTGGAACAGAAAATAGGTACGTCAGAGAAGTGTGGATTAGAGGAGACTGTCATGCAAATGAAGTCATTATTATTCATCACACAGCAAATAGAGCTCCCAAGGGCAGGGAGGGCACCTTAGGACTCTCCATTTCCTGCCTTTCTCCTGCGGCAGGTCTCCCGGGGCTACACTGTCGCTCTGGTCGTGAACTTGGCCCCCACACCAGCCCTGTGTTTCTTCAGCAGTGAGCAGTGCAGTGACCCCAGCTATCCATCCTGTTATCCCGGGAAGGCAAACCCAGGTGGGGAAATGTGTCTGAAGGGCTTATCACTTTCTTTTAGAATAGGACCGTTTACAAGGATTGAAAAAAGAGAGTGAAGAGAGACAGTTTGAAATTCTCCTTAATTTGGTTTTCGGTTTTTAAGATGCTGGGAAACACGCTTTTCTGAAAACATACTCTTGGGAAAGATGTGGTGTGGTACGTGATGATACGTGTGTGTGCTATGTGGTGTGGGGGGTCTACATTACAGGTTCCTATGCACGTGTATGTGGTGTGCCTGTGTGTATTTGTATGCTTGTGTGTATGGAGTGGTCTAGTAGGTGTACACACGTGTATGTAGTTTGTGTGTACACATGCATGATGTGTGTACTGTGTGTGCATGCATGTGTCTGGTGTGCTGTGCATATGAGGTGTGTGAGCACATGTGCTTGTTGTGTGTGGCGTGCATGTGCGCGTGTATGTGTGCAGCATGTGATGTGTGTTTTGGGTATGGCGTCCTAGTATATGTGTGCAGTGTGCGTGTATATATACAGATATGTACAGTGTTTGGTACGCATAGGTAATGTGTGGTGTGCTTATGTATATACATGGATGTCCAGTGTGTGTGGTATGCATGTGGATATATGTGTGTGTAGTGTATGTACGGGGTGAGTGTGTATGTGCGTTCTCTAAACTGCTCTGCCGCATGAACATCTCACAAGGAGACCTTGCCCTCTGTCCAAGAGCTGCCATTGGAGGGACAAACAGTATTGGGTCAAACAGCCTGTGTTGGGGGCGTGGGAGGTGCTAGGAGGGCCAGGGTGGAATGGAGGGGCCAGGGTCCCTGGTGCTGACCCTCCTGTGTGTGTTCCCTACCGGATGCTGGTGTTAGCTGAACAGATTCGGCTCATGGTTTCATCTGGGAAAAAACCGAGTGAGGAGGGGCTGGTTCCTTTGTGTGGTGAGCCTGCTGGTGAACACGGATGGAAAGCTCAATTATCAGTGAGGTTAGGGGCAGGGGGAGAGGTCAGGGCCGAATGCCCGCTCTTCCTCTGGGCGCTGAGAGAGCCGCTCTGGCCTTTGCGGCTGGGGAGGAGGATGCGTTGATCAGGGTCAAAGGCTGTGTGTCATCAAAGGCAGTCTAGGGATAAAGGGAGCCCTTCCCAAGAATTCTAGACTGGCCCGTGAAAATCCGAGGCGATTCACTTCCTCAGTAAGAATGTGCAGACGTGCCTTACACTGCAGTCTAGAATTCTTATTACAACATTTACCAGAAAGTCTGCCTTTATCCTAGTTTAGCTTTCAAAGACCTGCAATTCAGAAGCAGAGGGGTTGGAAGTATTCTCTATCTTTCTCGGCTAAGAACTGAGAACCCTCTGGGGGCAGATTACACATGTCTTCCTTTGGGAGGGAAAAACAATTCATTAAAAAGTTCTTTGTATAAGGCAGGACACCTCAAAGATAGGACTCTCGCCACCCTTGTCTCATACTTATCTTTTCCCATGGGGCTGTTTCCTTTCTAGACATAGAAAAACACAGTCAATTGAAAGCTGGAAGTTAAATGAGAAAGATAACTTAACCAATGGATTGTATAGGAAGACAGTAAAGATGTAAAGAAAGAAAGATGGCCTATTAAAAGATGAGCCAATTAGTAAAAAGCACAGACATTGCGAGGCAACAAAGCTCATGTCTGGAACTGGTGGGAAAGCATTCCATGTGGGCAGCTGCAGCCCCACTCTTTCCCGTAGCTAGCTTTAAGTCTGGTGACTTCCCCCAGAGTGTGATCTGAGTTGGTGAGGAAACTGAAGGTTCCCAGCAGAGGGGCCTATGTATTTCTCAGGATCATCCCTTGCCTTGCACAGTGAAGTCCGAGATAAGAACAAAGGGCCCATTGTGTACCTGCTTAACTTTGCAGTTGCTACAGCAAACCGAGCAGAGGACAGTTGATGGTACATTGAAACAGTTTGTAAGCCACAGGGTGTCTGAGCCCCAGGTCAGGATTGGACAACTGAGGCACAAAGCACTATCTTAACAGGCAACCCGAAGGCTAAAGGGTTCCTGGGTCCTGCTGTGTGGGTGCCCATTTTCAAACACTGGAACAAGGTGTGGGCAAGAATCAGACTCCATGAGAGAAGCCATGATTGTCTGCCTAAGAGAAGCAGCCAGTAAGCCACTCGTGAGACTCAGAGCTTAGACTGGGCAGGGAAGGTGTGAATATGTTTTCTTTCTGTCCTCCTCAGAGTCCTGGCAATGAGCACAGGACAGTGTGCATAAGGCCTGTGTTCTTGGATTCTCCACACATTTCTGATAATGCAGTCGATTAACTTCAACACTGGTACAAAGTCACCTCCTTCAGGTCTTCTTCCTGATTTCTCTGCTTCCGTGACATTTTTTTGCATGGACTTTTCCCTAGATCTGCCCTGAGCAGGACTGTCTGGTGCCCAATCCTCAGCTAAGAATCTGGCTAGTTCTTGATTCTTGTTCTTGTCTTAACCTCCCAACCTGGTGTGAAAAGTTTCTGGGCAGCAGTCCCTGGGCCAGGCTAAAGTAGGTTTTTTTGTAAGACCATTGATCAACTAGAAAAAAGGTGGCCAAGTCTGAACATCAGTAACCCTGAATCTCATGAACTTTCCAGGCTCCTGTTTATGTGGACAGTAGAGTGAGGGTGTCAAGGGAAGCTTGTCATTTGGTCACAGGTTATGTGGTTGGTGCTTCTGTAGGTAGCATGAAACAGATAAAGAGTCAAGTTTCAAACATGGATGCAAATGGAACTACTACCCTTTAGCCTTCCAAGGGCTTCTTAGTACGGTTGGCTTGTGTTTCATCCAGGACTCAGCTCTTTCTTTCTTTCTCTCTCTCTCTCTCTTTTTCTTTCTCTAAAAGGGCCGCCCAGAAGCAGATTACTGACTAATGTTCTAGTGCAATCTTAGCCCCGCCCCCCAGTCTGATGACTATGCACAAAGTCCGATGGACAGAGAACATTCAGTTCCCCAGGCCTCCTGGTACCAGGGTCTGTAATAAAGAAACATTAGTGTTCGTTAACATTCTCATAGCTCATGGCAGGGTGTCTCCCAGGCAATGTTGAGAATGCCATGCTGGGCATGGCATGTACTGGCATACACACTAGGAAACTGAGGCTTCTGGTGGGGGCTGGGGTGGTGGTAGGAGGAATGCAGCCCTGTCCAAAGGCACAGAGTAGAAAAGAAATAAGAAAGCAACCGGGGGTGACACACGCCTTTAATCCTAGCACTAAGGAGGCAGAGGCAGGAGTCTCTCTGAGTTTGAGGTCTGGTCTATAGAGAGAGTTCCAGGATAGCCAGGGCTACACAGAGAAACCCTTTCTCAAAAAAACAACACACACACAAACCTAAATGTGAGCACATCCCAAACTTTCATTAACTTTCGTAAACTGCTCACTGAGCACAGGACACCTGCAAACGCTGTTCCTGCTCCCGGCTTCCTGTTTGGGCATTGATGTTCACCGGCCTCCGTGGGTCTATGGCTGGGGTTGGGGATGGGTATCTCCTGTGTTTCCCTCATGAAGCCTCGTTTGTTATAATGGAGTGAGTTGAACTGGCTGATAAGCTTCTATTTCCTTTCTTGTTTTCCCCAGAAGACTAGAGAACACTGGAGGAGTGGAGTCTGAGCTTTCAGACTCCATACCATCCACACCAAAGAATATCTGTTCAGGTGCCCAACAAACAATATTTCAGAGCAGCTCTCTCTCTCTCTCTCTCTCTCTCTCTCTCTCTCTCTCTCTCTGCCTTGCCTCTTTTTTTCCCCTTTCTTACCCCCCCCCAATCTGTGTGTGTGCTTGTTTGTGTGTGTATGCATGCTGGAGTGTGGGAAGGGAGCATTCAAGTGGCCCCTCAAAGCATTTGGAGGCCAGAGTTCAGCACTGGGGTTTATTCCTCAGTATGCCACCTACCTTGTGTTTTTGAGACATTGTTTCTCACTCATCTGGGGCTTGCCAAGTGGGTTAGGCAGGGTGACCAGTGAGCCTCAGAGATCCACCAGTCTCTGCCTCCCCAGCAGTGGGATTATAAGCATGTGCCACCATGCCTGGTTTTTTTAAATGTGGGTTCTGGTACTTCAACTGGGTATCCACACTTGTGTAGCCAGCTCTTTGCTGACCGAGCTAGCTCCCTAGTCCCAAGAGTAGGTCTTTTGTTTTCAAGACAGGGTCTCTGTGTAGCCCTGGCTCTCCTGGAACTCACTCTGTAGATCAGGCTGGCCTCTGCCAGAGATCCACCTGCCTCTGCCTCCTGAGTGCTGGGATTAAAGGTGTGTGCCAACAATCCCTGGCTTCCAAGAGGTTTCTGTACCAGCTCTGGCTGCAGCCCAAAGCCAAGCATGCCATGATGGGAAAGCCCCTGTTTGTATTTCAACACTGCTTTGTCAGCTTAGCTTACAAGACATTTTATGTTTCACTGCCAGTGGGATGAAGCTAGAACTACTAGAACTGTAGGCTGGACAAGGTATAGCCTCGTTCTAGGACAGGCCTGTGATATCTGTGGTAAGTTTTAGGGTTATAGTGAGTCTTATAGACAGGCCCAACTCTCAGAAGCCCAGTGTCCCCATCTCTAAGATGGGGTGATGACACTAAACCAGTGGTTCTCAACCTTCCTAATGCTTCAACCCTTTAATACAGTTCCTTATGTTGCGGTAACCCCAACCATAAAATTATTGTGTTGCTACTTCGTGACTGTAATTTTGCTACTGTTATGATTATAAGGTGAATATCCTGTGTTTGCCAACAGTCTTTTGGAGCATCACGATGTACAGGCTGAGAACCACTGATAAATTCTTGGGGTGATGATCAAGACTCTGGAGACAATGAATAAAATATCTGGACACCCTAACACCCACAGTTTCATTTCTTTTCTTCTCTTTGTCCAGGCTCTTTTACAACCTTGTTTAGCTTCTTTTTGAGACAAGAGTATGTACCCTAGTCTGGCCACAAACTCATGATCCTTCTGCCTCAGTCTCTTGGATGCTGAGATTATAGGCATGTACCATGGCTCCTGTCCATTATTCTTTTTTAAAAAATAATTTCATTATTTTTATTTCATGTGCTTTGGTGTTTTACATGCTTGTATATCTGTGTGAGGGTGTCAGGTCCCTTGGAACTGAAGTGACAGATAGTTGTGAACTGCCATGTGGTTGCTGGGAATTGAACTCAGGCCCTCTGGAAGATCAGTCAATGTTCTTAACCACTGAGCCATCTCTCTAGCTCCCCCCCGCATCTTTTTTAACTTTTATTTTTAATTATTTAAACTTTCTTTTTATGTGCATTGGTGTGAAAGTGTCAGATCCTTTGGAACTGGAATTACAGACAGTTGTGAGCAGCCATGTGGGTGCTGGGAATTGAACCCAGGTCTTTTGGAAGAGCAGCCAGTGCTCTTAACCACTAAGCCATCTCTCTAGACCCTGTCCATTATTCTTCTTATTGTGTTGAGGCATACTCAGAGATAGGCCTTAGACACTGGGGAGCAGCAATGAGTTCTGTCAGGCTCCTGCCTTTCAGGAGGACACGCCTGGTGCAGGCAGTAATAGACGAATGAAATGACAGAACAGATAGTGTGTGCCTGACTCAGAGGAGAAACAGTTAACTCAGGCAGTCTCTGCTGGCTTTCTGGGGTCAGGTGATACTGTCCCTTGCTTTATGGCTCCATTTTACTTACTTATCTTGCTTTTCTTTCTTCTTTCTTTCTTTCTTTCTTTCTTTCTTTCTTTCTCTCTCTCTCTCTCTTTCTTTCTCTTTCTTTCTTTCTTTCTTTCTTTCTTTCTTTCTTTCTTTTTTTTTTTAAACAAATAATACCCTTTGAATATTTGGGGGGAAAAGATGCCCATTAAGAAGAAAGAGTTGCTTTCTGTCCCTGGCTACCAAGGTGACAGGAAGCAGCCACTGTCCTCTGGCACCTGGAAGCACCTGCTAATGCTTCAGAGATAAGGAGCAGGCAGGCCACAATAGCCACATGCGACTTCAGCTCAAGGAAAAAGGCAGGTGGAGGGTTCTGACAGGTGGCTCACTTTCCAGTTAAGACGTCAGAAGGCAGATGACTGGAGCTTGTGCAGACAAGGGTTCTGAGCACTCAGTTATGGAGTATCCAGAGAGCTGAAGTTAGTCCTGGTGATGCCTGGGTAAGCTGTGGGGCTAAGGCTGGGAGTCAAGGCTAGCCCTTTGCTCTACCCCATGAGACCTTCTAGGGCTGAAGCATCACCCTGAAGACCCTGTGTGGTGGATGCAACTCCCCAAGTGCCCCTGGCCCCTTTCCTCTGAACACAAAGGCCCCTTGTCTGTATGGGCTGTGGGAGTGGACACAAGCCACCTTTCTCTTTTCTTTGTCATCAGTCTAATCTATGCAATCTGGAGGGGGGTTTTGTTTCAGCCTCTTGGGGGCCAGGGGACAGGAAGGAGAATAACTCTGAAGAGGAAAGAAAGGGTTAAGCAAGAAGCCTCATCCCACCTTACCTTTCCTTGTCATAGAGGAACTGGTCCCTCCTCCCTGGGGGTTCAGCAGGAAGGTGTGTCTGTGGTCATTGCTGCTGACATCGTTGTTCTTGGTTGTGGTGTTCATGTATCTATCTTGCTTTTTTTTTTTTTTTAAGGATTTTAATATTATCAGTGAAACAGATTTACAATGAATAAAGGAATTCCAGATCAGGAGGACAAAGCTGATAGGACTGTGTAATGACACAGAGTCCAAAGTTCTCTTTAGGACTGAGTGTGGAGAGCAAAAGAGTTTCAGGAGATAGGAGAAATAACTTCTTGCTGGAGGTATAGTTCAGTTAGTGTGTTGCCTAGCAGGTACAAAGCCCTGGCTTTAATTTCCAGCATAGGAATCAACGCTAAATACTTGGGAAGTAGAGGCAGGAGGATCAGGAATTCAGAGTCATCAATGTGTATATAAAGGTTTCAAGGCTAGCCTGGATGCATGAGACACAAGAAGGAATATTACTCATATTCTACAGCACAATAGAATCACTGTTCAGTATTTCAAAATAGCTATTACAGAGGCTTTTGAATGCTTTCAAAACAAGATATATGTCCAAGCAAGAGATATGCTAATGTCCCCAATCTGGTCACCACAGATGTTATGCATGTATTGAAATACCCTACCCCACAAATATGTGTGATTGCTCTAGCTGAGTTGAACATAGGGTTAAACCAGAAAATCCCCTTTTAGGCAGTGGCTGGAACTCAGTCCTGAGCTTCCCAGGAGCTGCAGTAATCAACACTATCAACAAGAACCGACATGATCTCGGTTACAGAAAACTCTATGTGACATATCAGAGCATATTACTGATACAGTGTCCCCATAGATAGTGACATTAAGAAACATGGCCTTGGGAAACTCCAAAGTTCATAAATACCCCCCGGGCAGTGGTTTCCTTTGCATTCCATGAAATGCTGACACTTTCAGGCTCTGAGAAAGAGTTTTTTAGACACAGGCAGTGTGGTTTTCACACAGTCCACAGGAACATCATCTCTCTCTCTGGAAGAGCCTCCATGCTCTCTGAAGACTCTAAGAGGTCTGCACAGATGGAAATCTGCTTCATTTTACCAAGTCTTTTTCCCAAACGACTTTGAGTATAGAACCATGCATTGAGGAGACGGGGGTCCCCACATCTATGTAGCAGTATCAGTTTATCCCAGGGTACTCATCTTGCTCTCAAACTCGCAAAAGCTATTTTCCAAAAGGTACCTGGACTCTCTCTTCTAATCAGAGCCCCTGCCCGCAAAACTAGAAACAGTGCAGGGCTCCTCAGTCTGAGCAGTCTCTAGATGGGGTGCCATGAGACGAACAGAGCACTCTTTGCTGAAACCTATTTCTAGTCATTGCATAACATCTGTGTGAACAAAGGACCCCCCCCCCCCCCCCCCCCCCCCCCCCCCCA
>NW_026585644.1:24494810-24496392 GCF_907164565.1 Psammomys obesus
CCCCCCCCCCCCCCCCCCCCCCGTCCACCAGTACAGCAAGATGAGGGGTGTGAAAGAACAGTGCAGCCTGCCACGGGGTAGCAGGCGGTTACAGTACAGCATGATGAATGTGTACTGGGAGGGACAAAAGGCCTCGGTTCCAGGGAGGCTTCTTGGAGGAAGTTACACATCAGCTGTAATTGAAAAGATAAACAAGAGTTTTATGAATGAGGAGGTGTGGGGTCCCATTGAAGGACCAAATGGCCAGAGTGGGCTGTGAGTGGGACAAATGGCTGGGATCCAGGCAGCTGGTAGGAGCAAGGGCCAGACTGCCTGACTAGTTAATCTAGGCTTCCTTGAACCAAGGTATGGAGGGTCTTCAGAGGGATGCTGGGGTTTTCCCTGGGAGGGAGGCATGGAGGAAATTACACAGGACACAGAGGTAGAGGCATGAACCTGAGTGATGAGGAGCACTAGGGACAAGGGGCCGAGCTCTGGCACTGACCTCCAGTGGGGCATGGGTAACATGACAAGCTCTTCAAACTCCCAAGAGAATCAGTGTTTCCCTCGGCTGGATATCAGGCCAAATTAAGGGCACTTGTCTCACCAGCTGCATCTGGTCCCTGTGTCAACATCAGCATCCCGGACAATGGCCTCTGTCCTCAGAGCAGAGCAGTTCTTCCTGCCACGGCTGTGGTAGACAGTGATTATGATGTGAGTGCCATAGGCAATGCCCTGTTTTGGGGTGTCATCTATTCTGAGGCATTCTTTGCTCACAGAGGTGGGGAAGAAAACTCCTCAACGAGAGCAGAGCAGAGCCAGAGCCTTTGCAGTCCCAGCCAGAACCTTTTAGGAGAGATGGATAGACAACCAGTTTGTCGCCCTTCCTCTACATCATCCCCTTTGACCTCACAATACCCTTTGACACTGCGATGACTTACTTGTCCCCAAGTGACAGATGGAGACCCTGCAGAGATGTGGAGAAGTAGTGATGCCTGAAGTTTTGATTCAGACCTTGCGGCTCTCTCTGCTCACTCAGCTGTGCCACTTGCTAGTTCCATGCAGCAGCAGGGAAAGACAGAAGCCTGATCCCCACATATCTCCTTTGAGACCTGGTTCAGGTGTCCTGGGGTCCAGAGGTAGGGGTCATGTAGAAGGTACCTTGGATGTCTCGGACTAACTCTGGGTTCCTAGGAATAAATGGCTGGAATGGAAGTAAGAAACAGCCTATTTCTTCCTTGAGTTCTGGGAAGCTTTTTTGAAATCACCAAGAGAGCAACTTCCCAGGCAGCATATGGATTTTAGGACTTTCTGGGACCTAGAGAAACTCTTTTGCTGTGATATCCCTCTTTTTGCTGTTGTTTGTTTTTCATTTTTAGGACAAGGTTTCTCTGTGTAGACTTGGTTATCCTGGAACTAGATCTGTAGGCCAGGCTGTTCTTGAACTCACAGTGATCTGCCTGTTTCTGCCTCCAGAGTGCTGAGATTAAAGGTGTGACTTACCACTACTAGGGTGATATCCCTCTTTCTGAGATAGACTTTCCTGCTCTATGATGCCTAGTCTTTTAGTACCTGAGCTCAGATGTTCTTGTACTCCAACAGT
>NW_026585644.1:24496402-24605618 GCF_907164565.1 Psammomys obesus
ACAGTCTGCCTGAACCCTTCTAGCTGAGCCAACTGCTACGTGTCTCTGGACATACATTCCTTCCTAGAGCACAAGGAACACTTCAGAAGCCAAGGTGTGCAGATGAAGCTTTAGCCTTTCCCTTCCATGTGTTCTGGGTACTTTTATTTATTTATTTTAATAAAAAAAGGGTTGGAGAAGAGAAGATGGAAGGCAGGCAGAAAGGAAAGAAAGGATTAAAGAAGGAAAAATAGAAGGAAGGACCAAAGAGTGAATTGACTTTCCTGTGATTAAGAAGATGGAAGGCAGGTAGGAAGGAAAAAAGGAGAAAAGAAGGAAAATGGAAGGAATAAAGGAGTGAATTGACTTTCCTGTGATTAAAAAAAACAAAACAAAATCATTCAAGTTGGGGAATATTTGCTCTTGCCTGGGTGACCATGCAATAATCTAAGGATAAACTGAGCCTTGGACCCACCATTCAACTGAAGTATACTGTGTTTCTGTCTTTTGTCTGCCTGTATAAGCTGGTTAGAATCCCAGGGCAATGAGCATTTTCTTGAGCTAGGCAGTCAGGTTGCTGGAATTCTACATAGATCTTAGCCTGGGCCTGCTGATGCTATGAAATAAAGAAAACATTTTTTTTTTAACAACTAATATGTTTTTTTGAGGATGACGTTTTCTATAAAAATTTAGAATTGTGGGTAAGAAAATAAGTATGAAATATATAAGCAGAATGATTATCCTGCCACCTAGAACATTATACTTCACAGCTGAGTCTACTTTTCTTTTTGTTCATTTGGTTGGTTCTGAAATGGTGTTTCATGAAACCCAGGCAATCCCTTCCAAGGCTGCCCTTGAACTCCCCATCTTCCTGCCTCTACCCTCCAGGTACTAGGATTACAGGTCTGTACAGCAGCAGGTCCCAGAGTTAACGAATCTCTTCTGTTTCTGTCTCTCTCCCCCTCCCCCACCCTTGTGTATGTGTCTGCAAGGTCTCAACAGAACCTAGGCAGGCATCAAAGTTTTAATAATTTTTCTTTCAAATTATTGGTCTTTGGGTCATTTAATTACTTACTGGTATTTTTTTCCCCCTCTCTCTCAGCTATTTGGGAAATCATGCAAAAATGAATCAATGTAACCTACAGACTGATTTCTAGTGCAGTGAAATATTCACAGATAAAAATTATAAGAGAAAACCAGAATAGGACACAGCATTACAATTGTTAGTCACTGTATTAAAAATGTTTGTGTGTGTCTGTATATGTGTGTGTTTGTAGTTTTCATTTTGTATTATATGGACAGTTGTTTTTGCGTCATCAGATCTCAGACATTTTTGTAGAGCATTCTGAAACTCTTCAGGCAGGCCTGTAGTTATGGGGCCTAACAGATAGCCTGAGATAGACCGTTGCTTGCTCCATAAGAAGAACTTTGAGGGTCAACAAGATGGCTCATGGGGTAAAGACGCTTGCCTTGAAAGCCTGCTGATAGTTTTTCTTCCTAGTACCCATGAAAAATGGAAAGAGAACTGATTCCACAAGGTTGTCTTCTGATCAGCAGACACTTCAACCACAACCCCACACCTCACATAAGATAATAAATATTTTGTTGAGAGTAGAAAAAGGAGCCCTTCAAGTCCCCAGGGCTGTTTCCTGAGTTCAAGCTGCAGACGCATCGTTTGTGGAGAGAGACTCTCAGCAGCTCAGCCAGTGGAACCCGCTGGTTAAGGATCGTTACCTGAAGGCTAATGGCACTGAATACCAACAAAGCCAAAGCAGGGCTAGCCTAATGGTGGGAATGATGGGAAATCTCTTCGAGAGAGCGCAGGACAAGGAAGGGACTTGCCTGTATAAATCTACACTGGCATAAGCTGCATCCAAGCTGTGATGTGGCAGGGCTCTCAAGAATGTTATCTTACTTTTAAGATACTTTAAAAAAGTATCTTACTTTTTTACATCTTTGCAAAAAAGCCAGTCCTGCCTCTCCACCCCCAGCCCCAAGTAACCCAAGGGCAGGAGCAGAAGTCAGCCCCCAGGCTCTACTTGGCCGGCTGCCGCTGCCGTCTTGGACAGAGAGAGTGCTTTCTGTCTTTGGTAGAAACAGCAGCATGTTGAGAAGTGCTTGCTTGTGATACCAGCAGGATGAAGAGGCTGCAGGAGAGGTACCTTCTAGAATTTTCCATTTGCAGAAGTCACTTCCTGTAACAAACTCTCAAGATGAGAGAAAGAAGTAACTTAGGGCTTTAGAAATAGCAACCAAATTTTTTGTTTTTTTTTTTTTAATCTAAAATACACAGAGCATCTCCTTTATGTAGGGGGTCTCCAGACACGATAATCTCTTGGACTTGGACCCTCTGCTGCCCAGACACAGAGGTGTGGTACACCCTGTACAGTCAGAAAATTGCATTTCACAGAGTGCACCACTCCCTGGCCCTGTGGCCCTAAGACAAACGAAGGCATCTCTCCAACAGTCAGTTAATTATTTGGTAAAGATAAAGATAAAGATTCAAGATTCCTGTGATGGTCCCAAAGATCTTTGACAAACCAGTGAAAGGAAGTTTCCTTTAAGCATGAGGTAATGAGCGCAGGAGAGGCGTAAGGGCAGCCCAGCCTGTAGGAGGTAAGCATTGCAGAAACGCAAGATGGGTAAGGCCAGACTTCTTGGGTTTCTGCTAAAACACATCGGCAGCCAGGATCTTTCTGGCTTCCTATGCTTAAAGCAAATTTCTGCACTCTCACTGCAGTAGCCTGGAGTCTCTGCAGTTCTACCGAGCTGTGAACCAAACCCAGGACCTCAAGCATTCATTCATGTGAGGCCACCGCTCTACCACTGACCTGTATGACAGCAGCATCTCTCTTACCTGCCCCAGGTCGGTGTTAGGGGTCTTCCTCAATCACTTTTTACCTTAGTTTTTTACTCTCACCTGGGTAGCAAGTACCTTACCCATGGAGCCATCTTCCCAGTCCCCTGGAGCAGGTTGAATAGGCTTCATCAGGATCAACACTGTATAAATTCATCCGATCAAGCTTTCTGTCAAGGCTTCCTGTGAACAGCAGACTCTTTTGACCATCCCCTGAAAGGGAAGCAGCTGTGTTTTTATAGATAGATCTTTTCTTTTAGTTAACACAGAGTTGGGCAGAGACCCTTAAACTTCCAAGATCACAATATCATGGATAGCCTATCTTTGAGAAGGCCTTTGGGGTTTACATATCCACAGTCCCCTGGTTGGCATACAGTGAGAAGGGACCTGAACAATGTTATAGAATAGAGATGGCCTTGGCATTGTGATTTTGTCCCCTTGACTCAATAGAAACTTCTTCCAAAACCTTGCAGGACCAAATCAGTGGCCCTGCCTAGATATCTTGGGCCCTCCACTGGGCTCTGAAGCAACTGGATGAGTTAAAGCTCCCCCTGCGGTAGTCTTGATGGGCTCCTGACTTTTCTGAGATTGCAAGTGCTCTCCTGGTATGGTGCTCCCACGGCCCTCCAGAGGGAAAAGCACAATGGCTGTTTTCACAGACTCGCTCATGGGCAGAACAGGCATTTTTAGCCAAAGTGGCCCTGACATTCTTTGTTCCCAGTGTGTAGGTAGAAAGACTTCCTATCCTACTCCAGCTGTGTACTCGTGAGCCCACTGGAGAAGATAGGTACCCACCTTTGGATGATGGCATGGGCGAACCTGCCTGTCCAAGTATCTTGTTCTGGGTGACACTGACTTCCAGCTGGCATCTCTGAGCACAGGGCTTGCTATGAAAAGGCCCTGGCTTCCTTCCTCCTCTACTAAACCCAGCTTGGAGAGTGGGACTCTGGCACTGTAATTAGACACCGGCAGGAAACAAATAACCGAGACATTTCTCTAAGTGAGGAAGGAAGGAAAACATCCAGGCTCTGGAGAGCCCCCAGCTTCTGTGTTCTTCAGCACTGGAATAACAAGCGTAGCTATCTCCTCTTCAATCTTTACTGAGCCCCTGAAAGTGGGTACTTCAGCCTTCATCTGCAGATGCAGGGATGTGGGGGGCAGCCAGGGCTACAGGCTTGCAAGTGGTATCTGGAAGCCAGACCCGAATCACACTTGTGCTTGCTTCTCAAGCCCCACCTCCCTGTCCCCTGCCAATGGCTGCCTCACACAGTGCTGTATGGAAAGGGCATTTTGTTCTCCTTAGCTTTTAACTATGGTGGAAGCAGCAAAGATACTCTAAAGAGACGCTTGTGCCCCTTCCATGCTATCAGACCATCCAAATGATGGTTCCCATCCCCCACGAAATTGGAATTTTCCCCGGGGATTTCATGCTGGGAGAAGTACAAGGATGAAGCCTTATGCCAAGTCCAAGGAAGAGATTTCACACAATTCTGACATCTTGTCAGACCACCTTGCAGGAGAGACTGGAGTTGGGACGGTGATGACCAATGGGTCAATGATGAGCGGGAGTGTACCCCAACCAGGACGGCTTAGGTATCCGTAACCTCTTGTCCTCTAGTTAATCCCATGCCTTGTGTTAGGACCCTGAATTTGCTGGTGCTGTGTCCTATAGAGGACAGTTGGCTGAATCCACCTTGTTAGGGTTGCCAGGGCCCAGGATGACCCTAATGACTTTGGCAACAAGCACACGGTGGTGCCACTGAGGGGGCCTGGTGTCATCCCTTTCTCCCCTCAAAGATTTGTGTATGTGGTATGTTTCTGCATCTGTGTATCCAACAGGGAGGACATGTTCCTTTTGCTCATGGAGGCAGCTCATAGCCATGCCTCAGGCTGAATCCACTTACAAGAGCACTAGTCTAGTTCACACAACAGTACTATGGGACTGTGATGGTGGGTTCATGCTGACTGTCGCTTCAACAGGATCTAGGGGACAAACCTCTAGGCATGTCTATGAGAGTCCCTAGATTGGGTTAACTGAAGTAGGAAGGCCCACCTTACCTGTGGGCAGCTCCATCCCATGAGTTGGGATCCTTGAATGAATAAGGTAGAAGAGAGCGTAGTATCAGCCGTTGAGACCAGGCTACCCCTACTCTAAGTTACTACGTATTGTACAAATCTTAACACCAGCCTTTGTATCTCTCTGCTTCCTGACTGGGGATGTGAGGTGACCAACTGCCTCACTCTCCTGCTGCCATGCCTTCCCTCCACGATGGACTGTGCCCTTGAAGTGTGAGCCCAAAGAAACCCTTCTTTTCTCAAGTTGTTCTAGTCAGCTCTTCTTTCCACAGCAGCATGAAATACAGGTTCCAACAGGCTGATGGAGGCTTTTGATTAGCAACGGTTGTTTTAACTCCCCCGTGCCTCAGTTTTCTCCCTGGAGTAAGACTTTTACTGTAACCATGTGTTAGGCTGCTGGATATACCAGGTTCCTGCCAAAGTTTGTTGTCCTGGCATATAAAAGGCAACCACTCCTTTGCCTTCTGTCTTCCTCTTCACTGGCCACTCCAGAGCTCTAACTGAATATGGGCCAGGAGATAGTCTGGTGAGGAATTGGTGAGTTTCTCACAGTGGGCTTCTTGTGAGCATTGGACGGAAGAAAAGTGTGTGTAGGACGCCTCAGGTTTGGGCCTAAGCCAGGAGAGAGTGTTGTGAGCAAGAAGGTAGTTAGTAGAACAAAAGCTTCATTTTGTTATGCTGAGGATCATCACACAAAGTTCACACTCAAAATTCCTGCCTACGGTCCTAAACCTGTCTCCCCAAGGCTAGCTCACCTCTAGGACATACGTCCCATCCGCTGAAGGTCGGGGTTCAGTCTCTAACAGAAGTCTCTGATCAGGGTCAGGATCCTAGGGAGACTCTCCAGCCACAGGGCAGACCAAGCTGGCCTCTCTCCAGATGTGCAGAACTTATCTACTGTCCAGTGAACATCGTGGGGTTCTAGGACTGTGTCTGGATGTCTTGACTGAGTGATGTCAGTGAGTTCTGTTTATCAGGTACAGTCTTGGGTGTTGTGGGGATCCTGACTAAGCTATTTTTACTTGTCCAAAGGCATCTATTTATTTACTTATTTTACTATGCTCATTACAGAAGGGAGTGGAAAGCCTGTGGACCTCATGAATGCGGCAGTCAGGAGCTGGGTATGACACCACAGACTTGCTGAGTCCCTCTGCTCTGTGTCAAGCTTGCCCTCTTATGTCAACGCTTTGCTAAGTCAGGCCTCAAATGCCAGACGGTTCCCACCGTGTCTCAGCCTGGTGTGCCCTCAAGCACCTAGCCTAGCTCAGCTCAGTGTGGGCGCTCAGCACTGTTTCAGCAACAGATGGTTGACTGGGCTGGGTCCTGACCTTGCTCTGTCACTGCTGGGCTGTAGTGACCTTGGGTTGGCTCTGCCTTCCAGCGGGCCTGAGTGCCATTAAACCACCATCTTCTCTCACCTCATTATCACCTAGGCCTGGGGGAGCTTCACCTCGCTGCTAGGAACACCCTGAGTGCTGAGGACTTCCCTGCCCTCCAGAGGTGGTGAGGCCCCTGAAGGTCTGTTCTGGGAACACCCAGGGATCCAGAGGGAATGTCATCACTGTAGGGTTGAAAAGGGCCATCTTTCCATCAGCTCATTTAATAGCCCCTGAAGGGCAGGGTGGATGAGCCCCAGTGCAGGGGGCCTCCCTTTCCGGGGCCCCAGCCTTTAGCCTGTGCCTTTATCTCCTTGCAAAGATAACACCCTGCTGGCAGGAGCCATAAAGCAGGGAGGGGCTGGCAGTTTAGGGTCCTGGGGCATCAGAGCTTTGAACTCTGCCTTCTGAGGGGTTAGAGCTTGCTTTATGGCCAGGCTTCTTGGGGGTGGGGTGTGGGGTGGGAGAGCAGAGCCATTAGGGAGAAGAGTTCCCAAGGGTCCCTGCCCTCAGCACCCTGACTACAGGCATGAAACAACAGTGCCCACAGAGGTGGGACCAGCAGAGGAAATGGTGCTCTATCCTGGCTTTATTGACTTGTAAACGACAGCATTAAAGACGAAGTCCTCACCTTAGCTGGAAACAGCTGTGCTGCTGGCCCTAAATCTGAGGCTAGCTAGCTGGGAGGCCGGCTGCTGCAGGCTTGACCCAGCAGGAGGCAGCTCAGGGGCTGCCTAGGACCTCAGCTCCTACTTTCTTCGCCAAACTGTGGGAGAAGGGGCTGTTGACCATTCAGGAGAAAAGGGTTTATGAGTGGAAATGTCACTCATAAACTTTTCACTCTTTTCCTAAAAAGAGAACATTTCCCTCCGCCCCCAGAAGTCTTAATAATCACTATTTGCAAAATCAATAGAGACTTAGAAATAGAAAAGCCATGTGCATTAGATGAAGAGGTGGAGTCAGAGCAGAGGAGCTAGGCTTCAGCTGGGCTTCTCAGTTACTGTGTTTGCAGGACCCACATTGGGCCACTCGGTGCTGCGATATTCTTGCCCTAAAAACAGGCGTGGCTGAGTGGTGTGGCACACACTTTTAATCCCAGCACTTGAGAGGCAGAGGCAGGCGGATCTCTCTGAGTTCGAGGCCAGCCTGGGCTACAGAGTGAGTTCCAGGACAACCAGGCCTGTTACTCAGAGAAACCGTGTCTTGAAAAGTAAAGTAAAACAAAAAACTAAAAATAAAAACAACAAAACAAACAAACAATAAACAGACACAGTAATACTACTCAAAGGATGGCCGAATGGCCCAGGTAAGACTGGGGAATAAGAGGTGAGGTGCTGCAGTTTTCTTCTATTTACAGCAACAATGGAATTAATCC
Organism: Psammomys obesus; assembly: GCF_907164565.1. Taxonomy (NCBI): domain Eukaryota; kingdom Metazoa; phylum Chordata; class Mammalia; order Rodentia; family Muridae; genus Psammomys; species Psammomys obesus. The sequence goes on from NW_026585644.1 coordinate 24,504,066, forward strand.
CAAGGAAATAAAAATATAGAATCTTGGCCCCTTTCTTTGCCCCCCCCCCCCCCCATGGAATTTGGGTCCACTGTGACTAGACTGCAAGATCCCAAGGAACAAGACAGTCCTACTCAGGTGGGCGCTGCGAGCTTAGCTCTTAATAAGGAAGCTGCTGTACATATCTGAGAATGTTTCCAGTAAATGTGTGATGGGAAACAGGAGAAGAAGGAAAAGGGGAAAAAGAAAACTTAGCAAGAACGGAAGGAGGAATGTCTTCAGAAGGGAAGGAAGGAGGGCAGACAGAGGATCACTTGTGCTCCCACCAAAACCAGTTGTTTTTGGACATTTTTTGACCCCAGCTGGGAGTCTCTATCACAAGTTGGTCCTTAAAACTCCCAGGAGAACCCAGGGGAGGACAGCTCAGGCTGTACCATCTAGTTTTTTAGTTTTTAATTGATAAGTAAATTCCTTCTGGGCACGTTCTTCGCTTTAAGGGAGAATAAATCCTTTGTGCCCTTAGTTTCTCCTAAAAAAAAAAAAAAAATGCTGAGAGTCAAAGGAGATCAAATCAAATGAGAATCAGATGCCTAAAGCTGCAGCCACAGTTACTGGCAAATTCTAAGCATTCAGTATGTGGTGGATGCTTTCACAATTCAGGATAAAGGTGAGGTGAAGATGTTTTTCTAATGCTGAGAAGTGACATTGCTTGGGTTCCTTCCCTGTTTGCTTCTAAAGTTTACCCTATGTGATTGCATTCTAGAGCTGCCCCGGACCCTCTGGGACCGGATTACTGAACTCTGGGACAGTGTTCAGTAATCCTCATGGCTGTAGGGTCTGAGGATTTATGACCAGATGCTACCATCAAAAGAAACTTTTAGAGATACAGTCCTTACAGTGATAAGGGATAGAAACTGGTTAATTGGGTCACAGAGATCCTTGTCTTTAGCTGACAGATGCCTTCATTCCGTAAATAACAAGAGGCAAATAAACAAACAAGCAAAAAGGAGGCTCTGATCCCAAGGCATTTGTAGAGCCTCTGCAGGTGGGAAGCTGGCTGATCCTGGAGCTTGCAGTTTGAGTCCCTCACTGATATTCCCCTGGGCACTTAGCATTTGCAAATCATTGACAATCACAGCCTGACATCATTTTAACCTTCCTTCCTTCCTTCCTTCCTTCCTTCCTTCCTTCCTTCCTTCCTTCCTTCCTTCCTTCCTTCCTTCCTTCCTTCTTCCTTCCTATTCTTTTTATAGAGTAGATAAGAGTGCTTGCTGGGGCTGGAGATGGCTCAGAGGTTAAGAACACTTGCTCTTCTTCCAAGGGTCCTGAGTTCAATTCCCAGTAACCACAAGGTGACTCATAACCATGTATAGTGAGATCTGGTGCCCTCTTCTGGTATGCAGGCACACATGCTGACAGACACTTTATAAATAATAAATAAATATATTAAAAAAAAAAAAAGAGTGCTTGCTGTTTTTGCTGGAGGACCCAGGTTCTGTTCCCAGCACTTGCATGGCAGCGAACCCTACTAGTCTCAGGGGATTCAATGCCCTCTTCTGGCCTCTTTGGGTACCAGACATACATGTAGTGGACTGACATATATGCGGACAAAACTCCCATGTACAGAAAATATGGAAAACTACCTTTTTAAGATTAAAATACATATTTCAGAGTGCATGTGTGTATGTTTGTGTGTCTGTGTGTCTATGCGTGTGTGTGTGTGTGTGTGCTCGCCCACTCACAAACATAAGAACATGTGCAGTCAGATTCCTGAAGCGGCCTTAAGATGCCCTCTCTGAAGCTAGAGCTAAAGGTGATTGTAGGTCACCTAATTTGGGTGCTGGGAAACAAATTCTGGTTTTCTGTGAGAACAACCGGCTTAACCACTGGGCCGTTTTTTTGCAGCCCCTGGCATTAGTGTTTTCTTTTTTTTTTAAACATGTAATAGAGAAGACGAAAGACAGGGGACACTTCCCATCATCTGGAATTTGTTACAAGCTTACAATGAAACAAATCTCAGCCGAAGAGTCACTGTGGTCCCCCGCATCTGTGAGTTCAGCCTGGCTTTGATAGGAGGTAGATGTTTTAATTTTATAACTGCCTCCTCTTTCTCCTCCCTCCCCATCACGTCTTTTCCTTGATAGGGTATCACTCTGTAGTGTAGGCTGGCCTGGTACTTAGTATTTAGTCCGGGTTGGCTCTAAATTCATGGCAATCTTCCTGCCTCCCCCTTCCAAGAGTTGAGATTACAGATATGTGCTAGAGGATACCTTACTGGGATATTTTAAGGTAGCAGGGATTAGTTTTTTAAAAATGTTTCTGAGTATAAGAATAAATGCTTTGTATCTTTAAATAGATCCTATCAAAAGTACCTTGTACAATGTATGCTTTTTTTTTTTCTCTACAGAACTCACATTTTCTATACTTTAGTGAATTATCATATTCTTTTATATATCTGGGTCCATGCCCAATGTTTATCATCTGTGCTTTAATAATTTTTTATTATATTCATTTGTTTTGTGTCCATTCTTGTGTTTGCATGTGATTATGGGGTTAGCATTGGATATGGAGTGTGTGGAGATCAGAGAACAACTTACAGGAGTCTGTTTCTTCTGTCCACCATGTGGGTCCTTGGGATGAAATTCAGGTCGTTATGCTTAAAGGCAAGTGGTACGCCAACTGACCAGCCTGTATTATCTACATTTTCACTGTAATCGAGTATATCAACAATTAACATAGCAACACAACTAGACATAGTTTATTAGGAAAGAGACTCTCCAGAGAATGGAGTGGGCTAATGAGGTAGGGAAAGACACACACTCAAAAAATGTTGCTAGACCTCTTACTCTGAGCAAGGTACTGTTCTGAAGCACATGAGCATCAGGCCTTGCTTCCTCAGCACCACGTGTTGGCCCTCCACTTTCTGCAGGGAAGGATCGGAGGCAGGGAGACGCGACTGAGCCTGCCCAACAGATCCCTTCAGGACCCCTCCGTTATTGCCTCTTGAAACTGATAACACAAATTGGGTTTCAATTTGCCAAACCACTCTTAAGCCTCCAAGGAGTGCTGGAAGAAAAGAGGTGGAGAGGGTGAGAAGGAGGAAGGTATTTTCCTTTGGAATGATGGAGATCTTGTTTGGGCTGTTACAACCCCCACCCCTTCCCTATACCAGGACACAAGGCCTCCTGGGGCAGCTTCCTTCAGCAGCTCCCCTCCCAAGATTTCCTGGTAATCCTTCTAAGCATCCATCCAGGGCCCAGTGATTCTAGGGAAGCAGCCGCAGGGACAGGCGGGGTTTTCCCTGAATCAGGGCCCATACCTGCCACATTGCATTCTTCAGAGTTAAAGCCTCCTATTCTCTTACAAATCACTGGTTCAGGCCTCAATTATCCAGATAATTGAGCTGCCTGGCCCTTCATTTTATTGGCATAGACAGCATTTATGTGTAATCTGAGAATATTCTGTCACGGAGTTTCTTCCCAAAGCATTCTTTCTAACCTTCTTTAAGAAACAAATTTCTTGTTGCCATGGAGATCATCTTTTGGTTAATTTTATCTGGCTTAGGAGCCAGGGCTGGAAGCATCGTCTCTGTCTTGTTTCCTATACTCTCTACCTTGTAACACCCCAGTATGTTTTCTTCAAAAGGGCACCCAGGTCTCAGCATTCCCCAATCACTTAGAAGCTACTTTGACTTTGATTTAGAAAGATTTGGCATCCTTCCACTGATTAGGTGTAGCCTTGACGTCAACTGTACTTTAAAAAATTGTTTTCACGAGAAGACAGAATAGAGATACAAAGCTGCTATGTTTTGTAAAAGCGCGCTTTCTGGGACCCATTTGTGAGAGGACCACTAAGATGAGGGGTTGCCAAGCGACAAGGCCTTTGAGATGGAGACAAGAAGAGAAGGCTTGTTTTCGGCACTAAGTCCCGCTGTTCTAGGTGTGGAAAAGTGTTTAGAAAGCACCCGCTGAAATCTGAAGATTCAAGTGTCCCAGGACACACACTTCTACAGGGACACAGAGCAACACAACCAGAGATAGTTCATTAGGAAAGAGCCTCTCCAGAGAATGGAGTGGGCTAATGAGGTAGGGAAAGGCGCACGCTCAAACGTGACTTACCAAGAGGCTTATTGTAGACCAGGCTGGCTACCAACTTACAGAGATCTCCTGTCTGTGCCCCCTGAGTTCTGGGATTAAAGGCAGGCGCCATCACCACCACCTGGCATACTGTTTGTATTTTGTGGGCTTTCCCCCCATGAGCATTCTCTGTTTGCTGCAAGTAGTCTAAGTGAGGGAGGGTTTACAGTCCTCCACCAATTTGATGCTCTCTACTGCCACACTACCCCTCCTTGTGATGTCCCTGAGAAGCCATGACTACAAAGTTGTAACTTTTCTCCTAGAAATTTACAGTCTGGGGAGAATTAAATGGCTTCAGAGGGGCTCAGGATCCTCCCCCAATCAGGAAGCTAATCCAAGTTCTCAGATCTGGCACTGGGTTTGGAATCAAAGTCTGTCAGTTTGAACTCATTCCGGATAAAGTCCAGGTAAGCTCTCTGGAGCTGGATGGGGCTCAGGCCTCATCCCCCCCCCCCAGCAGGCTTTGAGCCACTTGCAGCTCCCAAGTGCCCTGCTCTTCTTCCTGCCTCTTTTTCTGCTCTCTATACCAACACAGTTACATCCTGGAGAACGCAGTTTCACCTTTATACCTGCTTAGACATTTTTTTTTGTTGTTGTTGTTGTTGCTGTTTTTGTTTTTTGTTTTTAACTTTCAAGGGCTGGAAAGATAGCTCAGTGGTTAAGAGCACTGGCTGCTCTTCCAGAAGACCCAGGTTCAGCTCCCAGCACCCACATGGCAACTCACAACAACTGTCTGTAACTCCATTTCCAGGGGATCTGACACCGCCACACAGACATAGGTGCAGGCAAAACAAAAACAAAAAAACCAATACACCAATGCACAGAAAAATAAATAAATCATTTTTAAAAAGTTTCCTCAAATGCCACGATGGCATTTGGAAAAGTTGCAGAAGCAGGGAGACTTTCTGAACTCTTGTTGTTGGGGCTAGGTTTCCTTGTGGAGCCTGTCACAGCATGCGGTTTTTTTTTTTTTTTTTATCTGCACCATCTTGTCTACAGGACCGAGAGACCCTGGGGCATCTTCATCAGTTTCCCCTCTGTGTTCTGGCTTACAAGAGGCCGAGGATGTCAGGAGCAGTCAACAGTGCCAGCTAACATGGAAGAGACTACCGCTACTCCCCCACCCCCCAGGAGCTGGGCTGACACCTTACCTCAGCTTTCCTGCTAATTCTTGGGAGGCAGTACCTTCGTTTTACTCCTCTTCCCTCTCACGTTCCCCCAAGTGTTTCTGTCTTTCTGTCTTGCCTTAGAGAGAGACCCCTCTCCCAGAGCAGGGATGTTAGAACCCAATTTAGAGAAGAGTCACAGAATTCTGCTTCAAGGAAGGCGTGTGAAGATCAGAAAGTCTTCCTGCTTCTGCAGTCTCCCCCAAACACCAAGGTGGAAACAGAGACACAGCAAAGAAACTTGCAAAGGCCACAGGAGAATTAGAGATTCATACTCTGGAAGTGTTCCTTCAGATCCTTCACTTCAGACAGTGGTGGTGGAGCTCAGGACATGGGACTCCAAAACACACCACCTTGGCATTTGGGGAAACTGCAGAAGCAGGAACACTTTCTGATCTTCACTTGCCTTCCTTGAAGCAGAATTCTGTGACTCTTCTCTAAAGTACGTTCTAATATCTCCACTCTGTGGAGGGGGCTTTCTGTAAGCAGGAGAGAAAGACAGAGACACTTAGGGGAACATGAGGAGGAAGAGGAACACTCCATCCTGCAGTGTGGTTGAAGCCTCTTGCCATAGAGAAGGTAGAATTTCAGTGCAATTAATAATTGCTTTAAAAAAATTTTGCAGGGCATGATGACACACTCCTGTAATCCTAGCACTCAGGGAGGCAGAGTCAGATGTATCTTTAAGTTCAAGGCCACCCTGGTCTACAGAGGAAGTCCAGGGCAGCCAAGGCTACACAGAGAAACTGTCTCAAAAAACCAAAACTAAAATCAAAACAAACAAACACCACCACCACCAAATTGCTTAATGTCCTTCTGTTCCAGTTGTTAAGTCTGTAATTTCCTAGAGTTTCACCAGAAACTCTGAACACAGGGAAATATCAAAATCCTTTGGGCCTGGGCATGGAGGCACACGCCTGTAATCCCAGTATTCTGGGAGGCAGAGGCAGGTAGATCTACAAAGCAAGTACAGGACGGCTAAGGCTATATAGGAAAACTCTGTCTTGAAAACAAACAAACAAACAAACAAACAAACAACAAAACAACAACAAAAAAAACCAACAAAAAAAACTTGTATAACCTCTTGTCTCCTGGTTTTACTTTGTTCCATTTAAGCCATCTCGAGACCCACTGGGCAGTCACACCAATCAGAAGAGATAAAGGGGGAGATGCTTCTTAGGAGTTCTTTTGAGGTGTAATTTTAGAGCCATCAAAATGTTGTATATGGCTAATGCTAAGATAATTGCAGTTCTCCTTTGAGCCCATATTCACGTGGGTGTGCCTTACATTCTTTCTGAGTGTCTCTCTTCCTCCTAACCCTGGCACTTAAAGTCTCTCTTAAAACATGTTTCAGGGGCTGGAAAGAGCATTCATTAGCTACCTTTCCAGAGGATCAGGGTTTGATTCCCAGTACCCACAAGTTGGCTCATAACCATCTGTAACTCCAATCCCAATCTAATCTCCAATCCCAACTCCAATCTGATGCCCTCTTCTGGCCTTTGAGGGTAGCAGGCATGCACATGGTGCACAGACATACATGCAGACAAAACATTTGTACATATTAAATTCAATAATTTAAAAATGTTTAGTAAAATATGCAACAAATTTCATATTGGCTAACCCTGAAATTCTGCTTCAGCCTCCTGAGTTCAGGGGTTAGAGGTGGGTAACCCCCTGGCTGATCCATGACATTTTCAAGGTCATACAGGCAACAAATGATGGATTTAAAACAAGAAACTTCACACACACACACACACACACACACACACACACACACACACACATCCACTGGTGTGTCTGGCTCTGAAGTTGATACTCTCGTTGAAAAAAAAAAAATATATATATATATATATAATTTTTTAAATGTCTTAGGACATTTTCTGTTATGTTACTTTGTCACTCTTTTACTCCTCCTTAAAGCGGTTGAATCCATGCACAGCTTCTGCTGTGTGCTGCTGGTCTTTCCCACCATCTCTGAGTTTCCTTCACATGCCTGACAAGAGACTTGTTGTACAGGCTTAGCTGCCTCCCTGGTGCTAACAGGGTCTGGCTAGGTGATGCCTGTGAATGCTGAAGAATGGCATCCTGGGTAGATGATGTTAATTTCAGTAGTCTTGCTTCCTCAGTGGGAGCTTGGGAAACCCCTTAGCCTGGAAGTGTGTGAATGACCGGGGGAAGAGTTGACCTTTCCATTGCTGCCACCCTTTCTTTTCACTGTACATCTCTCAAGTGCATGGCCTGACTTTGTAGATTTGTAGCTGTTATACTGTCTTTCCTGGTAGCTGCCTTTGGCTCTCCAGTTTCAGACTACATTTTCCTTTTATCACAGACTGCATGGGAAAAAAGCAGAACTCACCTGGGTTGCAAATGCTGCCAGTACCTCCCTCACCTTTCCTGCCTGCCACTCTTCTACTTATATCTGGCAATAGACAGTAGACACATCTGTATGTGAATGGGTTTCTTCTCAGTTGCTTTTCTAACTCCCCCCCCCCCCCACTTCCTCAGAGCATGTATTTAGAACTCTCCTGTATTGGATGTATTCTTCATTGTCTCACAGCTATGCGGGTGAAAATCAAGTTTTGCTTTTCTCAGGTAGTGGTTGTGTGTCAATGTCCTCAGTGTCTACTGAAATCTGGCACAGTGTAAATGTTTAGAACATGCTTCATGAATGAATGAATAAATAAATAGATGGAAAACAAAGGAAGAGAGTGACAGATTTCTTTTTATTTTAAAGCTCAACTCACTGGAAAGTAGGTCTTTATTTAAGGACTTTTTATTTGCAACTCATAGGAATTTGGAACAAAGCCCAAGGTCACGAGTTTCTCTATTTTTGTTTTGCTTATTATACTTCTCTTTGGGGTATTTACTGATTTATTTTAGCTTTCTTTTATGGATCAGTTGCTGCTTTCTTTGTTTCAATTCCTCTTTGATTTAACTTGAGAATCCTTTGGAAAACCTGACATTGGAGGTAATGAAAATCCTCTAAACTGAAGGCCTGGAGACCCTGATTTTAATTTCACTCTGTCACCAACAAGGTGGCCTTTGGGACAGCCTCTCAAGAGCCACGCTGTTTGTTTATTCACTCATAAATCTGTAAAATGTGGTAGTAAGTAGGATGATCTTCTGTCGGCTTTCTTCTGCCTGAAAGTTTCGAGGTCTGATTAGGCAGAGAGAAAGTGGCTTTTCTCTTTGTTCCAAAGCTGTCCAAGCTCAATGACACATTTGTGACATGCACTAGTCTTTGGAGTGAGGAGTAATTCTCCTGGGCCAGTGGGATGTGCAGGATGCTGAGTTATATCACAAGAAGGACCTTCTCTGCTGAGATGGTGACAGGTTCCAGTGAAGCAGCTCAGTTATGAGGAGGGAAAACATCTGGGTAGAAGGAAGTGAGGCTGCGGCATCAGGTGTGGCCAGGTCACTGGCTTCTGTGCAAGGGCTGGCAGGTTGGACTTATCTCAGAACCGAAGGGAAATCTTCAGAAGACTTTCAGCTTGAAAGAAGTAGCCTGTTGTAGAAGTGGAACAAAATGGAAGACACTGGAAGCAGGAACCAGCCAAGAAGAGTTGCAGTGACCCTAAGAAAGAGAGGAGGGGCTTGAGCCATGATAGTGGGTCAAGAAGGGGAGAGTGACTAAGTCTTCTAGACATGCTTAGGAAGGAACATGCTACTATTCAGTTTTACTTTAGACAGGGAGTGGGGAGTACAGAGTCAAAGACAATTTTTTCAGAGTCCTTCCTTGGTTGGAGTTTACATCTCAGAAAGCACAGCCAAAGAGGCATAGAATGAGTTTAACCTGGCACATGTGGAGGTTGACAGGCCTCATGCTTACGGGGCAGCTTCCAAGGCAGCTAACACCCTAAGTTGAAATGAAGGTTGATAACCGGTAGACATGGAAGTTACCAATCCTGATTGTGAATAGGTTAATCTGGAGAAAGCTTTTGGAATAAGACGATACTAGTCTGACACAAAATGGAGATGGGTATCTCTGTTGAAGGGACAAGCAGAAGGACCCAGAGGGTGTGGCCTCAAAAAGCTTCAAGGAGAGAATCTACTTTGTGGTAAGAGGATGACAGGATTAATCTTGATTTCTAACTTGTTGGGATTTGGCATTATGGAAACAAATCTTTGGGTATGTCTGAGAGGGATTATCTAGATTATATTAACTGAAATGGGCAGATCTAGCCTGCAGATGGGATGGGGTCCCAGGCTGTATAAAGAGGAGAAAGCGAGTTGCGTGTCCGCTTTCATCTCTTTCTCTTTCCTGACTGTAGTCACAATGCCACCAGCTGCCTCAAGCTCTGTTGCCGTGCCTTCCACCTGATGATTGGTTGTAACTTGGAACTTTGAGCCGAAATAAACCCTTCCTTCCTAGGGCTGCTTTTGTTAAGAGTATTTTGCCATAGCAATAAGGCAAGTAACAGAATACAAGAGCCAATCGCTGTAGAGTCCCATAAGAGAAGAACTGGAAGTGCTCTATTGTGTTTGCTAAGATCTTAGAGACCTGGGTGAGTGGATTGTCATTAGAGACTGAGGACAACCATCAACCTGTCAAAAGAATGGTTCACATGGACAGGAAGTTAGGGATAAAGAACAGAGGAGGGAAAGATCAAGGTGTGTGTGTGTGTGTGTGTGTGTGTGTGTGTGTGTGTGAAAGTGTGTACTTGTATGTGCGAGATGGGTCAACATTCTAGAGGAGACAGGTAGGGATGGATGTGTGGAAGAATCAACCAGGCATAAGAGGTAGAAGCATTTGTAAAAGAAAAAAAATGAAGAAGGGTCTTTTCTGATGCCCTCAGTTTTCTTGATTTGATCAGCAGGAAGGATATCCGTAAAAGAACAGGGTGGGGTCTTGACCAGGGGCTTGCAGTGAAGGCCTAGACTAGTCTTTGAAGAATAAAGGGAGCTGACCAGAGATGGGTTGGGAGGTTCTTAGGCACCCTCTGAGGTTGGCCACCAACAGTTGTGTCGATAAAGGAATGGTTTGCTCAGTTGTGACTTTGTCTCTGGTGGCCTTTAGCCTTTAGGATCGGAAGCAGAAAAAGACATCAGAGACAGTTGTTCATGATGAAATTTTGGTACGTGTATTTGATGTTAAAATATGTAAAGATGTTGTCATCTGAAATTTAGGCTCCCTGTACAGTATAGATGGGGATCCTTCCTGTCTTGATCAATGCACACCACAGCTAGACACTATGCTAAATAAAAGAGAGGGTGACATAAATAGATCCAATATTGCTCTCCAGGAACATATGGCCTGTGTACGCGTGGAAACAGTACCAGATTTAGTCACCTAGACCTGAGATCCAGTTCACCTTCTGTTCCTTAGCAGCTTGTGGCTCAAGGCCCCACTCATTGCCTGTCCTAGTTTCCAATTCTGCAATTGATACTAATGAAATTTACCTTATGTGAATGGGGAAGAATTGATGGAGTTTTCTGAATGCCATTTGACAGCAAGGAAGAGGGATAAATCAAGACTTAGCATAATTTTTCTCTGGCTCTTTTTTTTTTTATTAATTACAGTTTATTCGTTTATTCTTGGGCTCTTTGAAGTCCTTAGACTGATTCTACAACAATGATCATCATCAAGCTTGCCTGCTGTGGCCTCTGGTGCCAAGACTTTTCTGACCCTGGCCCACCCTGTTGCGCTGTTAAGATGGTGTTGTGATGCTGGTCAGTGTCTGACTGAGTCAGGACGTGGCCAGGGGCCAGTGGCCATGGGCACCGTGGTAGGTTATCAGAGCATTGCCACAGACCACACAGACAGCTGGCTGGAGCTCCATTGCTGTCTGTTATCCAATCAGTCACAGTGACCTCCTCCCTCCCAGCTGGTCCCATACTCTGTGCTCAAGGCCCACGAAGTGGTCTTCGGCCAAGTTTGATGTTTATATCATTCTGCAGGTTCCCGGTCAGTGAAACAAAAATACACATGGATCAGTGGCTTCTGCTTTAGGGAAAATAAGGGTGTAATTGGATGTCTGCGGCAATACTAGAGCAAAGAAGGTGGGGAAGGAACATGTCATGGAGACAAACTACAAAGCAGAAAGATACCCAGAAGCACTCGGGTGATTATAGAATGGTAACACTACTGATACTGCTTAAAAGCACAAACTTTAGGTCAAGGTTTCTGCGACAGTCATCAGTCTAATTCTCTAACAACTCTAATTTGATTCTAATTCTAATTCACAGATAAAGAAAGTAAGGCCCAGGGAGAATAGGCAGGTCTGTTGTTCAGAGCCTGTACCTTCGCAGAGCCTGTACACTGCGCAGCCAGGTCAGCATCAGCCCTTAAACAATTCACATTCCAAGTTGTTTCTTATACTCAGGGAGAGCTTCTGAGGTCTGTTGAAGCTGATTTGCATAATTCATTTTTAGAACATTAATTAGCCGGGATGTGTAATAGTTCTTGTGCCAATTTGTGTTTCAATTTCAAATGCAAATACAAATTAGCAAATGTTCTTCCTCCAGTACCTTAAGGAGAAAGCATTTGCTGCTCCAAGTGAGTATTAATCTTTACATTTCTGAAATGATCACTGATAGAAAGAATATCTTCTCATTTGCACGATTGAGGGGGAAATGCTCTAGTTTGATGGGGGCTGGGTGAATAGGAGACAATTCTCTTTTGGCAAAAGAAAATAGTATGTTAAGTAGCTGTCTACCCATCCATCCACTGACCCTTCCATTCTTCCATCTATATGGTAGATAGTATTAAGCACCTGTTTGTGGAAGGAGGGGGGCACCCAGGAGCTCCCACAGTTAGCAGAAGAGAGCCGTGTAAATAATAAACATGTGACATCCTTCTGGGCTTTGGAATAGACCTGTGAAGTGGTGAAGTAGGAAGACCAGAGGACTCACGATTGCCATCCAGCAGGGAAGGCTAGAGAAAGACAGGTAAAGGGGGGCTGTTCTTGGTGGGAGTAATTCTGGTGGGGAGGGAGGGAGGGGTACAATGTGCTAAGACACAAATATGACGCCTGGTACCTTTGGGATATGCAAATCTTTCTACATTGCTGGAGGTCAGAACAGTTGTGTGATAGAGGTGAGGGGATGAACGGACTTGTGTGCTACTTGAGGTCCAGCCTGCAAGGCCTGTCAAGCCATTGTCAAGAGTTGGTTGGACTGATATACTAGAAAGCCAGCTGGGAAGGTTGAGTGGAGAATGGCCCTGGCGAGGAGACTCCAGACTAGTTAAAGAATTACTCGAACAATTCAGCAATGAAAGTAGAGAGGAAGGAACACCATAAAGAAAAACCTTAGGAACTGGGCCTGCTGGCACAGTGCTGTAATGCCAGTATTTCTTAGGCTAAGGTGTATAAGATCTAAGTCTCAAAACATCAACTCCCCCAAACCAATACCAAACAAAAGTTCAGCAAAATCATTTAGCAGGCAGTACAGTGTGGGGAGAGGATGAGGTCTTAAGTCTGGTTCTGAATCTTCCCAACGCTGCAACTCTTTAATACAGTCCCTCATGGTGTGGTGACCTCCAACCATAAACATATAAAGTAACCATAGTTACTTTATAATTGTAATTTTGCTATTGTTATGGATCATAACATAAATATCTGATCTATCTGATGGTCTTAGGTGAGTCCTGTGAAAGGGTCTTTGACCCTGAAGGGGTCGTAACCCACAGGTTGAGAACCACTGTCTTAGGGACTATGTGTTGTTCACATAAATGGCTGCCACCGGGAGGACTCCAATGCCTCAGACCCATGGAAATGGCAAAGCCTTTGCTGGAGGAGTTGGATGATTGAAGCATGGTTGACCTTTAGCTAAAAGCAGTGTATACGTTAAGGTATCAACTGTAGCTTCCTTCTCCTGATGACTGCGCCCCTACAGGGACCTCCTACTGACATTGGCTAACTTGCTTCCTTCAGTCATCCTGGGTTTCATAAACCTCTCAGTTTCTGTGCTGCTGCTGCTGGTACTTCTTCATCAGAACACATGGCCCACCCGATCTCAACTTTTTCTTTCTTTTGCTTTTTTAAAGATTTATTTATTATGCATATAGTGTCCTGCTTGCCTATAGGCCTGCAGAAGAGGGTACCATATCTTATGATAGATGGTCACGAGCCACCATGTGGTTGCTGGGAATTGAACTCAGGACCTCTGGAAGAGTAGCCAGTGCTCTTAATCTGAGCCATCTCTCCAGACCTCAGCTTTTTTTTTTTTCTTTCTCTGCACCTTTAATTTCTTTATTATTTGTCACTCCAGTTAAATCAATCTCTAAGCTATGCAGATTGCAGCAGCATGAAGTCATGCCTTGAACATGGCCTGCTGTCTTTCAAGTCCAAGTGTGACCTGGGCCAGACTTCTTTAGTGTGCTCCACTACAAAATGCCCATCTTAATAGAATTGTTACCATCTTCCAAGGGTGCTGTTCATACAGTACACTCTTATGAAGTGGTTGAGTACTGTCTGGGGATGTAGCTCAGATGACTGCTGTTTGCCTAGAAGGCAGTGAGTCCCGGGTTCAAGCCTGATCTCTGCGTAAACTGGGAGTGGTGGTTCAGGCCTGTGATTAGTGGTACTCAGGAGTTAGGAGAATTCCAGGTTAGAAGCTCAAGGTCATCCTTGGTTATGTAGGAAGTTGGAGGCCAGCTAGGACACAGGAGACCTTGTCTGTCTTGGTGGGGGTTGGGATGGGGGATTGACAGGATGAATGTGGTGATGATGGTGATGGAATCAATTACTTACTGGATGTAATAAGGAAGAGGATCCAGAAAAAAAAAAAAAAAGCCAGATTTCTGAGCTGAACAGAGAAATGTGGCATTACTTCTTGTCTGATAAAAGGTACAGAGAACAGAGGAGTAATAATGGAAAGGGTAAGAGTGAGCTTCCAGTAGAAAACCTACTTGAGTTCTAGAAGAGATCAGCTCAAGGCACAGCCTCCTCAGGATTGTCAACCCCTGTGATATTCTCAGCAAGTCCAAGTTTATGCTTTTTTAAAGCATAGTATGAAGACACCTACCTACCTCATCTCAGCTTCTAAGAGCACCAGCTACTGCCATGTCCTAGGATGCCCCAGAAATCCTGGATCCAGTCCAGGACAAATTCATTCTGGGAGCATAGGAGCTGACAGTCTAAGGACCATGCCTCCTTCAGAAGACAATGTGGAAATCCACATGGACAGCTGTTATCTCGGGAATCAGGCTTGGGTCAGGGTGGAGTGGTGGTGATACCTGGAAGATCTTTAGGTACTTAGGCTGATTGAAGCAAGGGGAAATAGCTCCTCCTGCAAGGAGCTTAGCAGCTTTTAGAAAATAGTAAAAGAAAACTACATTTGAGAACTAAAAGAGGATAAGGGAGAGGGAGGGAAGAAGGAGATGAGAGAGAAAAGGAAAAAAAAAGGGAAAGAGAGAGAGAGACAGACAGAGAGACAGAGACACACAGAGACAGAAAGACACATTCACACAAAGACACAGAGACAGACAGACAGACACACATACAAACACACATCCTTGTACTTTGGAACTAGGAAGAAATGGCAAAGGCCCAGGCATCATGCAGATATCATTGCTAACTTGATACGTTTCCTTCCTTCTCAACTGTCCTACTTTGTGAAAGAGAAGAATAAGTAAAGTTAATTTCATTCTGTCAATAATGTATTCAACAGCACTTATTTTGTCAGTTGCCATGTGGTATACTGAAATATAGAGTTTGAAAAAGGACTTAATTGGCTGGGTGTGGTGGCACATGTCTTTTATTCCAGCACTCTGGAGGCAGAGGCAGGCAGATCTCCGTGAGTTTGAGTCTAGCCTGGTTTACAAACCTAGCCTAGGACAGCCTGAGCTCTGTTAAATAGAGAAACCCTGTCTCAAAAAAAAAAAAAAAAAGAAGAAGAAGACTCAGTCCTTCTTTCTAAGACATGCACCAAAGAATGGAGCAATTGTTTTTGTTTTGTTTGTTTTTCAGTTGTTTATAGTGAATAAGAAGTCATTGTGAGTTGAGTACCTTACAGCAATATAAGGTAGCCTCTTGTGAGCGCATGGGCTACTGTGAGAGTCAGTGAGTTCTTTGGTTGGCTGCTTTGTATCTCTCATGAGGCTGTAGTTAGGTGATAACCAGCTCTAGAGTCTACAAAGGAGTGGGATGGGACAAACCTTCGTCTTCTCTTACATGGCCTAATGACTTGTCTACATGTGGTCACTTTGGCTATTGAGCCATCCTCCAGAAGCCCCAACTGTGTGTATGTTTGTGTGTGTGTGTGTGTGTGAGGAAGGGGGACTATTTTGCTTTATTATTAATTATTTTTTGTTTTAAAGATGTTTTATTATATGTTAATTATTATAATAATTGGTTTCATTATAACATATTCTTTTTTAAAATTTATCTATTATTTTTATAAATTACAGTTTATTCACTTTGTATCCCAGCTGTAGCTCCCTCCCTTATCCCCTCCCAATCCCACCTTCCCTCTCTCATCAACTACCATGTGCCTCCCTAAATCCACTGATAGGGGTGGTCCTCCTCCTCTTCCCTCTGACCCTAGCCTATCAGGTCTCATCAGGACTGGCTGCATTGTGTTCCTCTGTGGCCTTGTAAAGCTGCTCCCCCGACATTTTCTTATATGTATATAGTTTCAATCAGATTCATCCTATTACCTTCTCTTGTTCCCCTTCAATGGGGCATTTTATTCACAAAGTTATTAGGCTTCTAAATGGTGACTGGCTTCCAAAATATAGAGGTAGAATCTTTAGCCAGGTCTGGTAGAACATGCCTATAATCCCAGTACTCAAGAAATAGAGGCAGGAGGGTGATCATGAGCTTAAGGCTAGTTTGGACAAGTTCAGGTCAGCCCTAGGCTGTATAGGCCTCTGTCTCTGTGTCTTTCTCTCTCACACACATACACACACACACATACACACACACACACACACACACACACACATACACACAAGTACATTCTTACAAGATCGCGTTAGCATATCTTTTATGGTAAAACAATTTGAACACAATCCACATTAACGCTGGAAAGTCAACAAACACAAGGGGTAAGTCTAGAAAGACGATGTGTTAGAGACCATTTTTGCATTCTAACAAATCTCCTATGTGCTGTGATTACACATTTGTGCTCCCACACTCAGTTTATGTGGTGACGGCCAGTGAATCCAAAACTGCATGCACGCTAGAGAAAGAAGCATCTGCCAAGTGACTATACCCCTAGCCTTGATAGGTAGGTATTTTTTGTGTTATACAATGACAGTCATTTTGAATTATAGTTTCCTTCAGAGGCTATTTAGGTCAGAGATGGAAAGAGAGAGTTAACCTAGTAGAGTATATATGATGTCTCTAGAATCTAGATCCTTCTATCTGTCTAAAGTTTTCAGAATTCTACTCACAGACAAGGTCATATCTAAACCTAGCAAGACTCTATATTCAATTTATAATGTAATTCTGCAACCTGTGGGATTAAATATTTTTTTCCGTTTGTTCTTTACCCACTCTGAGGATACAAGGAAATATAACTAATTCCTTTAGGGCTTCCTGGTTTCCAATTTGAACCTTCGATACGTAGCCCAGGCTGGCCTCTGTCTTCCTTCCTCTGCCTCCCAAGTACTGGGATTACAAGCATGTGCCACCATGACTGGCCTCAGCTAAGCATTTAGAGTAGAATGTGCTATTCCTCACAGGTAACCATCAAGCAGGACCAGAAGCAGCGCCTCCATATCCATCAAAGTGGCTGGAATAATTATTCTCAGCCACCAGCTTGGTCTCTCAGTATATTGCTTTTAATGAACCCTTTGACATAGACCTGTTACAACATAACTAATTATCTTGTCCTTTAAAAGCCACTAGTTGTCTACCAGTGTGTCATTTTCTATATGTGGATAACCACTCTCCATGGAGTTCACAGCTGTGACTTGGTTATTCAGAGTCCAAGACTATGGTTGTCATGAACTATTTCAGCGATAGCTTCTACTGCTGTCTATCACTCTGCTTTTTTTTTTTTTGTGGGGGGGGAGCTTGAGCCTGCCCCCATTAATGCCCCAGGAACTCCAAGAGGCCACAGTGGCATCCCAAGAGCTCTGTCTCCTCCTCTATTGCTGATGTTGAGAGACAATGTAGGCAAAACAAGCTGCTTCCTTTCTCCCTCTGCCTTTCACATTCCTGGCAATGCATCAAAATCTTAAGTCAGCTGACAAGGGATTCTGGGTTGTGTGTAGTCTCCAGGCTCCTAGCCTCTTACAATTCTGAGTAGAACAATTACCAGGAACAATGCAGAACTGAAAAATGTGTAGCCTCCGTGGCACAAATTGAGCCAAATTCTCTCCCTCCTTGATTTCATGTACTGTAGCTTTTCAGTCCCTCTCATTATGGTATGGGGTCTGCTTCCATACTTCTTACATCTGGGATTCCCCTCTGACTTCCTTTGGTAGACAGAATAATATTTAGCGGAAGGGAAGTTTGCCCCAGTGCTGAGCCAAGTCTCAAAGGCCCTGTGTGTTTAACTCTCTTTGAAAGATGCTTTCACCTGGGAAACTGCACATGTTGGTGTGTTGTGTGGGAAAGAGCCAGCCAAGATGGAGCTCTCGGAGACTGTCTCTTTCTCAGTGGAGGTTTTATTCTCTTTCTCAGTGGAGGATTTATTCTAGCCCTGTAATGTTTAGTCCAGTGGTTCTCAACCTGTGGGTCCTGACCTCTCTGTGGGTTATATGACCCTTCCATAGGAGTTGCCTTAGACCATTTGCATATTAGATATTTGACATTATGACTCATAACAATAACAAGATTACAGTTGTGAAGTGCAATGAAAATAGTTTTATGGTTGGGGGTCACCACACCATGAGGAATTGTATTAAGGGGCTGCAACACTAAGAAGATTGAAAACCACTGGCTTAGGTCAATGTGGTAGTAACACAGCCAAGAAAGCCCATTCCAGACCTGTAGCCTACTCACAGAGTTGTGGTTTCATAGAATAATCTTCTGGAGTAGCTTTTTATGCAGAAATCACTGACTAATATATCTGATCCCAAGGATGCTAAGTTTGGCAAAGAAATCACACAAAGAGAATGGAAGCAATACTGTGTATTTCCACATCAATAAGTTCTACGGTATATCTCATTCTATGGATTTCCAAGAAAAGGGATATTTTGGTGGCCTAGGTTTTCACTGAGTCTTTTAACAAGTGCTGAATTTGAAGCAGGCTTGGTAAAAATAAATTTTAGCTGGAGGTAGTGGGATGTGCCACTAATCTTAGCTCCTGGGAGGCAGAGGCAGGTAGATTTCTGTGAGTTTGAGACTAGACTGGTCTACATACTGAGTTCTAGACAGCCAGAGCTACATTAAAAAAAAGAGAGAGAGAGAAAAAGAAAGAAGGAAGGAAGGAAGGAAAGAAAGAGAAAGAAAGAAAGAAAGAAAGAAAGAAAGAAAGAAAGAAAGAAAGAAAGAAAGAAAAAAAGTGTGTGTGGGGATTTCAGGTGACCAGATTAGGAATGAGCATGATAACTAAGAAGTCAGGACAGAAGAAGTCTAGTAGAGTGAGTGAAAGTTTGAAGAAGTTGTTCCTACCTTCTCTTTTGCTTATTAGCTGGGTGTGTTGGAAAGAGCAATACAGATGCATACACTCACTACTTAAAGAAACTCAGAAACCTTTTGTGTCATATTGATGAACCCACTTGTAGTATCTTTTACTTTGTTCTGATATATTTATTTCAAGTACCTGTTTTCAAAAATACTTATTTTCTTATTTAGTTATGTGTCTCTGTGGGCTCTATCGGGCAGTGTGTCTGTGCCTATGGAGGACAAAAGAAGCTAGATGCATTGAGAGCTGAAAATACAGGTAGTGGTGAACCAGCCAGTGTGAGTGTTGGGAATATTACTCAGGTCCTCCAGTAACCATCGAGCTCTTTCCCCAGACCCATATGTGTATGTGTACGTATATATATATGTATATGTATATATATGTATGTATATATATGCAAATCTTTTAGATTACATTTTTATTTACTTAGTGTGTATGTATGTGCATATACATGAGCCCACAGCACACAAGTGGAGGTCAGAGGACAACCTGTAGGAGTCAGTTCTCTCTTTCCACCATCTGGATCTCAGGGATCAAATCCAGGTCATCAGCATTGGTAGCAATGACTTTGCCCATCGAGCCCAGTATGGGCTCCCAGTCTGGATATTTTAATAAATAGAAATTGATAATGAGTTGTCACTTCCATTCACATCTCGTGGAGTGTAAGATGGATTGGGCAATCTCAATGTGCTTCTGGGCTTTAGTTTTCCATGTTGGTGGACTGACTGCTCATCATGTAGAGATTGATATTGACATCAAGGTTCTTTGTGGACGGCCCAGTGACTGCTGTTCTCCCATGGGACATGCGCTGTGCAGTGGGGAAGCTGTCATCTCCTATAAGAGCCTATAAAATAGGCTGCCTGTCTTGGCTGTTGTCGCAGCTGTCACAAGGGTGGCACTGCCAGGGTTCTGTCACACAGTCCTTCTATACATGGGGACACGGACCCTGAAATGTGTTGTTTTCTGCAGGGTCCTGAACTTGGTGGCATTGTGCCCCATGGCTTGCTTTATATAAAAGGTAGACACATTTTGGTGGCTTTCAATTTCCAAGCAGCACAAGGATCTACTGTGACCTAGAGAAAAGTAGGCTCTATCAGGCAGTATGGCTTGGCGCTTTTCAAGAATATTGGGAGCTGTATGTATGGAAATCAGCCCTTTACTGTCTTACTCCCCGGTTTGAAGTGCTGGAGAGTGTTTGACTCTCACTACCTACCTGGAGGGTCAGGTGATGCCTCAGTTTGCCACCTGTTAAACCACTTGCCAAAAGAATCCAGATTTGTGTTTATTTATTGGCTGTACATCTGTACTGGGGCAGGTAGAGAGACTTTGCTAATATGAGGATACAGAACACTTGGAGGCCAGCTGGCTTTTCTTCTCTATGCAAGGATATCCAACACACTTATTTTAGTCCCCCTTTCCTTTCCTTTTTCTTTTTTTAAACATGCCTATTTAATTTGCATGGGTATTTCTCCTGTGTGCATGACTGTTTATCACACACATCCCTGGGTGCCTGCAGAGACCAGAAAAAAGCATTGGGTTCCCTAGAAATAGAGTTACAGACTATTGTTAGCTGCCATGTCAGTGCTAAGAGCTGAACCTGTGTCCTTTACACAAGCAGCCAGTATTCTTAACTACTGAGCGTCTTCTAATTTTTTTCTTTTTCTTTTCAAGACAGGCATTCTCAGTGAAATGGTCCTGGCTAACCCGGAACTCACTCTGTAGGCCAGGCTGGCCCCAAACTCACAGAGATCCACCTTCCTCTGTCTCCCAAAAGCAGGGATCAAAAGCATGCACCACCATTACTCAGCTTCTTTTTGAATTTTTGATTTATTGTTTTTTTAAATTGCTTTTAAATTCGTTTTCTTTGAGATAAGGTCTTAGAATGCAGACATGGAGTCATTTGAGAAAAGACAGTATGATAACTGCAGGAAAATGCTGCAATGGAAAGGTGTTCTTGGGCTGGGGGTGTGTGGCTCAAGTCAGTGCTTGCCTATCCTGAAAAAGCCCTGGGTTTGACCCCAGTACTGCATAAACCGGGAATGGAATATACACTTGCAATCTCGGCATTCAGGAAATAAAGGCAAGAAGATCAGAAGTTCAATGTCATCCTTGACTATGCAGAGTTGAGACCAGTAAGGGGTACATGAGACCCTGTCTCAAAGAAAGTAATTCTGTATGGAATTTAGGGAACCAAAGACATTCCCTCATTGGGCTCTTGAGCATGAAAGGGGAAAAAAAAAATTTGTGACTTCCATAGGTGAGCAAACCATTTGCCAACTCTTCAAAAATTGATGGTGACAGGGTGGACCCAGCCCCACTAATGCTGTGGCCTCTATCCAGTGCTCTCTTATGTATGGTTGGCATTGGTCTGCCTGATGCTGTTACAAAGAGGCCATTCCAGTCCCTGGCAGGAGTGTCAAGAAAGACTGGGTTAATTGATTCTTGCCCAACCCTTATAACCAAGATGTTCCCATCTGCTGTTCTATTAGAACTTGAATTATGTCTCCTCACCCTCAGAAAGATATGTTTCAGTCTTAACTCCCAGGACCTCAGAATGTGTCTTTCTTTGGAAGAAAGGTCACCACAGATGTTATGAGCCAAGCTGAGGTCAGAGTAAGTTGGCGTTCCTATTTAGGGATGACTGGAGTCTTTATTACAGGAGGAAAATGTGGACACGGAAACACAAAGAGAAGGCCATTTGACTACAGGGACAGATACTAGAGGGGACGCTGTGACAAGCTGGAAGGAGCTGGGAGTGATCTTCCCCTTAGGGCTCTATAAGGGACATCAGGCACTTAGACACCAGCTGCTTTAGGACTATGATAGACTAAATCTCTGATATTTGCTGTACTTTGTTCCAGCAGCCTTGGAAGATGATGCTCTGGGCTTGGTATTGCCTACCCATCCAGGAAGATGGCATCTCCATGATACACACACACACACACACACACACACACACACACACACACACACACACGCAGAATGAGAGAGAGAAGGAGGGAA
This sequence comes from Psammomys obesus, assembly GCF_907164565.1. Taxonomy (NCBI): domain Eukaryota; kingdom Metazoa; phylum Chordata; class Mammalia; order Rodentia; family Muridae; genus Psammomys; species Psammomys obesus. The sequence goes on from NW_026585644.1 coordinate 24,525,871, forward strand.
AGAGGGAGAGAGAACGAAAACATACATCAACACGTCTCCATCAGCACTGGCCTTGTTTCTGAGAAATGATCGATAAAACCTCAGGCCCTTGTATCTCCCCTGGAGACGCATTGCACGTCTCTGCCATGGCGCAGAGCTACAGCTTGCTGTTGCAGCCACAGCTTTGTTTTCACCCCACAGCTCTTTCTCTTTCTCTGTGTGCATGGAAGAATCTGGGCTTGCCCTTGCTGTGGGGACAGAGTGTGTGCAGATATGTTCATACGGTTCTGTGCAGGCCACTGATGGGCCATTGCAGGTCACTCCTCTTTACCCTAGGTTCCCCATGGATATAATGGTCACATCTTATGTTATTTACAGATGGGCTCCTCCAAGGGGTCTGAATAGAGGGGTTGGTACTGGGGATCTGACAGGGAGGACTGAGGAGAAAGTAAGGTCTTGCTCCCATCAAGGAACAAACACCCAGTGGCTTCCCAACATTTGTTTTAGGATGATAATAAAATTAAGACTATGATTTCTTGTCAAAATGCCTTCTACTCAGATACATTCAGGGTCAGTGGTCCTGGTTTTCTGATTTGGCTACTACCCAATATCCCAATGGGAGGTTCTATGTCTCTGAGGCTCATTCTTCCTCATCTGGGCAGTACAGGTACCAATCCAGACTCAGAGCTGCTGTGAATTCAGATGAGAAGGTGGCATAAACATGCTTAGAGACCCCAAGGCTAGGACCTGTGAAGGGTAGAGCCCTTGCATGGCTGCTCATATCAAGCCCTCAGTGTTTTCCTCTTTTCCCTCTCTCCTTCCCCAGCAGCAGGGCCTCTAATGGCTTTGGCATCTCTGCGGTCCATTTCCTGGAGAGTGTAAATTATTTATTAGATAGCCACATCTGCCTGCGGGCTGGGGCGCCATCAGTGCCTGCTGTGGGAGGAGGTAGGGCTGGCAGACCTGGCCCCTGCCTGGCTCCCATCTCCCTAGAGGCCTCCTTCAGCCCTCAGGCTTCTAGGATGAGCATTTCATGCCACCTGCCTGTCACACTCTGGGCTATTCCTGGGACGTTCTTGGCCAGCCTGAGCTGCTAGCTCTCAGCCAGCGGGTTTCTCCTTTGGGGGAAAACTTGGCCTCTTACTAGGCATGAATAATCTACAAGCTCTTAGGGAAGATTCTGGGGAGACACATGTTCCCCATTAGTGACCCCACTATTCCTCCGAGGTACACCCTTTCCACATTGCACTTCTGCCAACATGGAGCTTCTGGGCTAGGCATAGTGAGTCCCATTTTCCCAGATGATGACAGAGCAGTGAGAGGAAGTTTCTGAGAGCAGTTAGCTACCCCCCAGGAGGGTGTGTACAGAGACACTCTGCCTGCCCACCTCTGCTCAGTGCAGGGGACAGTGTGTGGATGCCTCTGCCTCTGATCTGGAAATACAGAGAGTATCTGAGTGTACCAGGGAGCTACGATGCTTCCCCAGACAAATGCACCTGCAAACAATCGAGAGGGTGTGGCCAGCAATGTTGGACTGTCTCAGAGGGTCCCCTTCCTCCTTGTTAGTGTCCCCTTACACTGGGCTGAGCCCAGCTTCTGAATTCCGACTTCTCTGTACAACAACATCCTACTTGGTGTTTGTCTGCTCATTTGCCTGCAGCATGCCCCTGCCCAGGGTGCTCCCAAGTATAGTCAACATCCTTCAGGCCTAAGCATATGCCTCGAGGGTTCTCGGAGGAGAGTTTTAAGTTCTGGCTTCCTGTACCCTCTTTTGCCTAACATGTATGATGCTTACAACTTCGTGGTTAGCTGTCCCTCTGAGGACAGCAGACACTGACTGTGTTATTCATCCCTGTATCCCCTGTACTTATCCTGACATGTGTCACTAACCTTGAGGGGGTCCTGTAGCTTTCCATCCACCACCCAGGGGACTGAGAATCAGATCTACTTCTTATAACAAAGCCAGGTTATCCCCTATGGGGAGGGCCTCATTTATTCTGCAGTGACTTCTAGATGAGTCTTTTTTTCTCTGACTCCTAAGGGTGGGCTGTAGGTCAGACTTGATTATGAGTGTGGTTACATTAAAATACAGTAGTGCTTTCTTAACAAAGGAGCCCTCCCAATATATTCATTATTATGTGATTTTGTAGTTGCAAACTACAATGTATTACTGGGACACACAAACACACACACACACACACACACACACACACACACACACATGATCACTGTCCTATAGGCAGCGTGTCATGGATTAAAACACCATTAACTGGGTCCTGACTGCTGGAGTTAGTAGGTAGGTCTCCATCAAGTCACCTCCCTGAACTGATTGGTTCTAGGGTTTGGATTTCCTTTTCTTTTCTGAAGCAGAAGAATGTAGGTACTGGGCACAGTCTTTTCTGTTCAAGGCAGGATTAAAAACCCTACATAAAGGAATTGAAGAAACTTGTCAGGTTTATTTATGGCTCACCAAAGACTTATGGGATACTGGGTAAGTATCTGGGCAAGCATGCACAGGCAGGAATTAGTCAGTATTTTGACCATGCATGACATTTGGCACTTTATTTCTTAGATCTTTTCTTATATGGTTCTTCCCATCAACTGCTTTTAATCTCCATTTATGAAAGGGAGTAAGGCATAGTCATGCAGCTTGCCTGAGTTCACGCAGTTCATTAGGAAGTGTGGGCAGTGGTGACACATTGGCAACTGATGGGATATGCATTTGTATTTTTTATATGCACTTTACCTGTCATGGTGAGCAGGGCAGGTATCACTGCGGACATTGGGAAGGTGAGGGAAGTGAAGCTAGGAAAATAAAGGGACACGCTCAAGATGGCATGTCTGAGATGGTGGTAGATTCTCAGAATGCCTGAATGTGTATGTGCATGTGTTCGTGTGTGTATGTGTGTGTGTGTGTGTGTGTGTGTGTGTGTGTGTGTTGGGGATGGGGAATGTGGAGCAGGGTTGCTGGTGGAATGCAGCCTTGAGGAATGTTCCACAGTGTCTAGTCATTCTGACAGCTCACATCTCCCTGGTCCTGCCAGGAAAGTTTAATACTCTTGGAGCCAATGTCCATCAAAGTCATATCTCCTGTTAGAAGACTTTCTTCTCTTCAAAGCATTTTATGTCTACCATCACCTTTAATTCTTCAAACAGCAGTTACCACTATCAACATTTCACTAACAAGGCTGCTGTATCATACAGAAGCTGGCCAGCAGCACATGCTCAGCTAGGATGTCTACAGACCCTGATTCTGATCTTTCCATTCAAGGCCAACAACCCTAGCCCATCCAGCCCAGAGATCTTGGCTTCCCTTGGTTTCTAGCTGTCAGTGAACTCCCTGGTTCCCAGTGGTGGCCTCCTTCACTCCATAAGCTGTGGCTGATGAAGAGATACAGGTTCCTAGCAGCTAAAGGCCCCCTCAGTCCAACAAGGGAACCATCAACTCCCTTTTGGTCACAAGGAGCCTGAGGAACCTTGATTTGGTACCTGTTCTTGTCTAGATAGTAGCTAGAAATATGTCTTTAGCATCCTGCATCACACAAGGGCAAGGCATCAGACAGACAGTGAGAAAAACACATGCATGTATCTAATGCAGCAGGTAAGCATCTGTTTATGCCACTGGTTCTCAAACTGTGGGTTTCAACCCCTTTGGGGGTCATGTAATATACCCTGTATATCAAGTATTTACATTATATTTCATAACAGTAGCAAAATTACAGCTATGAAGTAGTAACGAAAATAACATTTTGGTTGGGAGTCACCACAACACAAGGAATTGTATTAAAGAGTCACATTAGAAAGGTTGAGAACCACTGGTTGAGACCTAAAAGAAGACTATGTTGTTTTTTAACTTTTCTTTCTTTCTTTTCTTTGCTCTTTCTTCCTTCCTTCCTTCTTTCTTTCTCTTCTCGTTTCCTCCACTAGATATCACCAGAGTAATTTCTGAATGTGATTGACTAATACATGCTTTTCCCCTAAGTTTCTTCCCTCTTTTCACATGTCATATGATAAAAGGATGGTCACAGAGGCTTGGAAACACACAGACAGAAGGCCGACTGATGACAACAGCATGTACCACAATTGTGTCCTCTAGGCAAAGATGCTCCCTTCCCAGATTTTGATTTGGGACAGGAGAGAAGGGAGCCTGCAGACACTGGCAGTATTCTGGCTGTGGTATGGAATTTCATTTAGTGTAATAGATAACAGGAGCGGGAGACATTGGTTTCTTCATACCAGTGACAAACTGAGCTCAGAGTCCTCTTGAAAAATGAGTGAGCTGATGAAGGAGTATTTGTGTCTTTGTAACTTTGCAGCCAGGTTCTCCTGGCTCCTCTCTCTGGTTACTACTTTATTTTATAGCTACCCACAATGACAATTTTGCCTCTGAAATGTCTTCCTGCCTTGGGTTAGAAGTCCATCAGCTCTTTGTAGCTACTCTGTGCATTTGAGTTTCATCTCATCACAGCTTCCTCCTCATCTGCCTCTGAGAAGCATAAGTGTGACCTTACCACGTAGGCTCCCAAGCCTGTCGCTGGCTCCTAATTGGCCAGGAACATAATTCTTTTTTAAAAAAATATTTTATTTATTATTTAGGAACATAATTCTTAGTAGTGGTGTTCTAGCCTGACAATCCCCAGTTTGCTTTTTTACCCTTCAAAAATCACACATAACATTTGCAAGATTAATGAACTTTATAAATAAGATTTCACGTATGTTAACCCCAGCAGCTTTTCTCATTTGTTTTCTAGCTAAGTCCAGGCACCACTCGCTCCAAATCTTTTAGTATGTTTCTGCCTTGTGGCGTTTCTTTGTGAGACTTTTTGTACCTGCAATGATTTTTTTTTCTCATATTTACATTTAAATCCTCCCTACCCATCAATATCCTTGTAAAAGGACACCTAATTCAGGAAGCACCCCAGGATTTCCCTGCCGTGGAGAACTCAGGCTTTGATTAGTACCAAACCCCAGGCTTTGAAGGTAAGGATGAGTGATCACTCTTTACCATATCTGAGACATTACCGGCCCCCACAAGACTCAAGTGCTTTAAGAAACACTCACTAAACAAAATTTTTAGATGGCATAGAATGATTAACAATAGTCAAGACTCCTGGCAGTTGTGTTGGATGTTCATGCTTAGCCCAAGGTGTGAAATACAGTGGAAGAAAGAGACCAAATCTTGGGGACAGAAGTGCAGCTGGGTTGTGTCAAGCCAGGTGAGTCCTTGAGAAATGTTGGGAAATGTTACTTTTGGGGAGAGAAGGACTGTTAAAGATGTGGGGGTGGGGCATAGTGGCCTCTGTGGGAGCTGTGCCGCAGCTCAGGTGTGGGGCTCTTCTCTCACTTCCCCTTCCTCTCCTCCAGCAGCCTTTTGGGGTATCCATGGGCTGATGTTTCTTCCCACTCAAAAGGCATGAAGTTGCTTTGGCTGGCTGACTGCAGAGACACCTTTGGGATGTTGGTAATAAATGAGAAATCCTGGCTGCACGTGCCTTTACTCCATGAGCCGCCTTGCTCACCCTGCTTCGAGGAGTGGCATATCCCACCCCAGTTTCAAGTGAAAGGAGTTTGAGCTCAAAGTCATGCAGATGCTACACCTTTGAATGGATTAAAGAATTGGGCAATAGTTGCATTCCCTGAAGAAGGCTCTAAAAATGCCCCTTTTCCTGGCATTTGATAGAGAATTGTTACATGGAGTGAAGGAAGGGAGAAAGAAGGGGGATTTGGAGACCTTGAAAATCTTAAGTGTACCCTGGAGTCAGGAAAAGAGCACAGGGGGGGCAGAATTATTCACAAGGACAAGCCATATGTAACCTGACAGTGAAGACTGGGCTGGAGACCTATATTCCTCAGCTACATTGTCAGGGCCTTTGGTTTCTGGTTTAAAATCGTGAAGCAGACTTAGTGCGGCTGACTGCAGAGTGTTTCAGGGGTCTTGGGTGTTTCTGTCCTTGTGGGAGTAGGCAGAGTGTCCCAGGATTTCTGCCTATGAGTGTTGTCTAAGCTGAAAGGCGGGAATGTGTGCAGAAGAATGTCACTGGGAAAGGCTGGTCTGTGAAGGAGGGGGCTTGCTTCAGCCACATTGAAACCCGAAGTGCTTTATTGCCTAAAACTCACTTACTGCATTTGCAGAGTGGAGTTGACCATGACCACGGTAGGCCCTGCATTCTTTGCAGGGTGAACATGCTCGGGAAGGGGCATGGCTGTGTGCTCAGAAGTAGTGATGGGAACAGCTGTCAGGAAGCAGCTGTTGCTATGAGAAAATCCTGAAGTCAGTTTTCTAGTTAGTACTGTGGGATTTCTTTCTTTTTTTCTTTGTTTTGAGACAGGGCTTCTCTGTGTAGTCTTGGCTATTCTGGAACTCACTCTGCAGATTAGGTTGGTCTCAAACTCATAGAGATCTGCCTACTTCTGCCTCCATAATCCTGGGCTTAAAGGCATGGACTACTACCACCCGGCTACTATGGGAATTCTCACTAGCCTGTGTAAGAAGGGAGGAGAAAATGTCCTTGCTGTCACACTGCAGGTGCACTAGACTGGTTGATGGGCTGCGTGATGTCAGTCAGTCCTCCAGGCCAATCCTAGATCCAGTGCTCATTGTCAGGAGATTGAAAGTTTCAGTGATCTTATACATAAGATGAGCACCATAAAAGATAATGAACAACGATCATTCAGCACTTGTTTTATATGTAAGAACAGTTTGCATAGATGTATACATATTCATTGAATTCTCTAGACAACGAAAATTCAAATCCATTATATTTACATTTCCTAAGTAGGGAAATGAGTTAGAAAAGGTTAAAAGATATAGCAGAGTGTGGTGGCACACACTTTTAATCCTAGCACTTGGGAGATCTCTCTGAGTTCAGCCGTGCTGTGTTTAGAGAACCTGTTTCAAGCAAGCAAGCAAACAAACAAACAAACAAGGTTAAAAAATTTGACTCAAGGCCAGCAAGGGTGGGGGTGGTATCTGGGATTCAAATCAGGCTGAGACTAGCTCTGTGTCACTTGCTTCCCAGCAGGGAAGACAATGACCATGAGACAGGAACCCCTTGATGGGGTTCATAATTTGACGGTTTTTCTGTCGATGTTGGTCTTGCTGTAGAGCTGTGCCCATTTGACAAGAATCCTGACCAAAGGCATGGATAGCAGCTTAACTTTCAAAATTGTGGTGGTCTGAGGGAGAATGTTCACCACGGGCTTATATGTTTGAATACTTGGTCTCCCATTGGTGGAACTGTTTGAAAAGGATTAGGAGGTGTGATCTTGTTGGAGGAGGTGCATTACTTGGTGTGGGCTTTGAGCTTTCAAAAGCAAGGCCATGGTATCCCCAGTTAGCTCTCCCTCTGCCGCTTGCCTGTGGCTCAAATGTAAACTGTCAGCTACGGTTCTAATGCCATACCCACCTGCCTGTTGTTATACACCCAACCATGATGGTCATGGACTCACCCTCTGAGACTGTAAGCCAGCCCCCAATAGAATGCTTTATAAGTTGCCTTGGTCAGAGTGTCTCTTTACAGTAATAAAAAAGTAACCAAGATATAGTAATAATAATAATAATAATAATACTATGATAACCAAGAAACAATACCCCTTCTCACTGTTCTTTTTCTCCACTGGCATTCTTCAGCACCAGCGGGAACACTGTAATGGTTTTGAAACAGATGGGTCACAAACTTCAGTGTCTAACTCAGCCTCCTGCAACATGGCATTTATGGACCCAGAGAAATGGAGAAAATGTGGCCAGGCCGAGCAGCAGCCACACTGCCTTAGGCTATGTGTTATGTATTATCAACCCTGCCCATGTTCAGCCTGCCTTTCCTGGTAAGAAATTGGAAGCTCTGCCTTCGGTGTTAGCTCTACCCATCCTCACAGGAGAAAGTGTCCCTTACCAAATAAATACCTGAGAACAAGTGGAAAGGATTTATTCTGTCTCATTCCTTTGAAAGGCAGGGAGGGCATGGCTAACATTTGGGCACATCTGGGAACAAAGAAACCAGGCTAAAGTGAGTGGACTTGGTTATAGCCTTCTGTCTCTGTCCCTGTGGCCCTATGTCTGTCAGCTGAGCTTCAGGTCCAAAAGGTTTCATTACTTCCAAAAACAGTGCCTCCAGTTGGAGAGGAGATAGACAGACCAACTATTTACAGTAGGGCTTGGACATGGTCACTTAACTGTAACTTCAGTATTAGCAAAAATCACTGATATTAGGAAGATGCTCTACTATGGATAGGCGGACATTTAGCAAGGTAGACATTTTGGTAGGGCCAGAACAGGAATGAGGCTAGTGAAGGGCCAACTGATGGCTGGCTCCATCTTGACAGTGACTTTCTTTCGATTTCGTACTCAAATGCTTTTTGGGCCTCACTCCAGTCCATCTTCTAGTGATGGTATCTGTGGCAGCCAACCCTGGAGACCTGAGAAACCTTGATCTCAGAGGTATCGAATGAGGGTTGATCTGCAGTGGAAGGCAAGGGGACTTGAGAGACAAGATGTTGGGCTTGTAGAGGCCACTGGGTGACCCAGGGAACAGATGTAGTTCGTATATCAGATCTTGGCCTCAGTCAGTTGGGATTGGCTAGTCATTCTTCTTGGTGTTGTACTGGTATCCGCTTTCAGATTTGAAAATGTCACAGGAAGGCTAGCAAAACAAAGTGACCTCCAAGCCTGGTATCCCTGTCTCTACTCTCTACTGCCATGGAAAATCATGTCCAGGACAGTCACCTCTCGGGTAGGTGTTCTCAAACCAGGATCCAAACAGCATCATTTAGTGGACCTGTTAGTACCACTTCATCCCTTCATGAAAACAAAACAAGGAAAAGGAATGGAAGCAGAAGGCTGGATCCTAGAACCTTCAGTCTTATCAGATTTTACATTGGCATCGTGAACATTTGATTTAGTTTTCCTGTGTTAAAAGTCTGAATATCATTTTCTTAAAAGATATCTCAATAACCACCTTTGAGAACCCATGTCCTAGTTTTATTTCCATTGCTGTAATAAAACACACTGATTAAAAAAAAAAAAAAAACTTAGGGGAGAAGGTGGTTAGTCAGCTTAGAGTTCCAGGTTATAGTCTATCACTGTAGGGGAGTCTTGTTCTGATCTATATGGGATGAATGGCTGTTTCTTTTATCCATTAGAGAACAGAGAACAGACTCTACTCAACACTGAGACAACACTAACAATATCCAAGTGTATGGACTTACATGGGGTGCTTGGGATATAAGACCCATTTCATCACTGCTGCTAAAACTTTTCTCCCCCCGCCCCTGGCTGCTGTCTCAGTTACCCACTTACCCACTTACCCAGGGTTCTCAGTTCAGGGTGGGGCTTGATACCGTGGAGAAGCAATCTCCTCTGCTTTGTGCTCTCAGCTCCATTGTCTGTTAGTGTGAGGTCTACCTCTTTGAGGATGGATGACCTAGGTTGTCTATCTACCCCTTTCAGCAAAGCTCCCTCCTACCTAATGGGATGTAATCTTGGAGACCCCTACAGGGCAAACCTTAGACTATAACCAAGCAAATAGGATGCCCAGTGCCCAGGCTCACATGTCTCTGCAGGAGGGTCTTTCTGTTTCCTAGTTAATTATCACAGGGTGACCATAAATTCCAGCTTGCCTGGGACAGTCCTATTTTATGCTTGTTGCCCTGGTGTAATTATTAATAGCTTCCCTTTCACCCCCAAAGTGTCCTATTTAGGGTGATAAATTATACGGTCCCCTTAATTGTCCTGATTGTGATCAGAGTGCTTTCTCAGCTTCAGTGACCACTGATGTTTACCTCCCGCCAGGCTGCCTTGAGCTGATCTTCCAGACAACTGACCACCCATGTGCTTAGGAGTCGCCTCTCCACTCTCCCATGTGTGTTACCAGTTCATCCTCCTCCCTTCCCTCCATCCGTTCAACGAGTATTCCATGCCCACCACCATACACCAGGGCATCCTCAAGGCACTAGGAAGCAGGAGTAGTAAAAGGAAGACAGACAATAAGTATGTTAATATATACCAGTTCTGCACCGTAATGATTGAGGTGTGTAACCTCCTTTATACCTGGGGGATTGATTGCAGGTACCTTCCCTTCAGTGTATTCCTGAAGCCATGGGCAGTACTGAATCCTACACTCGTTTCCCGTACACACACACCTATGATTAAAACAAGGGCCTTGTGCCCGCTAGGCCAACATTCTGCTGCTATCCTATATACGTAGCTGTATTTGATTTTTGAGATAGTGTCTCACCAAGTTGTCTAGGCAGGCCTTGAGCTCAGTATGTAGCATAGGCAGGCCTTGAACTTGTGATCTTCCTGCCTCAGCCACCCAAGTAGTTAGAATTACAGTTCTGTTGTGCCACCAGGCCCAGCTATAGTTAATATATTGTAATGTGGGGCTAGGTATGGTGGTGTACACCTTTAACCCTTAGTATTTAAGAGAGGAATCTCTGTGAGATCCAGGCCAGACAAAGCTATGTAGGTCAGATTCCTATGGAAGTGGAGAGAGGGGGGGAGAGAAGGTAAAGACTGTGTGTAATCACAAACCCAGAGAAAGGCACTGGGCACCGAGCACTTTCACTGGCCTTGAATTTCCAAAACCCTGTCAGTTCCCAACTGTGCAGAGATGAAGGGCAGGAGTTAGAATTCTAGAACTGACATCCTTATTTTAGGAACATCATAATTAGGATCCTTGTCCTATTAGACTTCAAAACAGGTGGTGAGGCCTCTCTGGATGCTGAGAACATCTTTCCTACTTCATATGATAAGAAACCAAAACCTTCCTCCGAGGTTCTGTCCTCCTACCCTATTAAAATATGTACATATTATATGTGTGTATATATATTATTATACAAATGTGTATAGATATTATTAATGTGACATAGTATTTAATTCTCTTTAAAAGTACATATTATAGTAAAAGATACGTAAATGTTTCCTTGATGAAGATGATGAGGTTGTGTGTGTCCTATCTACAGGGTAGCAGGGCAGTTTCTTTATGAATGTGCTTGAACCAATTCTGATGCAGTGTGTGAGTGACTTTGATGGACTTTGCTGTGACTGAAGCTCCAAGAAATGAAGAGCAAGGCCACTGTGTGGCTGGTGTCAGTGCTAGCTTGGGGTTCAGAGTAAACACAGATCAAGTGATCCAAGGCCCTGTCTTCCCTTCAGCATCCTGGCATTAATGACAGGTCTTGATGGCCTTGGAGGATGCTGGTTGATTCATTTGTTCATTTGTTCTCTTGGTCATAGTGGGTTGGAATCAAAGCTTCCCAGGACAACCAGGTCTAGCTAGAGCTATGTGGTCAAGCTGCAGACATGCTATGGGTATATAGAAGTTCCTCCAGCATTTTAGCTGTAAGCCATCCCCTCCTGACATCCATTGATGGAATCAACCTCTAGAAGGCCCTTGGTACCACTGCAAATGAGCCGGTTCCATCTACCTTGTTTGAGGCTCATCCCAGGGGCTTGGAATCCTCACTTGATTCTCATTCTGCATAATTTTGTGAAGCCATTTATCAGGAAGAGTACCCGGGATGAGGAGAGTGGTGTCCCACGGTTTCATGGACACTCCTTGCTGTTGTTCTCGCCGTTAAACATGTTCATTTGTGTTCCTGGTTTTAAGTATATGAACCAATGGCTGTGCTCTGCACCAGACACGTTGTGCTATTGGGCACATTTCTCTTTTTCTCCGGCAGCTGGGAAGCTCTTCCTCAGTCCCGTGACTCATCCATAGTAAGTGGGTAGGAACCTCCAGCATAAACTCTTCTAGATTAACCCACCCTGGACTTCAATTTATAATGCCACACCTACTTTTTGCCCTCATTTTTTTTTTTTTTTTTAATATATCTTACTAACCCAATTTGAAACTTTAAAGCAGTCTGGCTCTTAAACAAATCCAGAGAGGAACCACACTTCCAGAAACTGTCATTTGCATGTAAGTTTTAGGTACCTACTATATGAAGGAGAAGTTAGGCCCAGCGGGAAGGACTAGGAAAAAAAAAAAAAAAACAAAAAAACAAAAAAACGGTTGCAGAGTCCCTGCTCTCCAGCTTAAGTCCCTATTCTGTGTCCCTCAGTTTTTCATGGGTCAGGTCTCAATGAACACCAGCATTCTATAGAATGAGGAAACTGACCCCCAAATTCCATCCCTCGAAGGGATTAATTATTTGCATAATTTACTTTGTTAATAATGGTGCCTGGCCTAGTACCTGCAGGGAGGAAATAGAGTTTTAGAACAGAAGATGGTGGGGTCGACATTATTTCAGCCTGTCTCTGTTGATGTCTTTGTGTAGAAGGGAACGGGTGAGCCTTGGTGTGAGGGTTCAAATGTCCTTTCTAAGCATCCCCCACACTTTCACCCAACCGGCCACAAAGGGAGGTTGAAACTAATTCAAACCAGAACTCGGCAGCCACATACAGTCCCATACATGATGGGGGAGGGGGAGGGGAGAGAATACATTGAGATCTGCCCTTTGATCGTGTTCAATGCGACTTTGCATTTACCTGAGGGATTAAAAGTTCTCATTGACGGAGGCTCCGGGCTTCCTACTCAGTCTTTGACGGGACAAGCGTTAATTGGACAATATAATGGGGGCGATGTTAATTCCCCTCTTAGAGTTCCTTTTCTTGTTCAGTCAAATAGAAAGGCCCTTTTAAATGGCAGAGAGAGGAAGAAAGGAGCTGGTTTATAAGGGTAATAGACTGCACATCTTCCCCCTTGTCTCAAAACAAGCCCTGTAGTGGAGTCAGCACAAAGCAAGCCCCAGTCAGGGGAAAAGAGGAAGGAGATGGTGGTGGCTTGCCTGGAATGTCACCCCGGATCAGGAACAGGGCACTCTCCATTTTGATATGTGGGTGGTGGAGGAGTGTCAAAGGGACAGCAATGGGGAGAGTAGAAACCCGTAAGACTCAGGGGTAGTGGAAGGCCAGGCTCTTATGGGAGTGGAGGGAGATGGGGAGACAAGGTAAAGACTGTGTGCAAGCACAAACCTGGAGAATGGCACTGGGCACTGAGCACTGAGCACTTTCACTGGCCTTAAGCTTCCAAAACCCTGTCAGTTCTCAACTGTGCAGAGATGAAGGACAAGAGCTGAAATTCTAGAACCGGCATCCCCATTTTAGGAATTGTCATAATTAGAATCCTTGTCTTTTTAGACTTCAAAACAGGTGGTGAGGCCTCTCTGGATGCTAAGAGCATCTTCCCTGCTTCATATGATAAGAAACCAGTGCCTTCCTCTGAGGTTCTGTCTTCCTACCAACTCTTATCTGTCCCATGCCTGAATTTGCTTGTTGAATTTCAGTGATACACTTCCTCAGCCCTGGTTTTTAATGGATGATGAATACAGCCCCATACTGGGTACTTCGATATTGCTGTGACTATAATACTGTACAGAAGCAGCGTAAAGGAAATTTATTTCAGCTCATGGTTTCAGTCTATCATGGTGGGGAATGCAAGGCAGATAGCTCAGTTCATGACATCAGGAAGGGGCTGTCTATGTCACAGTAGACTGAGAAACACATAACAGAGGCAAAAACCAGAGGCCTATAACCTCCAAAGCTCTCCACCCCTGCTCCCTATCCCTGTGTCTTGTCATGACAGTTAGGCCTATCTCCTATAGGTCCCGCAGTATCACAAGAGTGTGATCATCTTGGGGACAAGTGTTCAAAGCACAAGCCTAAGGGACCATTTCAAATTCAAACTATTCCATTCTCTATCTGATAACTGAGTCAACAGGAACTTTCTGGTGATTTCCTAAAGGGTACCGCTGTGTGTCTTTGAGCAAGTCAACTTTGGTACCCTTCCACATTTAGGGACAGGATAACTGCTTGTCTTTTCAATCAATAGGGTTCTTTTGGGGATCAGTGGAGAAAATAGATATTTTTTAAATGCCTTATAAACTCCAAAATATGTGAGATGAATTATTTTCTTTATATATTTATTTTTTTCACTGGGGAGATGAAAGGAATGCAAAAGGAACAATGAATAGCAATGATAAATACCTTTTGAAAGATGAGCTTGCCAGCCATGGAGCATGGGGAGACTCTTGGGAGGTCTGTGTGACCAGAGGGGCCTGTGGTAGTCCAGCCTGAGCCAACATGGGCAAGTTCTGCTGTGTGATCAGAGAGGCATATGGTGGTCCAGCCTGAGCCACGTTGGGCAAATCTTTGCTATGTGGTCAGAGAGGCCAGTGGTGGTTTAGCCTGAGTTAGGTTGGGCAAGTTCTTCTGTGTGATCAGATGGCCCTTTGGCAGTCCTGCTTGAGCCACACTGAGCAAGTCCCAATGGACAGAGAGAGATGTCTTCTTGATCTCTGAGCACTGTTAAGTTCAAGCTTTCCACAATACCACCTAGGCTGCTCTCTTTCCAAGTCTTCCTTTGTGAATCTCATAGCCAGAACAATTTGGAATAATCTGAGAACTATGAACAAAAACAAATCCCCAGATCTCCACCAATCTGTCAGTTGTTCTTTGGGTTTCAGGGTTGACTGAGACAGACATAGTAGCTCAGTGCCATGATTAAGATTAAGATTGGACTGCAAAGAATGTTTTGAAATTATGAAGGTTCCATCTTATGGCGAAACGAACAGGATGATGGAAAGAGGCTGGGCTTCACTTTGTTAACCTTGATCTCACAGTTTGACAGGGGCTCAGTTTATGGTGCCTAGAAGGCATCTGGAGTATATCAAGCCAGTAGTGGCAGGAGTGTGGGGAGGAGGCTGTTTACATCACAGTAGACAAGGGAACAAAGATTGAGGCTAGAGCCATTTTCCTCAGATATCTCAGGAACGCTATACTCCACCACTACCCCCAGTTTTTTGTTGTTGTTGTTGTTCTTGTTTTGTTTTTTGTTTTTTTTTTATATTATCCTAGAGTTAGACGTCTACAATTTACATTTCTTGGGTTGTCTAGCCAGCAGAGATATGCTTTTCTCTGCCAGCAGGAGTCATCATTATTAGACTTCTCAAAGAGAAAAGGGACCGGAGGATCCTGCTTTGCTCAAATAGGAGATAACATGGTCATCAGGTGCCTGTTGTTGCTGTGGTAGCAGGATAAGAGTGGCAGCTGGAAGGATGGCCATCCTTTTCACTAGCCTTACTTCGATAAGATGTAAGATGCCTTTTATCTGCTTCTAGAGCCAACTGAGGCATCATCCTGAAGCAGCAAGAGTAGTGATAGCAGTGAGCTCTAGGTACCTCCCTTTCTGTCCTTACAGTGCACAGAAACCCATTCACCCTAGTCCGCAAATGCCTACTTATTCTGTCTTCTCCAGTTCCTTTAGCTCATGAATTATGACAAATTGCCTATATTAATTCCCCAACATTTAAAACTCTGGAGTACATGATTTCTTGCTGATACAAGCACTAGACAAATACTGCTTGTGGTGTTCCTCTTGCTGAAAACAAAAACAAAAACAACAACAATTCTTTAATGAAGATAAATCTGTGGGGGGGGTTCATGTGCATCTGGAGGCTAGAGGTCAATTTCAGATGTCTTCCTCAATGGCTTCTTTAGCTTAGTTCTTGAGTCAGAGGCTAGAGGACTTCACTCTGACGAAGCTCTAATGGCTTTCTTGGCTCTGATGGCTCTATTGAGATTCTCCTGTGTCCATGTCTGTACTGCTGGAAAGCACATGATCCTACACCTGGATTTTTTTTTTTTTAAGTTCAGGTCTTGAGGATCCAAACTCAGGTCATCCTGCTTCTGCCGCAACAGAGCCATCTCTCCAGCCCCTGCAATCTCAATGACCACGTATGCAGGATTTGATGCCTGGGTGGATTCCCTTTACTTTTCTGAGCCTCAGTCTTCCCTTCTTTAAAATGCTTGTAAGTTCATTCCTTCATTCATCATCACAGGTTAGTGTTTGTTCACCTCAAGAGGCCCTGAGTGACCGTCTACAGACTCAGTGTTGACTAGCCAGAGCATCTGGGGGAGCTTCCACCTGGCCCACTTCCTTCCCCACCCAGCCATCCTCCTGCATCTACTCCATCATCCAGTATCCGGCTTGGCTTTTGATGGACTCTTTTCTAGGCTTAAAGCCACATGCCTCAGACTTACCAGTCCTTAAATATTTCATAGCAGACTGGCTGGGAATTAATATTTAATCACAGACTCCTTGGCACTTAAATATTTAATCACTGATGTGACTGATAAGTAATGAGTCAGTGCCCAGGAAAACATTTGGTCACTGGTCCCAGTTTAAAGGCTCTTTGGTTTGGGTCTCAGAGGACAGAAGGACCAATAGCAAGTCCTTCCTTCCTTCCTTCCTTCCTTCCTTCCTTCCTTCCTTCCTTCCTTCCTTCCTTCCTTCCTTCCTTCCTTCCTTCTTTCCTTCTTTCCTTCCTTCGAATTTCTTCTTTCACTTCTCCCTCCCTTCCTGCCTTTGCTTCTTTCTTTCCTTTCTGAAATCTTTTAGAATATATTTTGGAGATATTTTTACTTTGAATTATGTGTCTGTGTGTGACTATGTGCATGTGAACACAGGTGCCAAAGGAGGCCAGAGACACTGGGTTTCCTGGAGTTGGAGTCTCATAAACTTGGCTGTAAGTTCTCCGATGTGGGTACTGAAAATCAAAAGTAGGTTCTCTACAAGACCAGTATGCACTCATGTACTCTTAACTGCTGAACCATCTTTCACACACACACACACACACACACACACACACACACACACACACACACATTATATATGTTGCTTCTTTGGACTCGAAAAATTTAACATGCCCTCTTGCTGTATGTGGTGATATACAGCTTTAATCCCAGCAACTGGGAAGCAGAGGCAGGTTGATCTCTGTGAATCTGAGGCCATTCTGATCTACATAGTGTGTTCCGATAACCAGGGCTTTATAGTGAGGCCTTGTCCTAAAAACAAAATAAAATTTACAGAAGAAAAGAGAGAAAAAATTTGAAGTCAATAAATCTCTTTCCTTTATAAAGTAGCTGAGATATTTTGTTACAGTAGTAAAAAGCAACTATAATAAATTATGTATAGTTATACTATGTACTAATTATACATAGTAAATCTGTCTCAAAGAAAAAGAGAAAGACAGAAGTAATTGCTTCCTTGGCGAGTTTGTTTATTTCTATATCAAATTTACTAATATTCAAGAATAGAAAAAAATTTTACCTCAATACACTTGGAGATTATAGGTCCGAAATTGTCATTGTGGAAGAACGGAGGTAAACTGGGAATAATGACAACTTGGGAAGAGCTAAACTCTAATAGGGTCATAGTATAGGCATTTGTATTCTAAGGTGAAAGCGCTACCATGCACAGGAAGGGATCTCCTCATAGGTACAAGAGTCCATGTCAAATGGACATTGGATTCCCTTACATTCTCCTGAATTGGAAGTTGGATTCCCTTACATTTCCAGTGATGGTTCAGAATATGGGATAAAGAAAAGGTTTCAGGAAAACAAGTCATTCTTCAAATGAGAGCAGTAAGTGCAGGGACTGGAAAGAGAGAGAGTGTGTGTTTAGTTAACAGAGTACTTGCCTCAAAAGCATCAGACCTACATTCAACCCCAGAATGAATATAAAAAACCAGGCATGGTGGCATGTGTCTGTAATCCCAGAGCTGAGGAAGCAGAAAGCATGGATCTCTGGGACTCACTGGCCAGTTACCATAACCTGCTTGGTGAATTCTAGGCCAGAGAGAGATCCTGTCTGTGGAGAAGGTGGATAGTGCTTTAGGAACAACACCTGAGGTGGGCTGCCATATATGTGGACACACGTGTTATTCATGTAGAAATACACATGCATGTATGCACACACATGCACATGCTCTTGCACAAGTACACACCCATGCACACATATGCAGAGCAATTACAGGAAGGAAAACATCACAAACTGAGAATGAGAAAATCCCTGCAGTTCTACACTTAAAAGCAAGAGAGTAAAAAAAAATCCTCCAGGTCAGAGCTTAAAGAATCTCTGCTGTTCTCATCCGTGACTAGAACTTCATCCACAGAATGAAGGACGTTTCTGAAAGTCAGCCTCAAAGGCCCTTACTAACCTCAGCCAGCACTGAGGTTGTCTCTGCTACCCAACAACCCTTATACCCTTACTTTTAGAGTCCTAAATTCATTAGGGCTGTGTTTGCTCTCTCCTGTGCTTAGGGGAGTGGACATTCCATCTCCAAGGTCAAATTTATCAAAACTATGCTATAAAAGGAGCACTGCGTGGTCAGGAGCCCCTCAGCCAAGTTCCTCAGTGACGTGAAGAAACCCATGGGAGACCCTGACCTCCTGCCTCTGGCAGTATGCAGGGGCTTCAGGACAGAAACTTCAGGAACTCTGCTGTTCTGAAAAGACAAGTTGATGAAAGCTGGGGGTGGCAGAGAATGGAAGATGGATTCTCTCGGTCCAATGTGGTACTTCAACACTGGCCAGCTCTGGAGCTCACCCAAAGCTGGGTTTCTCCTTCCATGTTATAGCTGCTTTGAATGTTTTGTCCTGTGTGGTGAGAAGCGCCGTAATTAGTGTGCCATCAGATTAGGGGAGGTGACAAGATAAAGATTAAAGACAAATAAGAGGTGAGTAGGGAACTTCTTCCACAGCCATTGAGTTGACTAATAATTAAGCCTGACCCTGGCTGACCCCTGATGAGGGTGGGGAGTTCCAGGATCCTTTCCTCTACTACATGCTGCCACTCACTGAATCAGCTCAGGGAACACGCTGGCACAACAGAAAATGAGCAATTCTCCCTTTTGAGCATGGACTGGAGAATCTCCCATATGTGCGTAATAGTGGAAATTGCAGCAGACAAGTTGTGCTGGCTAGTTTTTATGTCAACCTGACACAAGCTAAAGTCACCAGAGAGGAAGGAACCTCAATATGAGATCTGGATGCAGGCAGGTCTCAGGACATTTTCTTAATTAGTGATTGTTATGGAGGGCCCAATGGGCTCTGGGCCCGTGTTTCTGAGTATTGTGAGATAGCAGTGTGAGCAAGCCATGGGGAACAAGATGATCAGCAGCATTGCTCCATGGTCTCTCCTCCAGGGGCCTGCCCTGAATTCCTGCCCTGACTTCCCTCTATGGTGGAGGGAAGGCTGGTGTAAACTGAAATAAAATGGCTTCTCTCCAAGTTGCTTTTGGTCATAGAGCTTTGCCTTAGCAATAGAAATCCTATCAAAGGCATAAGTGTTTATAATTTTCAACTAGAAAACAAGTCATATATACAGACAGATTTGGGGCTGTTATAGAATGGATACAATGAATAATTTATAGCTACCTGTGCCAATGTAGAAACACAGTTTTGAGTCAAATAGAAGTCTCAGAGGAAAATGCAGCATCTGAAGCTATTCAAATGAAGTTTAAAATCATACACATGATATGTATGATGGCTAGGTTGTTTTCTTTTTAAATAATTAAATTATGATCACATCACTTTCCCCCCTTCTCTTTCTTCACTCCATTCCCTCTGTCCCCTTACCCCCTCTCAATTGATGACCTCTTTTGCTTTGATTATTATTGTTACACACACAGATACACACACACAAACACACATATAAATATGTAAATACAATATATTATATCCATTTGGTGCTTCCTGTATGTACAGAATTTCAAGCTGAGAAATTTGTTGTCAGCTAATAAATTAGGGGGCTCATCTCTGGGAGAGAATAATGCTCCACCTCTCAAAAGTCATTATTTGCCTATTGTTCTTTGGGTGGGTGGGGCACTAATATTCCCTCCTTCTACAGCAGCATGCCTAGTGTTGTCCTTGTTTAGGTCTTTTTTGGCCAACCATGTCATTCAGGAATCATAGGTGAAACTTCCCTATCATTTTTTTTTTCTCTATCTGCTTTTGCAAGATAGGGTTTCTCTGTGTAACAGAGAAACTGGACTCTTTTGTAGACCAGCTGGCCTTGAACTCACAGAGATCCTCCTGTCTCAGCCTCCCAGTGCTGATCAAATGCATGTGCCACCACACCTGACTTTCCCTCTCATTCTTAGGAGACACAATCTCACAGCAGACTTTCCTGTCCTCTGACTTTTAGAATCTTTTTGCCCCTCTTCAGTGATGTTCCCTGGGCCTCAGTTGCAGATTTTTAAGTTGTAAATGTATGCTTTGGGGCTGGGCTCACCTGGTTAGTTTTTGTCAACTTGACACAATTGAGGAATCAATACATCAGATTGGCCTATAGGGCATTTCCCTCCCTCCCTCCCTCCCTCCCTTCCTTCCTTCCTTCCTTCCTTCCTTCCTTCCTTCCTTCCTTCCTTCCTTCTTTCCTTCCTTCCTCCTTTCCTCCATTCCCTCCCTTCTTTCTTTCTTTCTTTCTTTCTTTCTTTCTTTCTTTCTTTCTTTCTTTCTTTCTTTCTTTCTTTCTTTCTTTCTTTCTCTCTTTTTTCTCTCTTTCTTTTTCTTTTCTTTCTTCCTTCCTTTCTTTTTTTCTTTTTTCCCCCCCAAGACAGGGTTTCTTTATGTAGTCAGGACTGTTCTAGAACTCATGTTGTAGACAAGGCTGGCCTTGAACTCAAGAGATCCACCTGCCTCTACCTCTCTAGTGCTGGGATTACAAGTGTGCACCATCATGCTCATGCCTTTTGTGGGGCATTTTCTTGATTGTTAATTGAAGTAGGAGGGCCAATTTGGGCTGTCACCCTGGCGCAAGTGGACCTGGTCTGTATAAGAAAGGTACCTGACCAAGCTAAAGGGAGAGCGAGCCAGTAAGCAGTGTTTCTCTGCTTCAGTTCCTGTCTCTAGGTTCATGTCTTGGGTTCCTGCCTTGACTTCCCTTGATGACGGACTATAAACTGTAAACTAAATAAATTCTTTCTTCACTAAGTTGCTTTTGGTCAGTGTTTTATCAGTGAAACAGAAAGTAAATTAGAAGAACATAAATATGAGGAAAGGGTGAAAAAGAAATTTGTTGGGATTACAGGCATGTTCCAAACATGGCTTCCTTTCAGGACAGAGATAGCCTAAGGCCATTTACAAGACTCCAGTGAGAGCTCAAGTATATTTCCTCTGAACAGAGGCTGTAACAAGACACACAGTCATGATATCATCTATATTGTTTTGCATGTCTGGAATATTTTACTAAAATTGGTAGAGACTAAAGTATTGGGCCAGAATAGATGGAGTGAAATTTATTGTTTACATTTTTGTGGACATGTCTGAAATATTCCACTAAAAAGATTTTTGGAGACTGTAAGAAAGGCAGTGGGTAAATTTTGATATAGCTGATGATCCACACATCTCTGAGAAAGTCGCATATATATTAAAATAAAAGCCAGGGAGTAATCAGATCCACAGACTATAGAGAATAATGTCTGAGAGAAGGAATGAGAGAGATTGGTAGATTTTGACACTTGGGAAGACATGGGCATAGCTTCATTTGCATTTGAATCTACTGTTGGAGTTCATATTTCTCCTTATTTTCTAGCTTTAGGTGTGGTGTACTCATTTTTTTAAATTATTTTTTATTTTTTATTTTTTTCCTGAGACACGGTTTCTCTGTGTAACTCTAGCTGTTCTGGAAATCTCTCTGTAGACCAGCCTGGCCTCAAACTTACAGAGATCTACCTGCCTCTGCCTCTGGAGTGCTGGGATTAAAGGTGCCATCATGGCCAACTCTAATCTTTATGACTATGTACAGAATTATATTTTAAGTACATTTAAAATTATTTTGCATATATGTGTCTATTTGCATGAAGATATTTTTTATTCAGTTATAAAAGTATTGTCCTGAATATCACATGGACACAATCCCCCAAGAGAATTTATTGTGGTTCTTAATGTTTATTTATTTTGTTTTGTTTTTGAGTTATGTGGTATTACTTCGATTAATAGTAGTTTATATGAATGGAACCAACAGATTTTATTTGTTTTTAATTATATTATTACTATGCACTAACATAATGATGTGATTTCTAAGCAAGTTAGTGCAAACCTGTGTTGTATTCATAGAATTATGATAACAATATCAGAGGCAGAGAAAACCCAGGTTTATTTCGAATTGTCTAGACCTCCTCAGAGGATAATATTTAATGCCAATTTCTTATGCAATAAGGAGCAGATGTAGAATAGAGGAAGAGGAATGTGAACTGTTTGATGAAAGCCCTTCAAACTATGTCATATAAAAAGTGGTTGATGGAGAGATGATGTTGGGGGAAAACTACTGCTGTTGCTGCCATGTCTTTGATGGGCAGAAGCAGAAGCACAACATAATGTTTTATCAGGTTAGAGAACTGAGGTGGCTCCCAAATAGGAAGGTAAGATACATGTTTTGAGTGGAATGATGGGTGAGCTCTTAGAAAACAGAGCTGACTAATTCTAGAAGTCCTACAATGGAAACACTGGTCTATGAAGATAGATAATGAACATCTGGTCATTTGACTTGTCCAAGAATATTTTAGAGTGGAGCTTCTAGCACCATATAAATATTAGGGCAGTCTATGGTCCCTGTCTTGAGGCGTCACAAGCATGGGACAGAGCATGCAAGATACTTCTTATTGGGAGATACAACTAGAGGCAAGCAAGAGTCTTATGTTTTCCAGAAGACATTTTAGAGGTGCTCGCAGACTTGGCTTGTCTATCAGCTCTATGACCATGAGCATCATTTTGTCTTTGACCTTCCTATTGGCTGAAAAATTGGAGGAGAAAGTTGGAGACAGTTGTGAAAGTTTTTTTCCTGGTTGATTGGCAGATTGTAGATAAAATTATCCCTTCTGTTGTCTCCATAGAGCTGTAGTACTCCTAAGCATATATTGTTGTTTGAATGTGAAATATTTCTCTAGACTCATGTTCTTGAACACTTGGTTTCCAACTGATGGGGCTGTATGGGCAGGTGGTGGAACCTTTAAAAGGTGGAGCCTCTACAGAAGAAAAAGGACACTGGTCGTGGGACTTGAAGCTTTACAGGAAGGTCCTAGCTGATCTGTTGCTCCTTATTGTCACACCTTTCCTGCTTCCTGCTGTGTCTTCCCAATCATGATGAAATGATCTATTCAGAATGTAAGTCAAGAATAAACCGTTGCTCACTTAAGTTACCTCCCAACAACAAGCAACACACAGCATGTTAATGTGAGAGTCTGGTATCTGAAGGTACTGAACTCTAGCTGTGGCCTGTTAGAGGAAGGGCTTCCCCCGAAGGCAAGACCTCCTGGGAATAAATAAGTGCATGGTGGGCCTTAGGCAGCAATAGATCCCAAAGGTGGACAGAGTTAGGACTCAAACTGCTCTCTTCCGAGCTGTAAGTTCAGGGACTGAGGTTTCTACACTGGTATTCTAGAGTTCCGGATTGTGATGGTCCAAGAACAAGATGTGGATATAAGGGTGTTTTTCTTTGTAAGTTAAATTTTCTAAACTAATAGTCGGCTGTGTTTCATCAGTGTTGGCCCCAAAGCCTTTGTGAGATTCTGTCACACGGTTCTAGGCAGCTCTTGCTGTGTTTGTTAGTGTTTAAAGCAGAATGACAGAAAACATTAGGATTCAATGAAAGACAGCTTCTCTGTTGTCACCAATGGAATTCTGAAATATCTGCACTGGAGAAGAGATCCCTGGGAAGTATCTCCCTCCAGCGTCACATGAGAAGGCTGTCAGTGGCATCTGCTAAGGAAATAGATCATTCCTCTTGGAGGCAAGACTACATGACTATAAGGCTACATTTAGCTGCTTCTTTACCTGTTACTCGCTCCTGGGGAGGGCATGGGGTCCTCCTTCCCACTAGCCAAGACTGCAGAAACAGCTGAGAGGATACAGCAGATAGTCAGTAGCTGTGTAACGCTTGTCCACCAATATGTGTGCTGATTAATCTTGGTTGGCAGCTTGATTGGATCTGGACTCCATTATGAAATAAGAAATGGGGGAACCGGGGAACTGCTGTGAACGATGATGTTTTTGATATGGTTAACTGAAGTGGGAAGACCCATCCTAAATACAGACCCTTTGGCAGCAGCTAAGATAAAAGGAGGTTTTGGTGGAAAGCTTTTTTTTTTTTAAAATTTTGCCTACTTGACTTCTCATCTTACTAGTTTGTTCATCTACCCTGCTTGTGAGGTGATTTGCCCCATTGATGCTGTATTTCTTCTCTGATGCAAAAATTCAGGTTTCTCTGGCTCCAGTATGGACTGAGGACCAGCAGCTTTCCTGACCTTCAGAACCATATCAGGATTTGAGGCTCTTAGTCTTTTGGGCTGGAGAGCTACTGGATTCTCAGACTCACAGTGTGGGAACAGCCATGTTTTTGTTTGTTTGTTTGTTTATGGTTTTTTTTGTTTTTGTTTTTTTTACAATTAAGACTATACTGTGCAAGCTAATTCAATAAATTCCCTTGTAATAGTCACTTTATTGGTTCTGTTCCTCTCACAAATCCCAAACCCAGCAGTTTAGACATCCATCATTTATCTTTGCCCACAGTTTTAAGTGTCAGAAACTGGTTGTGGTTTGGATTCAGGATCTGACACAGACTGGAGTCCAGCAGGGTCCTCTGTCTCTGCTAGCTCAGATGGCTCTTAGGAAGGGTAGAACACCCCAGATCTTTAGTATGTGGCTGTCTCAGAGCTACTCATGACATGGCTAAGCCTCAGAGTAAGTGACCAAGAATAAGACAGGAACAGTGCAACAGAACTGCAAAGAAACTGGAGCCTCCAACTACCACTTTAGCTGTCTTCTGTTGGCCACACAGACGAACCCTGGATCAAAGGGTAAGGTGTAAATAGCAAGAGATGGGGATCATTGGGGATTGTAACTCTAATTGAAAACATAAAAGTTTAAATTAGCTCCAGAAAGATCCATATCTGGCATAGGAATGTTAATATTTACTCATTCATTCAACAGACTCTTATTAAGCACTTCCTTTGTGTCAGTCACTATTCTGGGTACTGGAAATGAATGAGGAGCAAGGCATTCAAACTCCCACTCTCAGGTTTCATGCTCTAGCTGGGACTGTGGCTTAGTGGTTGAGAACTTGTTTAGCAAGTATGGGACCTGGGTTCAATTCCTTGCACCTCTATGTAGGTACTAATGTAGCTGCTATAGAACAGCTACATATAGCACGGTTATTTATACATATATATGATATAGATAATCGCATATATAGTTATAGCTGGTTCAAGCTCAACCTGGAACATGAGACCTTATCTCAAAACAAAACAAAATTTAGGGAGAGAAGTGCTGGCTCTCTGCCATAAAAAAAAACATGGTTGGTTCTCAGACCTAAAATGCTTTTCATCTGTTCTCTCCTCATCTCACAGAATGGAGCAATACAGTAGGAAGAACGGAGAATACCAGCTACTTGTGTAGACAGACACCGTGATGCAGGCAGAGAGAGAGTCTTGTAGCTGTGGCTCCAGAACTTGTGGGGATTCTGTTCCTGAGACAAAGCTGTTTCTGTCCCCCCCCCCCCCCCCATAACTGTATCTAGGCCACATTCAGGAACAAAGTTCTATGTGTTTTAGGCTAGACTATGTTAGGTCTAGCCTGGAGCATGCAAGTCCCCTAGACTTTTCTCTCTTTGTCGAATATCTTCATTCTTTAGGTCTGGGAGGAATCTGAGTTTATTTCTGGCCAGCTTCAGAATGAGGCCCACACCACTGCTCTGTGGAGCATCCTTTGTCCTGTTTCAGTGTTAGAGCACTGGTCACCCTTTAACATGCAGACCCAGGATTTCCCTCATGATACCCGTGGGAATCATACTTCCTCCTTGAGTGTACTGCCTAGGGATGGCTCTCTTCTGAGGGCGCTCACCCCCCAGTACTTCACTTCAAGTGACTTGAGTTTCAGATTCCCACCTATAGTCAGCCCTCACTGGTCTGGGCTCAGAGTAGAACGAAAGTTACCTGCCATTACTGTTAACTTTAAAATTTTCAATTTCAGTGTGTAGGTGTTTTGCCTGTATGTATGTATGTATGTGCAATCTCTCTCTCTCTCTCTCTCTCTCTCTCTCTCTCTCTCTCTCTGTGTGTGTGTGTGTGTGTGTGTGTGTATGTGTCTGATGTCTTGAGTCTGGGAGAAGATGTGAGATCCCCTGGAACTTGAGTTACAAATGACTATGAGCTGCTACATTTATAGAGGTCAGAGGAAAACTTTTAAGAGTTAGTTCTCTTCTTCCATCATGTGGGTTCCAGGGATCTAACTCAGGTCAGCAGGCTTGGTGGCAAGTGCCCTTTCCTGCTGAGCCATCTTGCCTGCCCACTGTTTGTTAATTTTTATTTTTATTTTTTTATTTAACCAGTTGCACACTTAGGCTGCTTCTGTTGTGCAACAGGGGACCACAGATCACCCTGTGGAGCTGTGTTCTTTTCTCTGTTTCTTCTCTGCTGGGATAGTTCACTCCTAGATCTAATCTTTGAGCAGTATCACAGTGGCAAGGGCACTAGTGGGCTGCTGGGCCAGTCTGTGATTCACTTGATAAGAGGGCTTTACGCCTTCATCTAATCTTTGTAACTGGCAAGTTTCAACTCCACAGCTGACCTTTACTTTACGGTGGGTGGGGGGTGGGGGGGAGAATCTAGACATACGCTGAGATTCTTGGCTGTACCAGGCGGTGGGGAGCTACAGATACCAGCTTCTTTCAGGGAGGGGCCAGTGGACTCGCCTATGTAAATCTCATTATCTAGAACATGTAGGCATGCTCAGTAAATTCACAAAGACCAACTGGGCTGGGCCATGTGCATGTGTTATTAGTTTGTTTGTTTGTTTTTTAATGCAATGTGGGAAGATTTTCATTTTCCTAATGTCTCCTTTTAAAAGTTCAGCATTAAGAAATCCTCGAGGTGAGGACACTGATTCCTTTTCCTGGACAGATGGACACACAGACGTTCTGGAGCTGATTAACCCCACCCTGACATTTTTGCAGTCTTGGCTTTGTCTTACAGTGGGTTTTGGAATGCATCCAAAATCTACTTAGACATACTTCTCAGGGAGAAAGGGTTTTACACTTCAGAAACACACACACACACACACACACACACTCTCTCTCTCTCTCTCTCTCTCACTCCCTCTTAATTTGAGGTTGAATTTTTCTGCCCTAATTAGCTGTGTCTTTGAGCTTCAAGAGTGAGTTTTACTGTGGTTATTAACGAGGCCAATCTCTGATCGCTGGCCTTTTTCAAAAGCATTCCAGCCCGCTAAACAGTGGCCTTTCATGATTTACAAGTTTGGAATCTTTGAGAGTTTTCAACAATTAAGGTGCTTACTTTTCACACTCTGATCGTCTTAATCACAAAACCTTGAGAGTAGGCCATGGTGAGTAGAGCCTGGCACCCCTAGAGCGTGCCTCTTGGGTGTGGGGGCTCCCCAGAGCTGGTCTAGCCCAGCGGCATCCTGTTCTGTGAGGGTGTTGGCAGGAAGTCACAGGTGTTATTCTTCACCTCCAAGCCTGTGCTAGCAGCACAAACCATGTCCCAGGGCGGATGCTGTCAGATGTCGGCTGTGGGCAAGGTAAACAATCCCTTTCTGCAGCTCAACACAACCCTGTTTTCCAAGTACATTATAGACTTGAAAGCTCATGTGATCTTTACAAGGCTGTGGGGTTGCACAGATGAAATGCTGTAGTATTACCAAGTGGGCAAAGTGAGGACCGGACAGGTGTGGTGACTTGTGTGAGGGCACACCATCAATGGTAGAGGACATCCAAGTTTTCTGCTTCCTGGCCTGGAGCCTTGCCCAAAAGAAATGTCATTCCTTCCATGTAGAAATGGTACACTTCTCCGGGGGAAAGAAAGATTCTGGTTTAACATTTCTCTCTAATGAACTGTATTCTACTTACACAAGACATAGATTCTATAGAGCCTGTATGCTCCCATTTGATCTAGCAATGAATCTGGATATATGGTACCAAACAGAAAGTTAAGAGGATCAGTCAATGTTCAGAAAAAAAACGTATTGCTAGTTAGTGTTGGAAAAAATAGACGTAGGTAGCAGATTTTAGAACTGTGGACATTTGCCACACAGGATTCTCATGAGCTGCAGGATGAATGTGTAAACTGACATGCTTATCACCATAGAAGCGCCCAGAAATCTGCTCGTGTAGATTCCCCCCCCCCCCCAAGGTTTATCTTAGTAGCCTAGGCTAGCCTGGAACTCACTGTGGTGGCCATTGTAAACTCACAGCTATGGCAGTTCTTCTGCCTCAGCCTCCCAAAGGCTGAGAAACTGCAGGAACCTGCCCCTGTACCTAGCTCTTCTGTCTGGTTTTCATTCATGTGAAATAAGCCATGTGAAGGTGACTTGTATTTGTAAAGTCCAGTGTACATCTACATTATTAGGTAAGCTTTTAGGTCCTATCAGTGTAGTGATTCATTTGGTGAAGTCTTTATTGTTATCATTATTACCATCACTATGATTTTGAGTCAAAGTCTTGCTATGTAGCCCAGGCTGGCTTCAAACTCATGATCTTCTGGACCCACCTCCCAAATGGTAGGATTCTAGGAGTGTGCCACCATACCCAGCTTTATGAAGTCTCTTTAACTGGTTAAAGAACATTGTTCTTGAAAGTGTGAAAGACCATGTCCCTGGCTCTAACCTGAACTCATTTCTCCTTAACCTCCATCCCCATGACACCTTTGCATCTACCCTCATCTCAGGCCACCTTGATGGCATGTCTGTGTCCCTTATAGAAGCCTGATGGTTTGAATGAGTGTATCCATTCAGCATCACAGCTTGAATTCCTAACTCCCAAAGGGATGCTCTGAGCAGATGGCAGGCACATCCAGGAGATGATTAGGCTGTGAAGATGAGCCATTCATGCCTTTACCAGAGAGATCAGAGACCACGTTGCCCACCAATCCCAGGTGAGGGCATGGTGAGAAGGCATTGCTGGTGATCCAGGAAATAGGTTCTGATGAGACACAGAACCAACCAATGTGTTGTTGATCTTAGACTCTCCTGCCTTCCGGAAGTATGAGAAATAAATGTTTACAAAGCCTCCCAGGATGTGGGACCTTGTTACAGAAGCATGAGTAAATGAAGGTACTAGGTACCTTCTAGCAGCCTTTTAGGCGGCCCTCTAGCATCCGATTCCCCCCCCCCCCCCCCCCCCCCCCGATTCCCGGCAAGCCATCCCTAGGGCAGCCCGTCGCAATCTAACATCACATCTTTGCTTCAAACCCATCATGGCTAAAAGAAAATCTAGTCAACGTTGGTGGCTGTGAGGTCCTGTATGGCCTCTGTTCATCTTTTTTACCACTTTCACCTCTTTCAATGGAGAACTTGCCATGCCACACCCACTGGGCCACTTGGTTCATGCTCACCTCATTCCTGGCCCTAGACTACATTAGCTTTGCCCAAGGTTGGGTCTTACTGATCCTTCAGAACCATGTGAGCCTCTGAGAGTGGCTCTCTGACTTCCTAACCAAAGGATTCCCTGGATATTTTGTTGTAGAACCCTATCACATACATATCCCCACTTATTCAGAATCTGTTTTTTTCCCCCAAAAGAATATAAACTCCCAAGAAAGCAAGAGAATAGTTGCTTTCTATTCACTTTAGTATTACCAATGTCTAAAAAGTCCATTGTGCACTAGGTGTTCAATAAATATTAATCACTGAGCCCAGGAATAAAGGAATGAAGACCAGACTCATTTCTTGAGCTTTTGCCATAAGTGAGATATTTTTAATCTTTTATTTTCTTTAAACTTCCAACAATTCTAGGTTATTTTAGTTCATGGAATACAGAGGAATAAGTGAAGTCCTGGAAAGGCTTACTGAGGCATAAAGATTTGCCAGTTTCAATCTACTCACAGAACATGGGGCTGAATGACTCCGTATCAGACCCTTTAGCTATTCTGTCGCCCAAGTGGTAATGAGAACTTATGAGCAGAGAACACATGCAAAGAGGAAAAGGCACTTTGTTCTCTGAGGGGAATATTAGCAGCTCATACAAAAACAATGAATCAACAAACTGTAAGAAAAAACATTATAGGGGAAGGGGAGATTGCTCAGTGGTTAAGAGCAAGAATTGTTCTTGCAGAGGACTTAAGTGTGGTTTGTAAGACCCATGTGTGGCAGCTTACAACAGCCTATAACTTCAAGCCCAGGGAATCTGACACCCTCTTTTGGCCTCCACTGGCAGCTGCAGTCATATGCTCATACCTTCACATAGACACACATGCCTACATATAACTTAAAAAGTCTCAAAAAATTAATCGACTAAAGGAACATTTTTTTTTTTTTTGAAAGGGCAGGCAGAAACTGTCCTGGAGGGCTCAGAAGGTATACACCAGTTGAGATATTTTCAGGTTGGATGTGAAATATCTCCCCGCAGGCTCATGTGTTGGAATACTTAGTCATCCGCTGATGGAGCTGTGTTGAGGTTGTCTAGCCTTGAGGAGAGGGAGTGCTGCTGCAGGAAGCAGGGACAAGAAGCTTAGAGCTTGGTCTCTGCTTCTTGTTCAGGCAGGATGTAAGGATGTGAGGTTTTCCAACTGTGCTTCCCTGCTCTCATGGTATCACCTGTGACTGTATTCTCTTCAATGGTGAGTGAAAATCAACCCTTCCTTAAGTTGCCTGGTGACATCCATGGGAAAGTAACAGATAGAATTGGGTCGCACTTACACCTGGGACTGGGTGCAAACAGAACAGATGTTCTTTCTGATAATACAGCTTTTCTGTTTCTATCTGTGTGGCATACATTTGACTCTCACTGTGTTAATTTGGCTTCTTTTACTAGATATATTAATTTCTTTTTCATTACTATAACAAAATATCTCATGCAGCCTAGTTTATAATGGAAAGAGGTCTATTGACTTCAAAGGGGTTTTGTTGTTGTTGTTGGAGTTTCTCTGTGTAGACTTGACTGTCCTGAACTCACTTTGTAGACCAGGCTGGATTCAAACTCAGAGAGATCCTCCTGCCTCTGCCTCCCTGAGTCCTGGGATCACAGGTGTGTGCCACCACACCAGGCTCAAAGTTTTGTTTTGTTTTCCTTCTTCCCTTGTTCTTTCTTCTTTTATTTTTCTTTTTAGGCAAAGTCTCACTGTGTAACCCTGGCTAGCCTACATACATCAAATTCAAATCAAAGCACTAGACAGAATCTCTAGGGTGAGGAATTCTGATGTGTATCCAGGCTCATCTCTAGAGCCCATTATCCTTAGGGTTAATGTAGTAAGCCAGGCTGGCTTCAAAAATCACAGAAATCCACCAGTCTCTGCCTCCCAAGTGCTGGGATCACAGGTGTATGCTACTACACCTAGCTGACCTCCCAGCTTTGAAGGCAGGAAGGTCTAGAGACCTGATGCAGGCTCCAGAGAAGACTCTCCTAACTACAAGTTATCGTGGCTGGCAACCTGTGTGTCTCTGTGTATACCCCTTTCCTTCTCCTTATGAAGCCATTAGGATTAATTTATGGGAGGGAGGGCAGGTGGGTTTCACCCTAGTGGCTTAATCTAATAATCTAATCACTTCCCAAAGGCCCCACCTTTAAATACAATAGGCGGATTAAGTTTCTTCCTTCTTAATAGCATTAACTATGACTGTGGGGCTTAAACTCCAGCATGAGTTCAGCTGGACAAATCACACTCAAATCAAAGCACTGGGCATGGAGCTCTCAGGGCTTGTATTCTGACTTGTGTCCAGGTTTATTCCTAGATCCTATCTATCTCTAAGGTACATGTATAGAAGCATACAGTAGGTGTTTGTGAAATGGCTTTATGACATCTTGTTTCATCTGTAATACTTGGAAAATTAGGAAAGAGCTTGTAGTTTCTTTATTTTTTCTCTATTCTTGCTCTTTCTCTCTCTATATATATGTGTTTGAAAGAGAGACATAGAGAGATAGAGTCTCCTTACATAGCTCAGGCTGGCCTAGAACTTGTTATATAGCCTAGGCTGCTCTAGAACTCAAAATCCTACCTTTACCTTAGAATAAAATTATATACCATTTTAGGCAGTAGGCTGGTGCTTCTTATCTTCTCTTCAAAAATAGGCTGGAGTTAAACTTGGGAGAGAGGACCGGTATAGCTAAGATGACTATGTGAGGGCAGTCGTTAAATAAGCTTTATCACTTCTGTTGGAGCACAATCAGAACCAAAGTTAGTCTTCTCATTGTGGAACAGTAAACACAGCAAGGGTAACTTTGAATGGAAGTGTAAATGGGAAAACTGGTCCCTAGTTTTATGGTTCTATTACATGCTTTCAAATCCTATAGTGAACATTTCTACCCAGTGTTTTGAACTTATAACACTGCTCTCTCCCCTGAAGAAGGTATGTTAAAGCTTCAAGTCTTACTGTCTCTAAATATGACCCTGTTTGAGAATAAAGCTATTTATTTATTTATTTACTTATTTACTTATTTATTTACTTATTTATTTATTTATTTATTTATTTATTTATTTATTTATATTTCATTGGTAACATCAGGCTGTACTACAGTAGGGCAATTCCTAATTTAACAAGACTAGTGCCATAATAAGGAGGGCAAAGATAAGGAGAGAGAAAATATTTTCACCCCACCCATCTGGAATAAGAGTCATATCTGGAATATAGATGTCTAAAACAACAAGCAACAATTTAGTTTTAAAAATAAGCAATGATGAGCTCAGCAGCTATGGATGTCTGTACTAGGTCTGTATAAGAAGAAGCCTGTCCAATCAGGGATGGGGTGTTGAAAAGGCTCAGAGGGCCCAGTGCCTCACCACTTACTGATTTGCTACCGACAGATCCAGAGAGACAGGAAGATTCACTGCTTTAGTTCTGTACTAGCCGGTGACCCCCATTAGGTCCTAATGCATATTTCTAACCCAAATGCTCACACTCATTGATCTGGTCAACTATAATGGGTCATAAAACAAACCAAAGGACTGGTAGTGGTAGAGGTAGGGGTAGTGGCGAGGTTGAGGGATGCTGTAGCAAAAAGAGGGTGAGTTGGGAAGAGAATAATCAGAATGAATTATATAAATGCAAGAAATTGTAAATGAACGAGATTAACCAATAGCATTTTTTAAAAAAGAAATGTGCAAATAACCCGAGTAGACATTTCTTTTAAGAGTATTTATTTATTTTTATTTGTGTGTATGGGCATTTTGACTGCATGTATGTATGTGTACCATGCGCATGCCTGGGACCCTTGGAAAACAAAAGAGGGTGTTGGATATCCTGGAACTTGAATCACAGATGGTTGGATTGCCATGTGGTTACAGGGAATCAAGTTCATTGTAAGAGAACCTAGTGCTCTTAATCCATGAACTATCTCTCCAGTCCCCGAGTAGACTGTTCTTAGAGTTGTACAAGCGGCAGCAAGTACATAGAAAAGAAATGTTCACACCATAATGCTAAGCAAAGCCACAGCAATTTATCATCTAACTTCCTTTCAATGATTGTCTCAAAAACACAAATAACAATAAGAACACTAAAAAGGGGTGGTGAGTTTCCCCAAATGCTGGTGAGGGTGCAGATGAGAATTCTAATTGTAAGTAAAATAACCAGTTTAGCCATTACATAAGATAGTAGGGTTGTTCCTCAAAAAACTGAAATAGAAATGGCCATATGATATGGTCCTAGTACTGGGTATATAGCCAAAGGAACTGAGGTCAGTATAATAAAGAGATAGCTACATCATAGATTTATGGCCAAGACATCAATTCACTCTACATGCCAAGCAATAGATGAACAGAGAAAGCAAATGCAGTATCTACACACAGGATAGATTATTATTTAGCTATAAAAAGAATGCAATTCTGTTATTTGAGGCAACAAATGGAATGAAAGATGTTTGACATAAATTTCAGGCTTAGAAAGACAGACCCACGTGCTATGGTTTGTGAATGAAGTATCTCCCAAAAGGTTCATGTGGGGAAGACTTGCTCACTAGCTTGTGGAGGTGACTGGCAAGAAGACACTAACTTCAACGTTGGATTAGTGTGTTCATTGCATTTGCTGATGAGTGTGCTATTAGGAGATGTGACCTGGTATGAGGATGTGAACCATGGGGGTGTGTCTTTAAAGGTTATACCCTTTCCTCAGTACTCTCCCTTTGCTCTCTGCATCATCTCTACTACACACTCCTACTGCCATGATATTTTGCTTCCTGTCGGCCCAAAGCATGGAGTCAACTTACCTGGCCCTGAGCTCAAATAAATCCTCCTACCTTTTAAGTTGTTTCTCTCAGGCATTTGCTATTTTGGATGAAAAACCAAACTACGATGGCCATTCTTGGTTGTCTACTTGACTACATCTGGCATGAACTAAAACCCATAAATGGCTGGGCACACCTGTGAGGGATTTTTGCCTAATTAAATCATTTAAAACAGGAAGCTCTACTTTTAATCTGGATCTTTGAGGTGGGAAAACACACCTTTAATCCAGATCCTTTGCGGTGGGAAGACCGAACCACAGCTTCTGCTAAAAGCCTAAATAAAGGAAGCTTTATTCTCTGCCTGCTAGCTCTCACCCTCACTAGTCCATTCCTTCACTGGCATTAGAGCCTTTCATCTAGGCTTCCAGTATATACTGAAGACCAGCTGAGATATTCAGCCTTGTGGACTGAACAACTCCTAGATTCTTGAACCTTCCATTCATAGGCAGCCATTGCTGGATTAGCTGTATCACAGCCTATAAGTTATTCTAATAAACACTCTTCAGAGAGAGAGAGAGAGGCTGGGGGTGGGGAGGAGAATCATTATAAACGTTCTGTTACTCTAGAGACACAGACTAAAACACCACGTGTTCCCATATGAGTGTGGAAGATGAGTAACTAACCTCGCAGAAGGAAAGAGCAGGTAGGTAGGAGATAGGTAGATAGATAGGTAGGAGAACCCAGTAGGGATGGAAAATGTAGTTACTGAGCACAGGGGCTCTTGAAGAGGAAAGATAATACTAATGACCCATGGTACTTAGGACAACTGTGGTTGTATATCTTATAATTACAAGTAGAAAGGATTTTGAATGTTCCCAACACATAGAGTGGAAAAGATGAATATATTATGAATGTGCTAATCACCCTGGTCTGATCGTGTGCATTGTACATAAATGTACATACATGACTTAAAATGTCATTTTCCATAAGTATATGCTACTACTTTGAGTCAAAAATCATGTGAAAAAATCTACAGAAAGAAAGAGGAAAATTTGGACCAAGAGTCACAGGGAAAGATGGCTGTATGAAAACCAAAGCAGAGATTAGAACGATTTAGCCATAAACCAAAAAATGCCTGGAGTTATGCAAACCAGTAATAGACAAGGAAAGATCCTTTCCCAAACAACTGAAAGAAGCAAAGACCTTGATTTTGGTTTTCTAGATTTCAGAATAAGTTTCTTTTATATTAAATTACCTAGTATGTGGCACTTTGTTACATAGCCATAGGATAGGGGACATACCTAGAAATAAAAATAGAGAGAATATTCCTTCCCCTAGATGGTTAGATTTTCTAGGTGATCTAGGTAATGGATATAACATGAACAGGTACAGCAGAGGAAATAAAAATAAAGATCCATTTGTCTGCACATCTCTACATCCAGAACACTTAGAGAAACAAGACACCAGATGCTACTTGAGTACTGATGACTTCATAAGTTTCAAAACCTCTGAGTTTAGTCAGCTACTCACAAGAAATCACCACTGGAGTGGCACAGTCACAGAAGTTAGGTCTTTCAGACACAGACCTGAAAAATATCCCCTTCACAATGATTGTCCTTGGGGTGTCCATCACATTGTGCATTTCTGAATCTCCACTCCCTCTGGAAGTCTTAAATGTTGGGAGGGGTGTGTTTTCTCACCTGATTTGACTCCCTTTTCTCTTCCTTTCTCGTCTGATCATTGTTCTAATGCAGTCTTCCCTTTGTGTCTATAAAACTGACTTGAGAAACCCCATGACTCCCAAGTCCTCAGATGTTCAAGCATCTTGATATAAAATAGCTCTATATTTGCATGTAACATATGTACATTTTCACATGTTTTCGCTAGATGTGGAGCTTTGCAGGTTCATTGAAGGCTGTCTGTATTCTATGTTATTTCTCATCTCTGGAATTCCTCTCCTTAGATCATCCTTTCCTGCCATTGCTCTCAATTATGTTACTTTTTAGCAATCACCCATCTTTGCACCTCCAAGTCCTTTTTTTCGTACATGATCATCAGCTTTTGAAGAGGGTGAAACTCATTAAAGTCACATTTCTGCCTAACCTCCTTCAATCACAACTTACTTTATATATGCACACACAAGTGTACATGCATGCACGAATGCACATATGTACGTATTCACGCGAATTTACAGTCTCCTCCCATCTTCCTGCCTTGCATCCCTACGTTGGCTTCCTTTACTACGCCAACATGGCAGCAGAGATTCTTTTAGGATTCATACTCACCTATTCTGCCCCAAGGGAGAATGACAGCTGGATTGCTTGCTAAACAATAGTATAGATTCTCAGGCTCCCTTCTCTTTAAGGCACTCTTCTTAAGAACTAATGGCCAGCCTCCCTCAGACGCTGCTGACATATTGCCGTTACTGGAGCTAATAACT
This sequence comes from Psammomys obesus, assembly GCF_907164565.1. Classification (NCBI taxonomy): domain Eukaryota; kingdom Metazoa; phylum Chordata; class Mammalia; order Rodentia; family Muridae; genus Psammomys; species Psammomys obesus. The sequence continues at coordinate 24,562,234 of NW_026585644.1, forward strand.
AACTGAGGGAGCATTGCGTGTCCTATCTGCCTGAACCTCAGGGTGGATGGATGGCACAGGTAGGCTGACATCTGTTAGGGTGGGCGGCTGCTCTTACTGGGGTATGGAATGTCTCCTAGAGGCCAGTGGGCTAGAACAATGGTTCTCAACCTGTGGGTCACAACCCCATTTTGGGAGGTAGTCAAATAACTGTTTCACAGTGGTCACATATCAGATATCCTGAATATTGTATATTTACATTACGATTCATAAAAGTATGAATTACAATAAATTAAAGTTAGAAAGTAACAATGAAATAATTTTGTGGTTGGATGTCACTACAGCATAAGGAACTGTGTTAAAGCTTTGCAGCATTAGGAAGGGTGAGAATCACTGGATTATTGGCTTCATTCTCAACATCTGGTGCCTCTGGAGGTCTTCATGTCATTAGAGGCATGTCTTCGAAGGGGATTCTGGGACCTTGGGTCTCTTTCTCCCCTTCCCCTTAGCTTCTTGGCTCTGAGGTGATAGTTTTTTCTTTACATATACTCTGCCATTATATACTGTGATAGCCCCAAACAACTGAGTGAAATTCCCAAAATTCAGAGTACAAGTAACCCTTCTCTTTACAAAATGATAGTCTTGGGTATTTATTACAATGTCAGAAAGCATATTAAAGGAGTCTATTGGATATTTTTGTGTCAACTTGACATAAGCAAAGTTATCTGGGGGGAGAGAACCTCAATTAAGAAAATGCCCCCATAAGATCTGGTTATATACAAACCTGTAAGGCATTTTATTAATTATTGATTGATGAAGGAGTGCCAGGGCCATTGTGGGAGGTGCCATCCCTGGGCTGATGGCTCTGGGTTCTATAAGAAGGCTACACAAGCCATGGGCAGCAAGCCCCTCCTTCATGGCTCCTGCCTAAAGGTTCCTGCCCTGTTTGAGTTCCTGTCTTGAATTCATCAGTAATGGACTATCACCTGGAAGTGTAAGCTGAAATAAACCATTTTCTGTCTGAGTCACCTTGGTCTTGATGTTTCTGTAGAAACCCTAAGACAATGCTTTCCACATAACCAGAATCAACTTCGGGACCAGGATTAAGGTAAACTTCACTTCTCCCATCATAACATTTCTGTAATGTCAGCTATCTGGCCTCTCCAGCCTTACGGTGGCATGGAAAAAGGCTGAAGTCACAGCATTAAATCCCATGGAATCGTGACCCCCTACTCATTGTTCAGAGCTTAACATAAACGTGTATTCAAGGCATGTTATGAACCTTCCCTATACTCATTATACATCCTACCCCTCTGTAATGTTCAAATGGAGTTTGATGACTTCTGTCTTGCTAGATCCACTGTCATCTCTGTGAGTGACCAATTTTGCCTATGCTCTGTGCCACCACCTAAGGAATGTAAGCTCTAGAAGGGCAGGGCCAGTGCTGCTTTTCTCATGACAGTTCCTTTAGGGACTGTGTAGTGTCTTGTGCATCACAGGTGCTCATTAAAAATGAGGGCCCTATCTCCAGCCCTGATACTTTTTATTTATGATGGATCCCTGTATTCTGTGGGTTTTTAAAATTGACATCATAGCACTGATAGGTTTATGAAATTCTTCATTAATAATCTTATGTGATCTAGTTCCACGAAGCTCCTATTCAGGCTGATGGGAGAGAAAAATCATTAGCGATCTATAGTCTGACTTACATGTGAACTCAGAATCTAGAGCACTAACTTGCCAGGCAAGATGTGCCCACAGGTACAATAGTGGCACTACTTGTTTGCGGGTAACCAATTGCTCTATGAATTTGAGGCCTGCTCCGCAGGAGAGAATTCATATCTGAGACTGTAAAAAACTGGTCAAAAGCCCATGTCTGGGAGGTCATAGTCTCTATGGGAGAACCTATTATTTTGCTATGGGAACATATTATCAAACTATCTAGTATCTTACCTTCTAAATATTTATGTTCCTACCCATATATTAGTATTGCTCTAAGTCTTAGTCAAAGAAGCTTATGTTTGCAGTGATAACTGTCAATGAAGAGACTCCTAATTTTTCAAAGTACTGAGAATAAGTGACTGTTGAACCACTTATTGAGACATCTGTTGAGCCTGAAATGAGACAGCTTCTTTCCCCCATGCCAGAAGTTAGGGAACATGGAGGGAGAGAACGTAAAAACAATGCAAGATCTGGAAGATGGGGAGGAATGCTGTAAAGGCTGTCTTCTGGACACAACATGTTTGTTGTACCCATGGGCCTAAAGCAACAGTGGCTATGTGGACATTACCTTCACAAATCTGGGCCCATCAACATTTCATCACTGACTGGGGAGCAGCCGACATGGCCCCACTCCTGGGAGAAGGATAGTTAATGGCTGTTTGGGGACGGAGGAGCATCATCCTTAGTCCATAGCTGCTAGTAAGTTGCTCTTGCTCACGTAAATAGCTCACTACACATGCTCAGGTGGGCAGCCCTAATTGCAGTGCGTCACCAAATAAACAAAACACAAATAAAACATCCAAGTAGGAAGGGGACTTGTTGGAAAGCAAAGGGGTCCAAGTGGGATGCGGCAATATAGAAAGAGCAATAGGGTAGGTACAAGCGAACAACATTTTCTATGTGTTTGAAATTGAGAAGGAATGGTTATATTAATTTTGTTTGAGTTGGAATGTGGCGCGCAGAGGTGGGCAGTGGGCACCCTGCCCTATAACCCTCTACCTTATTCCTTGGATACAGGCTCTCTCACTGAGATGAGAGCTAGGCTGGTGGCTGGCCAGTTTCACCGACCCTCCTGTCTTTGCCCTCTTGCAATGCTGAGGTTGCAACACATGTGCAGTCACGCACAGCATTTTACGTGGACGCTGGGATTCGAACTTACATCGTCATGCTTGTGCACTGAGCATGCTTACCTACCGAACAGTCTTCTCAATCAGCATTCTTTCGCACAGTGCCATGTCTATATTTCAAGTTCAGGTAAATGGATGCTTTTTCCTATGTTCTGTAAAACACAATGTTATAGGCCAGAGCGTGGACCTCACAACCATCTGCAAAGCAAGGTGAGAACAACCTTTAAGAGTAGCACACACTCCTAATCTTTGTCCTGAAGCACCAATGGGATCCTGAAAATTTCCTTTGCATCTCTTTAGTGTTGAATTCATTACTCCATTATGTAACCTTACACAGTGTTATTCATTTTCAAGTTCTCTGAGACTTGGAAGATACATTGTTCTTGGGCCAGAGGGATGGCTCAGTGGATGAAAGGACTTGCCCAGAAAGCCTGCTGGCTTGAATTCACTCCGTGTGTACGAAGCTGGATGCCACAGTACTCACCTACGAGTCCAGTAACCCCAAGGCAAGGTGGGAAGCAGAGACAGGAGAATTGTCTGTAATGTTGTGCGTGAGCTGGGCTAGAATGCACTGTGCAGGGTCAAACAGCAGAGACCCCGCCTCAGTGAGAAAGGTGAGAACTTAGAGACCCCTGAGAGGTTGTCCTGTGATCTCCACACGTTCACACACAGACACACCACATGTACATATACACAGACACATACACATACTACATATATGAATACCACACATGGACTACATACACATGGACTACATACACATACTACATACTCGCCCACTACACACACTACCCCCCCCACACTACAAACACACACGTGACATAATCACTACCTATAAACACACTGCACAAACATACTACACACACTTTACACGCATACAGCACTACAAATACAGACTACACATGTACTATGCATACATTCCACTTACACTGGCCACGCACACTGCATACATTTATATTACACATGCACACCACACATGCTATCCGCACATGCTACTACATATGCACACACATCCTCTACATACAAACCACGCAAAACTACACATACATACACACTACCCCCCACCTACGTGCATACATACTTCCCACACTACAAACACACACCTAAAAATAATACAGCGCTTCTCGGTCACAGTGTCACAGATAAACTGTGTGTGGTTCAGCTTTGGAAACAACAAAACAGGGCTTTGCAGACGCTGCTGTCTGTCCCCCTGTCCCCTGTTCCCGCTTGCTGCAGCCATGGTCAATCCTGCCATGTTCTTCAACATCAAGGCCAATGGTGAGCCCTTGGGCCCGAGGCTGCTTCAAGCTGTTTGCAGACCAAGTTCCAAAGACCGCAGAAAACATTTGTGCTCTGAGCCCTGGACAGAAAGGATCTGGATATGAGGGTTCCCCCTTTCACAGAATTACTCCAGGATTCATGTGCCAGGGTGGTGACGTCATACACCATAATGGCACCAGCAGCAGGTCTATCCACGGGGAGAAATTTGAAAATGGGCGCTTTTTCCTGATGCATACAGGTCCTGGCATCTTGTCCATGGCAAATGCCGGGCCAAACACAACCAGTTCCCAATTTTTTATCTGCACTGCCAAGACGGAGTGGCTGGATGGCGAGCATGTGCTTACTGGGAAGGTGAGAGAAGGCACTAGCACTGTGGAAGCCGTGGAGCATCTCGGGTCCAGGAATGGCAAGACTAGCAAAAAGATCACACTTTCTGACCGTGACAACTCTAATTCTTTTGACTTGCGGGCATCTTATCCACCAGACCATTCCTTCTGGAGCTCAGGAGAGCACCTCCATCCCATTTGCTCGAAGTACCCTGTGATCTCTGCTCTCGCTGAAGTTCTTCGGGTTCCACATTTTCCTCATTCCCCTCCAAGTCTAGCTGGATTGCAGATTATGAATAAAAAGTAAATAAGAAACAAACAAACAAACAACGTTCTCTTCATGTTTTTGAGTTCCAACCTCCACACTCCCTCACGTCACCTTTTACATCCCCCACACCCCTTTTCTTTCAAACACTACTGTGAAGGCTAGGTACAGGTTGCACTGTGAGTAAGAGAAAAAGCTTGGGATAATTTTCACAAAAGACGTAAAAGCAATTTTTACTGTAAGTCAGATTAGTTCTTTGGGGGGGGGGGCTCTGGGTAAAAATCTTTTTTCTGTTCTTTTTCCTTTTTCAATTTTGTTTTCCCCCTTCACCTTTTGCAAACAAGCCCACAGACTCACAGAACTGTCTGCACCTCCTGGTTTATTCCTATCTCTTCCAGCAGAAGTGTAGGGTTTGTGGCCGGCCACGCTCAATATGGATTTTTCTCTGTGAGAGTTCCAGGACATGTAGCCTTCATAGTGCACAAAAGCCATTCATCCATTCATCTCCAATATGTGTTCAGTGTGTGTGTGTGTGTGTGTGTGAGAGAGAGAGAGAGAGAGAGAGAGAGAGAGAGAGAGAGAGCTGGGGTTGGAGCTGGCTGCTGGAGACCCAGAGAGGGAAGAACAGGACTATCCTCAGGGGGCCTACACTCTGGGGGTGGGGGGCCAGCAGACAGAGCTTGTAATTAGGAGTTGTCACAAAGGGGACAGGATGCCATTCCAGATCTCTCCCAGGCTGTGAAAACGGAGTAAGATCCCGGAGGAGAAGGAGGAGGCTCCTGAGGGAGGTCCCAGAGCTGCGGGAGTCACAGAGACAATAGCACGCTTATGTTCTCTGCAAGCTGGCCACACGCATCTCCTGGTTGCATTGTTTCTGGTTCAAATCCTACTGCTTTATTCAGAAACCCTGGATCCTCCAATGGAAACCTTAGGGAATAGCAGGAGACAGGGCGGGTGCACAGATTGGAGTCAGAAAGTCCTACATTGGAAGTTCCACTCTGCCTCTTTCTTGTTGTGACCTCTCCCCCCCCCCCCCCCCCCCCCCCCCCATCTCTCAAAGACTCAGTTTCCTTCTCTGCAAAATAAGACTAACAAGACCAACCTAAAAGCAGAAGGCCTACACAAGGTGGACCAGAGAGCCTGCAGCAGGAAGTGCTCAGTCCAGAGCCTAGTCCTGATGCCTTTCTGTATCGCTTGCTGCATTTTACTCCGTGCTGTTTTTCAAAGGCTTTCTGGTGGAAGGGGTGGGAGCAACACCTAAATCCCGCCCCCTGTGAACTGGTGACCCCCCTGGCCACGGAAGCAGACAGGTCGTTTAAAAAATGTAATTTTCGAAATGACATTCTTCATGCTAAGTCCTGGGCAGGCGTGTCCATTCTGCTCAGAGAGAGCTGGGGCAGTAACCCAGAAAGGAGAGGTAGCCCTCGCTTTGCCATTCTGCGGCCGGGGCTGCTGACAAAAGAATTGTGCAAATGAACCTTTAAATCCGTAAATAGTGCCCCCACAATGCCGGGAAGAATGCAGCGGCGACAAAGGGCAATATTCACAGTTTATCTCAGGGTGATGGATCTGAATGGACGCATGAACACGGGTTTGTTAGAGAAAGAGCCGGCCACAGCCCCCCGCCGGGAACCCAGTGGCCACAGTCTGCAGGGCAAACAGGCAGTCTAAATCCTGAACAATTAGGGGAAACCAAGCTGCCTTTATCTGAACTTCAACTTGTTCTCATGATTGATATGGGAAATGAAAAGTTGTACACCGCTCGGGAAGGGTCCGCTGGCCCTGGCTGCGTGCGGGGCCTTGGAGAAGGTGTGTGATCTGTATTTCATATACAGAATGCAAGCAGCCCACCACCCAGGTCAGCACAGGGTTGGAGAGGTCCTCAGTAACCAGACTGGCCTGGGGGCATTTACCTAGGTCAATATTGTCCCCAAGCAGTAAAACACTGCAGCAGTTATTTCAGTTACAGCAAAGTCTCCTCATTTGATTTTGGGTTAGGCATTGCTTTGTAGGTGGGAAATGAATTAGATACCCCTTGCATGGTTTGAGTCCAGTTGGCCTCATCTGTGTGGGTCTCAGTTTTGTCACCTGAAGAATGGGAACAGGGCCTGCTTCCCATAAAAGTGTGTGACATGCAATTGCCAAGCATACAGTAGGTAGGGAGTGTTTTATTCTGCAGTTCTGCATCTTAAAATTTGAATTTGTCTTCACAGCTGGGGCATGAGAATATGTGAATGCAAGCAGGTGCCTCAGACTGCTTCAGGGAGTTGGATGCAGACATTTGTCAGCAAGAAGAGGAATGTAGATGCCCAACGAATGGTGTCCAGTTCAAGGGCAGGGACTGTGGCATATTCACCTCGGAAGGAGACTTGAGTCTCTTGCTCAGGGAGGGATGAGGAAGCTGTTTTTTGAGTGGAATTGAGGCACAGAGGGAAAGGATGCGCTGTAAGAATGAATTGGGCCTGGAAGGATGGTGACAGAAAGTCCTTATTCCATGCCGCATAAAAATCTCCAAAGGTTGGGGAGCTATGAGCATAAGACCTCTTGGCTGAAGCAGAAGATTCGTGGAAGGGTCGGGGACATTGAGAGGCTGGAGAAATGGGCAGATCTTCAAGGGCCTTGAAAATGAGGTCACCCTGTAGGTAGCAGGAAGTACCGGCATACTCTGGAGTAGTGGACTACCTTCTCATTTGCACACTGGGGAGATCTTCTGAGGCTGTGGCCTGACTGGTGTGGCCCAGTGGCCCAGAGGGGCTTGTCTCATGCAGAACCAACAAGGCTCAGAGACACAGTCGATGTGGGAGAGAGGTCAAAGGTGACAAAGGTTGTGAGCCTTTGACTCCCGCGCTCATTCATTAATTAATGAAACTTCGGGACTCCTTTCCAAAATTCCATAGGCTAGCCCACTCGTTGCCAGGAACGTACATAATCAATCACTCAATTACACCACAGACTTCCAGGGAGCAGAGCAGAGGGGGTGTAAGCATTCTGTTCTTCCAAGCTCACACGGGTGCTGTTCACACTTGTACCTTACAGGGAAAAGAAATGCATTCCATCATCCCCTCATCTTCACAGAGCGGGAAACTGAGGCCCAGGACAATTAAGTGATTGATTTGCCCAAGCCTGAGCTAGGATTTGAACTGGGTGCTGCTGGACGACAAAGCCCTTCACTGTCCTTTATGCTAAACGCCTCTTGTGAGGCTGCCTGGGAGGCAGGCAGGCCACAGCACAAAAAGATCTGCGCTCAGGCCACTCTCTGAAACAGACTTCCAAGAACCCTCTTCAAAGCAGCCTGAGGCATTCAGCTCTGCCCGGCATTCACTGTGGAAGTATTTCCTTTGTCCCCACCATCAGAGGTAAGTGACATCTTGAACAGCTCAGGAAGATTAAATAGCCCGGGCTCCGTCGGAAAGCTTAAGAAAAGAGTGAGAGAAAGAGAGAGGGAGAGAGAGAAGAAAGGGGCCACGCCGGCCATTATGGAGCTAGCCCTTTTTTTTTTTTTTTTTTTTTTTTTGTGAAAGAGCTCCCAAGAAGCGCCATTGGAAGAAGCAGGCGCAGATAAGACTACAATGACAGAGAGCCCGAGAACTCCGGAGAACCCGGGGCTGGGCGAGGTGAATACGGATTACTGCAGCTTGGAGCCGCTGAAGAAAAGGAGAATCCCAGTCAGGATGGAAGTGAGGAATTCCTTTTTTCCCCCTTCCCCTCAGAGACTCCAGTTCACTGCGCAGCAACAATGCGAGGTGGGGGGCACTTGACATGCCCCTCTTCCAGGCCATGTTGGCGCCCCATGTGGGGCTCCCGGGGAACAAGGGCGGTGCAAATCCAAACAAAGCCGATTTTAACCCAATAAACTTACCCCACATTCTCAAATAGAAATGCCAATAGCTTGGGCTTGCTGAGGACCCATCCACTTCTCAAACACACGGGACAAACAAGGCCTCGGGCTGGATGTGTTTGAACAGCAAAATTCACCTTTTGTAACGCTTGCTTCCTTTTTTGTTTTGCTTCGATAAAAGGAAGACTTCGGGTCTTGCCAGCAGTTGACAAGACTTAGGAAAGCACGCATCTCCGGAGAAGATGGAGCTGTGCTCTTCCTGCAATGGTGATTACTGTTGTTGTTGCGGACGTTGGCAGTGCTAAGGACGGTACCTGGGGCATCCTACACCCTGGGCAAGCATGGTGCCAACGTCTCCTCTTAAACATATGCTATCCCATTTCATCCCAAACCACACCCTTGGACACTTACCACTCATTTACACAATGTGCATAAGGGCCTTTAGACTGTTAAGTTACTGGCTCTGAGTTCGAGGCCAGCACACTCTACTGATGATCTGGGAACAGTCTCTTTGCTGCTCCAACTTTTGTTTTCCTCTTGCAAAGCTCTAAGCAAGTGGTTCCCAACTTGTGGGTCGCAACCCCCTTGGACATCAAATGCCAGACATTTTGTATATCATATAATTATAATTCATAACACTGGCAAAATTCCAGTTATAAAGTCGCAACAAAATTTTTTTTTTTTGTAAGGCAGAGTATCTCTGTGTAACAACCCTGGTTGTGTTGGAGCTCACTCTATAGACCAGGCTGGCCTTGAACTCAGAGACTTGCTTGCCTCTGCCTCTTGAGCTCTGGGATGAAAGGAGTGTATCACCACCACTCGTATAACAAAGAAGTCATTTTATGGTGAGGAGTCACCGCAGCATGAAGAATTAATTGTACTCAAAGGTCAGTATTAGGAAGTTGGAGAGCCACTGCTCCAAGCACTCCCTTGCTTGCAACAGGAAGCCAGTAGCTGTGTAAGGCCTTCTCTACATCTCCACAGAGCACAATGCCTAGCAAGAAGTTTGTGTGAATGAAGCACCCCAGGTCTGGCTTCTCAGGGAAAAGTCGAGTAAGGCAAGGACCGCCATGGGGTTCAAACTGTGAATGCTTTTCTTTTTCAAATATGCGAAATATCGTATTCTTTCCCAATTTTTCGATAAAAATCAGTAACTTAAAACCCACGTAGTAATGAATATTGACAGACCCCCCCCCTTCCAACTCCCAGTCCCTTTGTGAAATTTACCCCTAAATTCAAGGTTCTGTTCAGTTCCCTAAGGTCAGGAATGGTCTACAAATCTCTTATCTTCTTAAAAGCAAGCAGGGGAGGTACTGGATCCAGAAATGGAATTTCAGATGAAGAAATGTGTGACAAACTTGCAAGTCACCATTCCGTCTACTCTGGAGGAAATAATATGCTAACCAAAATAATACCAGCCTTTGGTGGTGGTGGGGGGCAGGGAGATTGAATTCAGGGCTTATATATGCCAGGCTAGCACTCTATCACTATGCCACAGCCTCCTGTTACCTAGGTGGGCCTTAGCTTGTGATCCGCCTGCCTCAGCTTCTTGGGTAGTTAGAATTACAGGTATGAGCCATGGTGCCTAGCCTCTCTAGTTCTAACAAACTTTCTTTCTATGCCTTGCCTTTCACAACCCCGTTCCCTCCTTCCTGTCTACTTCACTCACTTCCCCTTCTTAGACTCTGCTTGTCTCTCTGGGTTTAACACACCATGGAAAGAAGTCTGGGCAACTTCAAGTTGAGATCCATGTTGAGATTCACTCTGAAGGTACCTTTGCCCAGCACGTCTCTCCCTCATACACGGAGGAGAGGAGCCTTCCAACAGCGACTTCATCTGTCCCTGGGATCTCCTCTCAGGAAATCGGGGTCAGAACCGTGTCACCAGGGGGAAAAACAGTGAGCTGTGAATAAGACACCATGGTGACCAGTGTCACATTGCACACATACCCTAGTGCAGTCAAAGAACCTCTCTGGCCATGGCTTCCTAGGATGAGGGGTAGGAATGTCTACGATCTCTGGTGAGGACAGAGAGAGATGGGGTGGTAGAAAGCTCCATGAAGAGGAAAGCGCATGCAGGAGGAAGGATGTGCTGAGCAGGCAGCCTCCACAGGCCTTGGAGCTTAAGTCTGTGTTCACTGTGTAGAGGGCATCAGGGTACCTTGGATGCTTTTCATGTAAAATGGGACCATTGTGACCCCTTCACCAGTGCTTGGAAGTTATACTCATGGGCTCTTAGAACAGTGCTCAGCAGTGGTTACTGCTCATTTCAGCTGGGGCATCTCCCTAGCATGTAGAATTCTGACTCTGGTACTGCCTTCCCTTGATATTTAGTGTGCTACATGAACTAACTTTCTTTTACATGTGTGGGAGACACTGACAGTTCCCAAATCCCAGCAACTCATGCCAGTCAGTTCACTTACCCTGGCCACTGGCAACAAGTTTACAAACTTCTGTCCCATTCCTCATGCTCCCTGGCCTTTTTGTTTTAGCCAGATTTTCTAATGGGGAAAAAAAAATATTAGTCTCCTTAGCAGCAGGTATTAAGTTCTTGCTCTATAGCTATAAGCCTCAACTTTCAAATGCTTCCACTAGTGAAACATCTTATATAAAAAAAAACACATTCCTGCTCATATTATGAGAGACATGTTAAATGGTAAGAGACTACACTGTTTCGGAGTTCTTTAAGGTAACAACAACAAACCTATGTATATCGTACTGTTTACAACTGAGTAATAGGGAAGCACTTAGCTCATGAGATAAACCACCATTCATTCTACTGTAGCCTGTCTTGTTTTCAACCTATTGGATAATCCCTTCACAGGGAGGAAAAACAAAAACAAAAACAAAAACAAAAAACACTAAAAAAAAAAAAAAAAAGGCAAATTAAAAGATTTTTATTTTTCATGTAGAGAAACATAGAAACATCTTGTATTTGTTCTGTATCTTCAAAGCAGACACGGAGGAAGAAGAATTGACTGGGAGGGGAGCCAGGCTCATAGCCAGGGTAGGTTTTTTGCCTTAGTTGTTGTTGTTTTCTTTTTAGTAAGATCTCCCATCCTCTTCTCCCTCCATCTCTCAGATCCTGTGAAAGCAGCTTCATGCTTCTCTGCAGATGGGAGGTTTCCTCTAAAGCTTCTCTGGGTACCCCTCAAGCTGTTCTCTACATTCCCTGTGGGTGTGGAAGGACGCTTCTGTGGCAGCCACTGGGTTGACTTAGCAGAGTCTTCTGAAGACTGAGTGGCTTGTTACCAAAGGCACCAGCTTACCTTTCTGCATGCATTGAGATCTCTATTCTTCCTGCTAAGTGTAGGGTGAGAGAGAGGATAGACAGGTAAAGTGCTTGTCCTACAGACATAAAGACCTGAGCATATTCCCAGCACTGCCCCCAAATTACTTGAGCACGGTAGCTTGTGCTCTTGATCCCAGTACTGGGGAGGCAGAGCCAGATGCAGTTCAGGGGATCATGGCTATCCTAGAGGAGTCAAGTAAAAAGGGAGAAACTCACTCAAACCGAACAAGCTAAGGCGGATAGCAGTCCTGAGGAACACCTGAGAATGATTCACCCACATGAACCAGACTCTATTTTAAAGTCAAGGAAGGGGCTCTAGGTTTCCAGTTATCTGTTTCTGACTTTCACATTTGCTTTTCTGATCCTTTGCCTTTGAGTCTGACTTCTAGGATAGTTCATTTCAGGTCACTAAATTCTCCTTTGGGGCTGACCCTGTTGCTAATCTGATGTCTTTCTCCTGGAAAGATACAGACTCCAATGGCTAGCTCTTTGTCCTTGAATAGTAATACAAAGTTTTAAGCACAAAGACTCCCCACAGACTCATCCTCTCCCACATAGTTTTTGTCACTTCTGCCTAGCCTAGCTCCCTAGGCTCCCTAGCCATGCCGTCATTGCCTGGCATGGGGTCCCCAGTGTCAGCATTACTCAGAACTCCAGGGACATGGGGGACTCTCTGTTGTCCCCAAGGCCACTGCTATTATCTCTTCAGCATGCCAGGCCCCTGATAACCACAGCAGATACCAGAGGCAGCCACGTGGCAAAGAAACTGTCCCGGATCTTCTCAGTACTTGACAGTGCGTACTTACCTCTGTGGAAGTGGTGGATGGGTCATAAAGACTGCTGTGTCCAACCTTCCCACATCTTGCCTCATGGGACAATGATCAGATCACCTGACGTTAGGTTTGTGGTCTGGGCTTTACAAGAGAGAGGGGATAGCTGGAGGTTCCAGTCACCTTTGGTCCTTCCTGGCTTCTTCTCAATTAATAACATTCGCCTCTCTCCACACCCATGACCATTCTTGGTCACTTGTACTGTGAAGTTGCCGTAACTGGCAACTCTTTAGTTTTTATTTTTTCCATCTCAATTTTAAAACCGATGAGGCATGGGTGCGATGAGCTATGAACTTCCCTAGAGGAGACACAGCCGTGAGTCTGGCGTAGTGCAGTGCTCTAGAGCCACAGCCACCATTTAGTCAGAACATGTTTTCGTCACCACAAAGGGAACCCCTACGCCTGCTAAGCAGTTGCTCTGTTTCCCTCCTCTACCCTCTAGCAATTACTGACCCAAGATCTGTCTCTAGCTTGAAGATTGCATATAAACACAAACATAAATCATGACTGAGTTTCATGTCTGATCTCCTTTACTCAGCATTGCATTTATGCTGTAGCATTTATCGGTACTCCATTCTCCATAGCTGAGTAATATTCTCTTGCATATACACAACTTTATTATCCATTCCTCCATGGACGGACAGAAGGGCTCTTCTACCTTTCATCTGCAGTAAATACTTATAACACTAGTCCTGTGAACATGGGTACACACATAGTTTTTGAAATGATATGTTTGTTTATTGCATGCCTCTCTCTTTATCTCTCTGTGTGTTGTGTGTGGTGTGTGTGTGCGTGTGCATGTATGTGCATACGAGTGCTTGTATTCAATTTTCAGGAGTCAGTTCTCTGACAGTATAAGTTCCACTGATTGAACTCAGGTTATCAGGCTTGGTGGCAAGAATTTTTACCTGCAGAGCCACCCTGCCAGCCACATGTACTTGTTATAATGCTATTTTTCAACTTCTGGGTATATACCTAGGGGTACCTGGGAAGAGTTCTGAGGTTATATGGTAGCTTTTGTTGCTTTTCCCTTTCCTCTATTCTCTTCCTCTTCTCTATCTATCCTTTTGTCATTTTCTCAACTTTACTCTTTTTTTTTTTTCCCCTTTCAGACAGGGTTTCTCTATGTAGCCTTGGCTGGTCTGGAATTCACTATGTAGACCAGGCTGGCCTCAAACTCACAGGAACCTGTCTGCCCCTTACTCCCAAGTGCTCAGGTTAAAGGTATGTGCCAACACATGCCAGGCCCCAGCCTCTCTGTTTTTATTTTCTTTTCTGTGCTGGGCACTGACAGGGGCTTGGGCTGAACTATTTATCAGGCCTTAACTGTTTCCACAATGGTCCTACTGTACCAGTTTATAATTGCACCATCAGTATATTAGCATTCCAATCTTTCCACAATCTACTACTTGTTATTTTAAATTTTTTGTTTGTCTGAGTTACTTTTCTATTGTTGTACTTGATGTCATCTCTCAGAATCCATTGTCAAATCCAAGGTCATGAAAATTTACCCTTTTGTTTTTTTCTCTGAGTTTTTAGTTCTACCATTTAGGCCACTAGTTTATTTTGAGTTAAATTTTATGTATGATGTGAAGTTATGGTGTCTTCCTTAGTTTGGGGTCAAGGAGAAAGGGGCAGCCTCCAACTGGGACCTGCCATTTCCACAGCTGAAGAACAAAAGCAGGTGTCGAGGCATAGCATGGTTCTTAAACATAGAGTTCCAACATGGCACATGGCAAGTTTGCCTGGTATGTTGGCTATGCACTGTCACAGGCTCATGGTTCAGGGACATTTTGGGAGGATCTAGAAGGGTTAGGAGACGAAGCTCAGCTGGGGGAAATAACTCGCGGGGATACATCTTTGGGGGCTATTGTTTTGTTGCAGGCCTCTCCTGCTGTCTCTGTGTCCTGCCCACAGTGAGCTATTCCATTCTTCAAGACAGACTGAAACTTCTGAAACCATGAGCCAAAATGTGTCTCTCTTCCCTGAGACATCTTCGCTCATACATTTTGTCACAGTGATGAAAAGCTGACACACTCTCTCCATGCTTGGCCAAGATGTGTGTCACTGGAGCAGAGAATATACTCAGGGAGCTACTCAAAACCTATGGGAAAGGACAGGAAAATATATTCTTCTGCAGGGAGACAGAATCAAAGAATTGTGGGAAATCCTTTCTATATTTGCTAAAAATAATATATGGGGAGAGGGAGGTAGAGGGTGAAGGAAGGAGAGAGGGAGGAAGGGAGGGAGGAGAGAAATGGAGAGAGACACACAGAGAGAAACACAGAGACAGAGCGAATTCAGAATATTACACTTCACCTATAGAAAACTTTTGACACCTCAGGCAAACTATAGGCACATCACTGTGATCCCTTATGTAAAACCACTCTATGACTTCAGAATTCAGAAGTGTTTGCATTTTAGAAAAAGAAATATCGTTCCCTCGCTGCACATTGATTGTGTCACACACCCAGCAGGACCCCGAGAGCATCTTGTAATTAATACCTTAATATTTTTGCAGCCAAACACATAGCCCTGCAAAGTGAAACCTAACGTTTGCACAGATTAAGTGCTGCCAGCATTTTAAAAGTAACTGTAGCTCAAATTGGGTCTTGTTGCCAAATGTGCTTCACTTCTCTGCTCCTGCCTCCAACCTTGAGCTTTTTAGATTGTGAAACTGTAGCTAAGGAATCATTGAGCTGTATTTTTAGAGTAAGATGTATTTAAAAAAAATGAGTTAATAGATAGAGTCATTAACTATGTAGCCTCTATTCAGGTTTTTCTTTCTTTGTTTATGGTGTGCATGCAGGTATAGGTACATGTTTATGTGTGTGTGTGTTTTCCAGAACACAACTTCAGCTATCTTTCCTCAGCTGATATGCACTTTGATTTTGCTTGAGAGAGGCTCTCACTGGCTTGGTCTTGCCCAGTAGAGTAGACCAAGGCTGGCCAGTAAGTCTCAGGGATTATCTTCCTGTCTCTGCTTCCCTAGTGCTGGGATTACAGGCATGGACCACCATGCTTGGCTGGTTTCCTGTGGTTTCTGGGGATTGAAGGCCAGCACTTCATTGCTTGATTCATAGTTGTGAATGCACTAGCTGCCTGTTTGGAGTCCTCTAGGCTGTAGTTATACAAGACCTTTCCTAGAAAGCTGAGTGACTTGTTGGATAGTATTTCTCAGCAACTGGAGATGTCTGTTGACAGTCTGTGTGCACGGGAGGAGGACCATGGCCTGGCTCCTGCTCCCATGGCACTTACAGCCTGGCTGGTGACAACAGATGGTAATGAGTAGGCTTGTTTTGTGGCATGTGGCTGTGCATCTGAGCCTGCCAGAGGCACTCAGATGGGCTAGCTGGGTGAGGATTATTCTGTTGAGCTGACTGGAGATTGACAAGGAGGTTTAGTTCAGGAAAGGTCACTCTGAACATTTGCAGGTGAAGAGGCAAATTGCTCAGGCAGCAGGGACCCTGGCTGTGGGGTGGGAACACTGCAGTACCACTGACCTGGTTCAGGGGTTCATTTGTCTATTTTCATCATTTATGGCTGAAATGGCTAATTTCTAGCAAAAGAGACACTGGCTGGAACGTTTGATGAAAATGTGCTTGGTTGGGAGTTCTGTCTCGGGAGCCAGAGAGTTTAAGCAGGGCCGTTGGCACATAGAGATGGAGGAAAGATCTCATTCCTGACTCCAGGGAGGGCTTAGGGAGGATCCCAGGGAGGCTAGAAAGGAAGTGGGTGGTGGAGGGAGGGAAGCATATTTGCAGGCTCCTGCAGGAACCTGTCTGAGGCAGACTTTCCGGGGTGTGGGTGAGCAATGTTCCCACTGTCTGGGAGCTACCTCCTTCCAGCCCTCCAAACTGCAGCAGACACTCGTTTCTGCCATCTCTGAGGGAATCTTCCAGACGGATGATCCCTGTCTGCTTGATTGTAAGTCGGGCTCTTCTTTCCTCATTAGCTGCGGTCCTTTCTTAAGCCCTTTAGAAGCCTTTGAAATTTGAAAATTACCTAAACTCTAGAGGGAAGTGGGACAGTTCCAGGAACCAAAGCATCCTCAGGCCTCACTGAGCACCTGTGTCCTTGAGACAACAGAGCTCACCTGGGTGTTCTCTCTTGCTAAGGACACAAATTGTTCTAGAAACACTTGCTATGATCTGAGCACTCCTCAATGTGCTGGTGAAAGTCCAAGTGTTACTGCTATGTGTTTGACAGCATCTGAGGTTCATTGGTAGAGGATTCTGAAAATGCTCTGGTGGGCATTATGTGGATCTAAAGGGACCCTTGGGTTTTCTACTGTGTGTTTGTGTCATGGCCCTCACCAAGAGCCCTCCAAAGGAGGGGAAGCACAGAGTCACGCTTCTTCAGGCACACCAATACCCTGGCTGGAAACACTCCAGTACCACAACCCGGTCCAGAGGCTTATTTGTTTATTTTCATCCTTTAAGAATGGAATGGCTAATGGGCACTTCTAGGCTTACCATCAGCACGTGGTTGGTGGGAGGTGATACATTTCAAAGGGAAGGAATCACATATAGACATGGAAGGATGCAGCAAACAGAGGAGGGGCTCCTGAAAGGATGTCAGGAGCTGGAGTTGCTGGGATGTAATGGTGGGAAGGAGGAAGTATGGAACAGACATAGGTTGGAGAGGTGCCAGGGGGTGGGTTCCAAAGGGTCATACACAATAACACAAGCACAGACTTCACAGACAAGCCCTGGAGGCTCCTTTATTCCTGTTATGATGCTGAGTATAAACTACAAATTGAAAAGCAAAAACAAAATTAGAGTCT
Source organism: Psammomys obesus (assembly GCF_907164565.1). Taxonomy (NCBI): domain Eukaryota; kingdom Metazoa; phylum Chordata; class Mammalia; order Rodentia; family Muridae; genus Psammomys; species Psammomys obesus. The sequence goes on from NW_026585644.1 coordinate 24,579,679, forward strand.
CACTGTATCAGGTTTCTAGGCTCCTTTCCTGTTACATCGCTGTGGGCATTTTCACCCGTGGAAATCTTCCACGGATGCTTCTGTGACTGTACAACAAATGGGCCATCAAACAAGCATATCAAAGGTGTTGACCATTTCCCCAACATTTTGATATTTAGCTTGTCTTCACTTTAAAAATACTAACACTACTGTGGTAATAAACATCGGATGTATATGTCTTTGCTCTCTGTCTCTACTTATGACCTAGAATTGATACATAGAAGGAAAGTTCCTGGTTGAAGAACCATCAACAATGCGTGTGTGTGTGTGTGTGTGTGTGTGTCTGTGTGTGTGTGTGTGTGACCAGAGGACCAGGGAACACAACTTCAGCTGTCATTCCTCACGAATCATCCACCTTGCCAGACATGGTGACACAGGACCTTAATCCTAGCACTTCAGAGGTAGAGGCAAGCAAATCTCTGAGCTTGAGGCTATTCTCTATAGAGAGTTCCAGGAAACCTTGTCTTGAAAAAACAAACAAATCATCTGCTTTGTTTTTGGAGACACAGTCTCTCATTGGCCTACAGTTCACCCAGTAGGCTAGACTGGCTAGCCAGCAAGCTACTTGTCTCTGCATTTCCAAGTATGCTAACAAGCCTAATGTGTGTGTGTGTGTGTGTCTTGTGTATGCATGTAAATACTGTCTTAGTTAAGGTTTTACTGCTGTGAAGAGACATTATGATCAAGGCAACTCTTGTAAGAGCAAACATTTAATTGGGACTACTTCATGCTTTCAGAGGTTTAGTCTGTTATCATTGTGATGGGAATCATGGCAGTGTGTAGGCAGACATGGTGCTGGAGGAGGCAAGAGCTCTACATCTTGATCCACAGGCAGGAGGAGATCTCATCAGCACTGTGCTGAGCCTGAGCATAGGAGACCTCAAAGCCTGCCTACAGAGTGATAATCTCCCTCCAATAAAGCCACACTTCCTCCAATAAAGCCACACCTCCTGATAGTGCTGCTACCTATGGTCAAACACTGAAACACATGAATCTATGGGGGACAAACCTATTCAAACCACCATGCATACGTACACACATACATGCATGTATACATCTCTCTCCCTCCCTCTCTCTCTCTCTTTCTCTCTCTCTATATATATATATACATATATATACACACACGTTTCTTGAATTCTAGGGGAGTTGAACTCAGATCTTTATGCTTGCAAGACCAAATGAGCTATTACCTCAGCTCGGCACAGACATTTTTAAGGCTTTGATGCCTGTCATTACATTATTTTCCCAAAGTGTCAGTACATTTAGTCTCTGCCCTCAGGGCCAGCATACTTGACTCATGACTGAGTCCTCTCATGGACAACAAGGATGGTCATTTGAAGGAGGAAAAAGATAAATCATTTTGAGAGCAGAAATGTATTTGGCCATATTAATTGGATTTTACTTGTCTTACAGAAGCCCAAACATTTCCACATATCTATTCTTTTGCAAATCATTCTCCTTTCTTCAGTTTCATGGAATGACTTTCCTTATCCAGAAAAAGCCTTTGTATATGAAACATCTCTTCATAGTCATTTGATTTTTCATCTCTGTGTTTTATAATCTCAAGAATACTTTAACTTAAATACATAAATGGTAGTCTCTATCACACTTAATAATCTTGACGATGGGGGTAGGGTAGGTCAGGAAGAACTGAAGGTCTCTGGCTTGAACCTGGGGAGGCAATGGTACGCTATGGTGAGCAGGAAGCTCAGAACCAAGGTATAATGTACTATACTGAACACATGTGTGCTGAGCTGAGTTCCAGTTGCTGAGCGTCATGGGTAATGGCTGAATCTCTTTCCTTATATAGAGCCAACAAGGCTTTGTTGAAAGAGGGAAAGAGGCGCGTAAACTGGAGCGATGGCTCAGTGGTTAAGAGAATTGGCTGCTCTTTCAGATGACCCAGGTTCAATTCCCAGAACCCACATGACAGCTCACAACTTTAGTTCCAGAGTATCTGACATGCTCACGCAGACATACATGCAGGCAAAACACCTGAAATGCACATGAAGTAAGAATAAATACATTTAGAAAGAAAAAAACTGGGAATGGTGGCGCACACTTTTAATTCCAGTACTTGGAAAGCAGGCAGATCTCTGAGTCTGAAGCTAGCCTGGTATAGAGAGCAAGTTTTAGGACATCCAGGGCTACACAGCAAAACCCTATCTCAAACACCCTCCCCAAAGAATGAAAGAGAGAAGATATGGTTATCTTAATTCTATTAAAGGTAAAGCCCATGCCCCCCACCCCTATCCAGATGGATTGAAAGAGAGAGATTTTCAATTTCGCTACACATTTTTTTTTTTTTAATTCAAATCTGATCTTCACACTCCTTTTCAATCTGTAATCAGTGTCTCTTTTCCTGTAGGGAGCTGAGCCATGTTTTGGATACCTCAAGCCAAATTAATCTTGGAGACTGGCTGAGGAACTTATCAAACGTTTATCATAATGAATCTGTTGTCCATCTGCATTAATTAATTTAGCCATTTCTACAACAAGTGGCATTAATATAGCATAATGGACTTCTCCATTACACCAGATTAATTACTAGGAACCAATATGGCAGGAACATTAACGAGGTACTGAGCAATTGAAACCTTTGGTGTATTCCCATTCTCTTTGTATTCCCTGCTCTAAGAAGAGTCACTATCAAAAAATGACTATGGCATGCTCAAAATCTTTGTGTGTGTGAGCAGCCTTTTTTTTTTTTTTTTTTTTTTTTTTTTTTTTTTTTTTGGTTTGCTTCTGATTTATATGACTTGGCAAATTCTGACAAAAAGGTAGCATTTTCTTTTCCAGGGTACCTACAAGTTGTCATCCCTCTGTAGCCTGCAAATGCACTTCTACTGGATAAGCCATGAAAGGATGCTTTTCTTCTGGGCTGAGTGGTTTTAAAGGTATTTGCAATGAAGGATTTGTGGTACTTTGTGGCACTGGCTGTCAAGTGAATGTCAATCTCTTTGTCATCTCGCTGTCCTGCTCTCTCCCCTTCACCAGCAGCCTTGGCCTCTCCTGCATTAAAGCCAGGAACTTTCCATGTGATGGAGGAGCCTCGCTCCATATTCCATTCAATGACTCAAGAAGGGATGTGACCGGGGTACAGAATCCCCATGACCTGGAGCAGAGTTTTCCACCAGGAGACCTGAACTGGAGATCGCTGGTCTGCAAAAGCCTCCTGTGGAGGCTCAGTCTTGAATTCCCTTCACTGCTCTTGAGCATCGGGGCAGTGAGGGACGAAGTGGAACTGAAATGACAGGTCAAGTCCTGTGGCAACTAGACAGATCCTCAGGGAATCACGGCTTTCTCCAGCTCCAAAACTATCCTTTGAGTGGCTGGGGAAACAGCTGGTAGAGGGCTTGCTGTGCAGACATGAACACTCGATTCAATCTGCAGAGCCCATAACCAACATGGGGGTCGGCATGTGCCTGTAACACCAGGGTGTGGGAGGCAGAGGCAGCTAGGTCCTTGGAGTTCACTGGCCAGCCAGCTTTGCCAAGTTTCAGGTAAAAGAGAAAGATAATTGGAAAAAAACAAACCCAAAACAAGCAGCCTAAGGAGTGACACCTGAGGCTGATGGCTGCACACACCTAGGCACGGAAGCATGCCCACGTGCACACGCACGCTACCCAATAAAAATCAAGTTGAGACAGTGCATCCACAGAAGAGTCATCATACTCTTTTAGGTAGGAATGTCTTTTCTAGAACTCAAAGTGTGATTTCACACTTGCGAACAACTGTCGTTAATTTTTTTTTAATGCGATGTGTCTGCTTGCTCTGTACTCATTTACATAGTATTCTAAAGTGAGGATTACGTTTCAGAACTTGCAGACACACAAATATGAAGCAAGACGCCGTAAGAAAAGCCCATGTGCTCCTACCTCTATCCAGCCAGTCCTGGACCGGTTATGTTGGGACCGTGGGGTGAGGCCCAGCCGTCTGGCTGCTTCGGGGACCACCAGCCCCTCTCGGGGCCTCTTTGGCGTTGCCTGGAAACCATGCAACAATGCCTCCCAAGCAGCCCCAGGATGATCTTTTCTGAAGTGGCAGCCCCTTCAATTATTTTATTTCCATTATATTATGTTAATTAAATCAGCGAGAAGAACAGAGCACATGCATGCCCAGAGTGGAGCGGCTCTGAAGGGTTAATCGGAATGTCCCTGGCTGCGGCTGCTAATAGAGAGGCAGAAGCAGAGGGGACACCTTGTTCCAATGGGGCTCAAGTAGACAAGCTGTCAGGAAGCCCCATCGGCCCGGTTTGCTTGTATCTGGGTCTCCTGCAGCACCTAGAGCCATCACTGTACTGGTGGACACAAAGACAGCAGGAAACCTAGATAGGGCCTTTCCAGCAGTATCCCAATACCCCAGTGACCAGTTAGCCCTGTGGCCAGACGTGAGGAAGCATCCAAGAAGAGCCAGCCTCAGGTGCCTTCAGGGGGGAACCTGCTGTAACAACAGCCTCTGAGTAGTCAGTGAGAGCTCTTAGCCATGAAAATGGGTGTCATGGGACTCACAGAATTTAGAAAAAAGATAATGACTTTTGGCCTCAACTTACTTGTCTGTTCAATGGACATAAATTTCATACGTGGCTTCTCAGGCTCCGGAATTTTTGTACTGGCCACTAGTGAGGACAATGTAGATGTTCCTGAGAAAGTGGCCCCCTGGGCATCGTCCTGGAGGGTGCCTCTAAGCGTGATGCTGAGTTGCGTAGCAAGATTGTTTGTCTGAGTCATTATTTTACTCTGTGCCCCTTGGCACTCCACAGTATGTGACAGGAGCTGGGGGATCTGACTTGTCTCTGCCTTCCAGCTTGTTGGAGCTGGGAGACAGACCCATGACTTTGGCCCATGATTTCCTCCCAGTCTGCAGGCGGTGCCATCCGTGATCCCTTAGACACCCCGCAGCTGTGGCATCCTCTCATTTGAATACATCAGCAAAAATAGCAGTGCACCGCCTTATGTTTAAAAGACGACGGAGCAATTACTCTGAAGTTGATTTCCTGCTCCCTGCCTTTCCAACATTGCAAATCTCCTCAGTTTCAAAATTAAGTTGTAAATGAGATTTGAGTTCCACACCACCGCTTTGTTCTCGCTCCAAGAGAGAGAGAGAGTCGAATCACCAGTTCAAAGAAAACGTACACATAACTGGAATTCAAAGGCGGTTGGAGGGATTTTCTTTCTCTTAATCTTGGTGACTGGGCCCACCATCTGATTAACCTTCCACAGCCTTTACTGGGAAGAAGCAAGCCTTCGGCCAACACTCCCAGAGCTTTCCCCTCGTTTGCAGGACAAAGCCCTGGATCACAGCACCACCATAACCATAGAAACAATAGCCAGGCTTCTGGATGGATTCATTTTCAAAAGTTGCCCCAGCTCTGTTTTGAGCCGCATAGTCTTACCCGTACTTTGCTGATTGAGAAACTGAAGACTGAGTTGGAGACTTTTTTTTTTTTTTTTTTTGTAACTTTACACAGGTTACAGGTTAATTTGTTCATTTCACTGGCCGACTGGAGCTGTCTACTGCTTTGTAGTTCTTTGCTCTTTAATCTTGTTATTTGTTGTGTGTGTGGGGTTTTTGTTTCTGTATTACTTTGCCACGAGGTCTCACTGTGTAGACCAAGGTGACCTGGAAGTGGCTATATTGCCAAGGCTGGCCTTAAGCCAGTGATGGTCCTGTCTCAGCCTTCTGGGCCCTGAATTCATAGACATGTACCACCAGGCCTGCTTTCTAATTTTTTTTTTTTAAATTGACCTTTTTCTCCCAGACCCACTCTCTTCCTCTCTCTCTTTCTTACATGCCAACATTGCCTTAAAACTCACCATACAGCTGAGGCCTGTCTTTCACCCCTGCTCCTTCTACCTCTACCCCCAACTGTTGGGACCACAGGCATGTGTCACCAGGCTTGGATGCTTTTTGATTTTGAACTTGACCCACATGTAAGATCCCTGAAAGAATCTCGCAGTATAACTTCCCACGTGGTGCTTAAATCCTCTGGGAGGCTTTTGGTACAAGGGAAATCTCTTTCCTCTGACGTTCAGAGCCCAGGTACTGTCTTATCTTATGGGGCTCTCTACTCCAGCCCTGCCCAACCCTTCACCTTCCTGAGAGCCTGTCCTGGGAGTATGTCTGAATTCTCCACAGGCTCTCTCCTCTGACCAGACCCAGTCTAGCTTGGAAGGTATGGGAGCCGAGAGCCATTCATTCAGCCGCTACGTGTGAACATACCGCACGTGTGAGCCACACACCTTCCTCAGTGCTGTGCCCTGTTGATGAATACGGTCTTGTTAACAGAGCTCTTTTTGACACAAAGTCCTGTCTTGAGGCTGGATAGATGGCCTACCATCCAAAGCTTTTGAAGCACAAGTGTGAATTTGGATCTCCAGCACCCATATAAACGTTGAGTGGGTAGGGTGGCTCACCTGTAATCCCATCACTTGGGAGGGAAAGAGAGCTCCTGATCCCTGGAGCAAGCTGGCTAGCCAACCTATGAAGATCAGTGAGGTCTGGGTTGAGAGAGAGAGGGACAGACAGACAGAGACAGACAGAAACACAGAGAGGCAGAGGCACACAAAGACAGAGACACACATCAGACACGCTCACAGAGAAAGACCCTGTCTCAAATATGTAAGTGGAACACAGTTGAGTAGAACACAGTTGAGGAAGATACCGACATCAATTTCTGGCCTCCACTTGTGTAAACACACACACACAAACACACACACACATCCATGCACTCACACACAAGTGAACATGTATACATGCATATCACTTTATAAACATTCACATACAAAAAGAAACAGAAAATTCAGTCTTTACCAAACCAATCACGTATTCCTGAAATTAAACTGATCAGGTGATTACATCCAAACCAGGAGACTGTGAGGGAGAGGGATTAGGGGTGCACAATAACCATGCCAAGTGACAGGTATAAATTGGGCCAGTCTCCAGTGGGTGAAATCCAAGCCATCAGCCTACAGTGCATCTTCTGGGGTTAGGGTGGTCGTTGAATGTGTGTATAGTCCCACTGATGCTCAGAGCCATGATACTGTCTTATCTTGTGGTGCTTTCTCTTCTCTGATCCTTTCCAACTCTTCACCTGGCTGGAAGCCTGTCCTGGAGACATGTCTAAATTCTCCGGAGGCTCTCTAGGACCCCTCTTTCCTGGCCTGGTCTAGCCTGGAAGGAATAAGAGTTGAGGTCTTGGTGGAGTTAGGGGGGGGTGGAGGGAGGCTTACTGTCCTCAATGTCTGCTGAGGACCTGAACCCCAGTTTAGTGGAGATTTTATTAAATGAGAAGAATAGAAGATACTATGTCAGGATGGCTTAAGGGTGGATGGTGACAGAAGGGTATTTTTTGGAAGTTGAGAGGAAGCAGTTTGGGCTCAGACTGCATGCTTCTGAGGCCGAAGAGATGGCTCAGTGGTTACAAGAACCAGTTACTTTGCAGAGAACCTGTATTCAGTTCCCAGCACTTACCTGATGACTCACAATTCCCATTCTTGGAGCTACAATGCCTTCTTTGGACCCCTGTGGGCACTGCATGAATGTGGTACACAGGCACACATGCAGGCAAAACACACAAACATAAGAGGGAAATAAATTCATTTCTTTTTATTTTTTTTAAATATGTTTTTTCTTTTCTGTTTCTTGAGCTTGGAAAACTTTCGAAGACATGGTTGTTCTCTCCTCTCCCACCCTCAGCTTCTTTCTTAAGCTTACACATTCAGTTGGTGAACAGACGTTTATTAACCATGGGCTGTTTGCAGGCTACAGAGATGATGCACTCTGTGCTCTTAGGGACCTCAGGATGGAGGACTGAACAACAAGGAATTCTTATAACAAAGAATCACCAGAGAGGGACGTTTCTCTATTCACCCTTTCAGGGTGTGTCGGCTTCATAGGTTGGTTGGTCAGTGTGGAACTTTACCAGCAGAGGATGCCATGCAAACAGTCCAGGCAGAAGCAACTGAACAAGTATGAATGGGTGCTGTGTGTTCAGGTGGCATTGGAGCCTTCAGCTCTGTACTGGGAGGGACCTGGATAAGCATAGTCCCCTTTGCAGCACCGAACACTGGTGGGTGGATCCAGATTGCAATTAATGTGGGTGAGAGCCAGCAGGAAGCACACGCGAGGAAATTCGTTTAATTGAGAGACGTGCTTTTCAAATGCTGTTCAGCTGCCAGCTGACTGTGCGCTCTGGCAGCAGAGAAGAGGGATACTTAGCTTTCTTCAAGCTCCATTAATCTGCCCATTTCTTTTTGCTTCAAATCCCACTTCAAACACACAGCGGCTCCTCAAATTCATAATGAAATAAATGATTTATAATCCTGTTGGGAGCCAGTGAGACTCCTGTCAGGTGGTTGGGATGGGCCATGTCTGCTGGCCATGTCAGAGAAAACTGGTGGCTCACATCATCACCATAGCTATCTGTAACTCTATCTCTATATCTATCTCTAATCTATATCTATTATCTGTATTTATATAAATCTAACCTATATCTATAATCTATTTATATCTATGTCCATATATCTATAATGTATATCTATTTATCTAAATCTATATTCTTTATCTATCTATATCTACACTTACACAGATACATACATGTGTATGTACATACATACATATGGCTGTCTGGCCCTTACCCTGTCTTTAGCCCCTTTTGGTGACATGAGAGAGCTCACTGACTTGGTGGAAAAGACAGTGCCCAGTATCCTTGGAGGAGGATGCCCCATCACCTTGTACGCTGGGTACCACGTTAAATACTTTGTTATTGTTCTCATTTTTTTCTAGATAGGGTGGTAGGTAGCTCAAGCTGACGTCAAATTTGCCATGTAGCTGAGGACAACTGTCAACCCCTGTTCCTTCTGCCTCTATCTCCAAGCACAGGGAACTGGACCCAGTGCTCCATGCATGCTGGGCAAGCATTCTAGTAACAGACTACATCCCTACTCCCCAAGTTAAGCACTTCGTATATGTCCCATCAAAGCTCCTTATCTCCAAGGATGTATTGCCTCCTTTCGTGTTGAGGGGAAGCCTATGGTACAAAGGGGTCAAGTGACAGGTACCAGTTTGGATTAGACCACGAAGCAGGACGGGATTTGAACCTATGACAATGTAACTCTTTCACCTAGCTTAGCTTCTCCCCTCCAAACTTGAGGTTGGACTAAGAAAAACAAAATGACCACTGGTGTCTATGGAAAAGGTTTTGGACGTCATGGTCAGAACCATGACTTCATTGTTCGCTGGCCCCACTGGCTGAGATGGGAGAAAAGCTGGCTTCCGCTCTTTGACTGTGCATCCGGGGAGTGTGTGGCTCTGGGAGAGTCTGTGTTAACAGCACACACTATGCTTGCTTGCAGGGTCAGGCCTTGGGCCAAAGGGATCCCAAGAGAGATATGATTGTAGCAGCACCCACAGAGGAGTGCACCAGACAGTTCGAGGAGCATCTCTGCAGGACAGAAAAGCACAGGAAGAGCAGGAAGCTCTCATGGTTTGTGATTCAAATGGGGATGTCTTCCACATTTCAGTTTGAAATTTTTCACACCATGTAAGAACTGAAAGAAGAGTACAATGAACCCTTGTGTATCTTTATCTAGCTCCATCAATTAACATCTTAGCTTGCTGTGTTTGCCACCACCAGCGTGTGTTTATGTGTGAGTGTGTGTGTTGATATGTTGCAAATAAGAAGCTTCTCTCTAATATGTATCATCTGCCCATGAAATAGCTACATGCTTTGAAAGTGGTTGCCGAGCTGGGAATAGTGGAGCATGCTTTTATTCCCAACCCTTGGGAGTCAGAGGTAGGCAGGTCTATGTGAGTCAGAGGCCAGCCTGGTCTACAGAGTGAGTTCCAGGACTATCTACTGAGACTCTCTTGAAAAAAAAAAATCCCCAAGTTACAATAACAATAATAACAACAACAATAGAAGAAAATGGTTGTGGGATCTAGTGAGCTCAGAAAATCTGGCTCCTCGCCATCTGGCCATTTGAATGTGAATCAACATTTACCCTACCCCAGCCTCCGGTTCTTGCTTTGTAAGAAGGGGCTGATACCTCCAGGAGTGGGCATACACCTGCAGTCCCCACCTAAGGGGGTTAGGCAGGAGCATCTTGATTTACAGGCTGGCTTGAGATACATCGAGGGATCTTGGCTCAGAGGCGAGGAGCTGAAAAGAGGTAGTAAGTCCTCCCTTGTGAAGCTTGGGATATGTTAATGGATTCCAACCAGGCGCTGAAGCCTGGTCAATCAGCACACTCTGAGCTGCCGTACCTCTTTTCAGAGCTCTTGCAGCTTCTAGGAGGAGGGAATGATGGACTCTCCCATTACCAGATGCGGTTCCCAGCTAATTTTATAGTTTTTAAATGTTCTGATTATTCTTTTGCAGTGTTGGGGGTCACGTCCGGGACTCAGGCATGCTAGGTGAGTGCTCTGCCTCGGAGCTACTCTGTGCATCGCCATCTTAATCTAGGATCATGTCATCCGTTTTTAAATTGTCTCCGCTGAGTTTCTTTATGGAGGTGAGAGGGAATACGATGTTTGCCTTTGCTCTTACGAGGCAGTTGGTGACTATGACCTTTATAAATGGGCCTTGTAAAGGTCTGCTCTTGACTTGTTAGCTCTTGGAAGCAGACAACTGGCTTAGTTTACCACAGTAGCCTTAACACTAAAACATTAGGCATATAGTACATGATTAAGAAGTGTGTATACATAAATGTAGCAGGTTATTAGTCATCATTTTTAGATGGAAGAAGGCAATGAGACATTCTGTCTGTATCAACAGGATCCTCCAAGGATGACATGACAGAAGCAGGTGAATCATTCCTAATCTTGACAGTGACAATGCAATTGACCCTGATTCATTTCCATACCTTTAAGTGATACATTGCAAGCAGTACCAGCTTGTAGCCAGCCTTTGCTGGGTTATGTAATAACAACAAACATCACTAAAATTTTAGTAAGTTAGGAAGATAAATATTTACTTTTGTTTGCAGGTTTCCAGGTCAGCTGAGGCGTTGATCTGGAACTTTCTCATACTGGGATTAAACAAACAATCCATTGATCTTGAAACCAAATAGATAAAAGAAAACTGACCAAACAAGGAAAATAAGTTATATAGCTCTGTCAAATGTGGGCAAATCATTTCTGTGCATATTATGTAAGTCAACTAAGTCATGTGATCAAGGCTAGAACATGTAGGTTTAGGATATGTTTCACCAGCCTTGAACTTTGTCATGATGGGGGTGGGGGAGTGTGAAAGTGTGTGTGTGTGTGTGTGTGTGTGTGTGTGTGTGTGTTGGGTTTAGCCTCCAAACAGGCAGAGGGAAGGTTCTCATATTCCATATAGTGCAGACCTTAGACATTTTGATTTCCTTGAAAGTTAGAATTTGTGCTCTTTAGAATCCCTAGGATCCCAGAATATCAAGTTGGAAGAAGTTTTGCGATGAAGCCACTAATCTAAAAATTTGAAGGGTCTAGACTAGCCACCTAGACACCAACTTTATCAACTTTAATAAGAACGACAGAAGTCTATCTTTTTTATCACATGCTGGGCAGAGAAAATGACTGTGACGTCCCCGAGACCACAGTGATCCCTCAAGCTCCAGCAGAGGGTTTCTGAACCACTGGGGGGGTGGTCACAGCCATAGCCTGAATGGCTGTGGCTTCCCTGGCTAGCCAGATGCTGTGCGGAGGTGAGGTTTTCACAGCCTCACTGAAACATGTCCCTATCTCTTGTGTCAAGCCACTCATGGCTTGAAGCCTCTGGTCTCTCCTGGCCTCATATATCTGAAGAGAGACAAGCAGGTAAGAATCCAGCTTCATAGCAGATTGTTTGCCTAGAATCCACAAGACCCTGGGTTCAATCCTCAAGGTGGGGGTGGGGACTTTGTCCTTATCTCCCTTCTTGGACTTTCATCCTACTGTAGTCACCTTCCAGCAACTTCCATCACAGTGCTGTGTTCATGGGCCTCCTCATTCTCCTTTCCCACATGGAGGGCTGGTAGTCCCATGGAGCTGACTCAGGGACACTGGGCTCTCCGGGCAGCCTGGCTGTCTTGCTCTGATACTTTCAAGGGGAAGCCAGCAAGATTATTGGGCATGGAGTGCTTCATCATTTCTAGAACCCGGTATAAAATTTAGTGCCATTATTTGTTACATAATCCCATCATTTGGGCTTCTCCCCTTTGGAAGAACTACTGAAATAGAACCAATTATTAATACAATTTCTAATTATGTACTATAAAGTATGGATGCAATTGCCAGCACGCACCATATTATTATGCTCCAGAAGACTGGAACGAGCTCGTTGTCACAGGAGAGACCACAAAAATCTTATGTTCTTAGAGAGCCAAGGACTTGTACTGTGGGCACCTGTGATTCTATGTGACCCCAGGTCATTGAAATGACCTGGCCAAATCCATCCTTCAGCATGAATACTAACTCTAAATGAAAACAGAAACAAAAACCAACAACAACAACAAAATCCCACTACATTTTTAATAGACAGCATTAATTTTGTAGGGCGGCTTGCTTTCCAGCATATTTACTCAGAGTCTTCCAGGAATAGCGGTCTTTTCCTTGAAGGCACAGGAGGGACACACAGTGAGCCACGTGTGTGACCCTCTGCGGCCAGCCTGTCCCCTCGCTGAGACTTGAATTAAATTTGAGTGATGTTTGCTGTGTGCCAGGCTTCTGTTCGGCTCCAGGGAAGATATGGAAATAAATAATGACAGTTCCTGCCTTTGGGGAGTTGGCTGTCTAGTAAGGGACACAGGATGTATCCGGAAATGATTTTAACAGAATTAAAAAGCACTTCAGGATCAGCGGCTGGGGTAATGGGGGAGGCGTGGGTGGCTGATTATTTTTAATTAGAAGGTTTGGAAAAGTCTTTCTAGAGGACGATGCATTCGGGTGGGCCTAGGAGGAAGCTAGGACTTCAGAAGGTGGGTTGGAGTGAGGTTCAAAGGGGATCCCCACTAACGAAAGGTGTTAGTAAGGTGTAGGCCTGGAAAAGCCATGGTGTGTCTGGTGATGGTGAGCAGGGCCTCTGAGGGACACAGAAGGGGCACTCGGTTTCCTGGCTACAGGGTGTCTTGTGGGTGTGGACATAGCCCATTACTCATCGCTTCAGGCTGGATTCTGCCCTGTGTGCTGGGGATTGCAAAGAGATGTTTTTTTCAATCCTGTCTTCAAAGAGCCTATGGTTTAGTTATGGCAGACAGAGAGCTAAAGAGTGATGAGACTATAATTGGTTAAATCCTCTAATAGAATCATAAGACGCTAATGGGGTAAATACTTATCTTTATGATAGAGATGAGGTCAGAGGAGGAAGTCACCATTCAGATCTGGAAGAGTGTCACTGAAAGCTCAGGACAAAGGCCACCTTTGCATGACACAGGGACAGAGACAGTGGTTCTGCTTATCTTTCCTTGATTTTTTTTCTTTTTGTTTTTACGATATAGTGTTTTAAATTTTATTTAAATATATCGCTTTGCACCCCCCCCTTCCCTCCTACCTCTTCCAGGACTTCCCACCACCATCACCACCAAATTCATAGCCTGTTCTTTAATGTTGTTGTTACATGGGCACACAAATGAATCAACACATAAATACGGCTTGCTGAGCCCATTCAGTGTTGCCTGCAGTATATATTTCTAGAGCTGACCGCTTACTAATGGGGAACCACTTAGGGGGCTATTCTCTGGGGAAAACTAATTCTCCCTCTCTCAGCAGTTGTTAATTATCAATCTTGTCTTCTAAGGTTGGGGTCCCTGTGAGGCTTTCTCCATCTCTGTTGAGATGTCAGCCACTGTTTGAATGGTTCAGGTCCTGCTTGGGCAGCCACGTTGTTGAGGTTTCCTGTCATAGCTAGAAAACACTTTCATTTTATTTTAAAATCTAGTAATTCTTAAGAAGGGTAGTTTTGCCTAGGGAAAGATTCTTGTTGTCTGATTTAGGGATTTGGGGGAGATGTTATTGGAATCCAGTGAGTAGATGCAGGGATGGCGCTAGACAGCTCTTTGTGTGTGTGTGTGTGTGTGTGTGTGTGTGTGTGTGTGTGTGTCCAAGGATGGCCTCCAAAACAGAGACTGACCCTGCCCAAAAACTTAGCAGAACTAAAATAGAGGAACTTTGTGATGAGAGATGCAGTAAAATGTGCCAAATTGGGAACCAGAGGATGGCTGAGCTACCAACAAATGCTAATGGCTTAGGGAGGGAGCTAAATGTTTCTGGTGGACCCTGTGTTATCTGCTGAATGTGTGTTCTTCTCAAATTTGTCTGTTGAAGCTCAAATATGCAGTGGGATGAAATTTGCAGGTAAAGACTTTGGAAGGAATTTGAGCTACATGAGGCGTGAGGGTGGACCCCCCACAAGATGGAATTTTTGCCCTTCCAATAAAAAGGCATCTGATTCCTCCAAATCCATCCCTTTATCTCTCCCTTTTCCCTCTCCTTTTCTTTCTCCTCTTTCCCTCTTCCTCTTTCCTCACTCTGTCTCTCTTCTTTCTTTCTTTTCCCCCTCTCTGTGTCCACTTCTGCCTTCTTTTCCCCTCATCTCTCCCATCTTCTTCCTCTTTCTCCCTATTTCCTTTCCTTCGTCCTATCCAATCTTTATTGTGACTTCGTGTCAGAATATCATCCCTCTGGCATCATGGAAGAGGTCCTTCACCCAGAACTACATCTGTCATCTATTGGCATCTCCATTTGGACTTTCCAGGCCTCAGAACGGAGAGGAAGAAATGCCTGTTATTGAAGGCACCCCGTCTGTAGTGTCCTCTCACACAAGGAAATCCTGCCACTCTCACACTCTGACCACACGCCTATAAGCTGAAGTTCTTTATCACCCCTGTCTCCTCTTTTGTATATAGGGATGCGTTTGTTCAATAAATGTTTGGCTCACCCATTTTCTGGCAGAGCCTGGTTTTCATCTGTCTGCAGAGTGCTGTCTCATTTGTTGAGGGTGCTTCTGGTGACAGTTTCACAACCAACATGGTTAAGATTTGTTTGTTGAGTATAATGGATTATTTATATGGCAAGATTCTGAAAGGACCCTGGAAAAATGCAGTGTTGTATAATGTTAAAAATCCATTTGGGACAGAGTAGTATATATGAGGCCCTGGATTTGCTCCTTACACAAATGCACAGACACACAGACATACACACAGGCACACACACACACACACACACACCTTACTGACCCCTGGCCAATTTCCTTTACACTGTTATTCAGCCACACATAGACGGCACTCTCTTGGCTGACTGATGTGGCTCTTCCGCTTGACTGTTGTCTGTGGGCCAAAGCTTCAGACCCCTTGGCCTGACTTAGCAAACCCTCCTTGAGCTGACTCTCATAATGTATCTCATTGTCTCATTCTCCTCGCTCCTACTCACAGCAAACCTGCCCTCACCTAAGATGATCACAGGACAGAGACTATAACTGATTTAAAAGCTCGTTTAAGTCATACCTAGTCCATAAAATGCCAAAAGAAACAGACATTTTAAGCTCTTAGAACTCTAGGCAGGTCACTTTAAAGAGACTGGAGACTGGAGCAGCACAGAAGCAACTGTGGCAGAACATAGGTTGTGATGGTTGGTTTTAGCTGTCATCTTGACACAGTCCAGAATCTCCTGGGAAAGGAAGTCTCTTTGAAGAACTTTCTGGATCAGCTTAGCTTGTGGGCATGTCTGTGAGAGTTTGTCTTGGTTACATTAGTTCATGTGGGGAGACCAAGTCTGCAAGTGGGTGGCATCATGCCCTAGGTTTAGATACTGGACTGTATAAAAGAGGAGAATGTGAACTAAGCATAGGCATGTACAGATTAACCCTCTCCTCTTGTCTGTGGATATGACCAAATGCTTCAAGTTATTGTCACTTTGACATCCTTACTCTGGGGGACTGTAACTTGGAATTTTGAGCTAAGTTGTTTTTTCTCTGTTTTATCATAGCAACCCAAGATGAAGCTACACATAGGGGAACTATTTCCTACAAGAGGCAAAGGGCATTGCTCTGGTTTGTCGGTATAGAGAACAAGATGGCTTCTGGGAGAGTCCATCCTGAAGCTCTGGTGGCAGTAGCAGGAGGGGGGTTCTCTCTGATTCTTTTAGATTTCCAATGCATATATAAGCTGTCGATCATAGTTTCAGCCATCATCTCTATACCAAATGGCAAAAGGGGGTACATCAGTTAGCTATTGCCGGGGCAACACATGTGACAAAACAGCCCATACTCATCTCTGGGTAAGCCTCTTCACTTGATTGAGGCTTTGGGGCAAGACCAGATTTCCTCTTACAATCTCCTTATTTTCTTGTTTTTGTCAGCTACCCATAACATTCATTTCATGCCACTTCAAGAGTACAATAGGGAGTCACAGCCTGTGAGACCAAAGGAAGCTAATCTCTCTTAGGAGGTATCTTAGTTTAAACCAAAGCAAGGTGTCAGCCGAATTCTGAGCACAGTGGGGCTGGGGCATGTACGATGTCCTGAGTGGGGAAGGGGTAGGTATATCTGTCATAGAGATCTGTTCTTCCTACCTTTAAATTAAGGAAGAAATCCTTCTCACAAGTCCCCCAGGTAAACCCCTTGTGACACATTAGCCAGAGCCACAACTTGTGCCCAGCCCACAACAGCTAGGGAGAACAGATGCACTGTGACCCATAATGGTCACAGTTGTTAGGTACCGTTCCCTGCTGTCTGAATGGAGCTGAGTCTCACCAGTAAGGTATGACAGGCGATGATGGTTGACGAGGCAGCCATCCATCCCTGCCGCAGCACTGCTCACAGTGAACTCACTTTCCCCCTCTGAGCCAGAGACAGACAAGAAAGTCTCCATGAGACTGCAGTGTGTTGGGTGTGTGTTGGCACAGGTTTTCCAGGTCTGAGTAGTGTCACCTGCTCCATCCCTACCAGGTACAGTGGCTACATTTAGCATTCTTCTTCTGGGAAAGTTTGTCTTACTGACACATTGTCACTCATTGGTTACCCTT
Organism: Psammomys obesus; assembly: GCF_907164565.1. Classification (NCBI taxonomy): domain Eukaryota; kingdom Metazoa; phylum Chordata; class Mammalia; order Rodentia; family Muridae; genus Psammomys; species Psammomys obesus. The sequence goes on from NW_026585644.1 coordinate 24,596,698, forward strand.
CTAGATCTCTCATAGACAAAGGGACCATTGTCCTCACTGCAGTTTTTCCTTTCTTGTCCTTGACTTTCATTCTAATAACGAAATCCTACAGATGCTTAAACTGCTAGGAAATGACAAAGTCAAGGATCTTGGAGTTGTGTTGTTCTGAATGTTCCTATGATTCTAGATGAAACAAACATTGAAATCTGTGGGCTTTTGGGTTTCACAGGTTGTAGGTCATTTGTGTAGGTGGGCCGTATCCAATCTGTGGAAGGTTTTGATGTAGAAATGATTGGCCACCTGAGCAAGAGGGAATTCTATAAGCAGATAGCCTTCAGGACGTGGAACATCTGTGAGGCTATTTCTGCAGAGGATTAAGCCTGAATGTGGGTATCCTCAAGTGAACAAAATGGAGAAAGTGTGCTGAGCACCAGTGCTCATCACTTAGTCTGGACTGCAGGCACAATGTGAGCAGCTACCTCATGGTCCTGCTACACACCACCCTCACACTGGGAGCCCAATAAACTTTTCTGTTCTCACATCGCTTTTGTAAGGTATTTTGTCACATCAGTGAGAAACCCCCCTCCAATTCTTTAAAACAAGCCAATTTATCTTCTTTTTCATTTCCTCCATCTGTCCACCTCTCCACCTCTGATTGGTTCTATTCCTCTGGGAAAAGCTAAGCAATAAGGGTCCTTTGCAAGCAAGGAACTCTAATACTTAAGCATTATTTGCTTTGTTTACCTGAGTGCTAGGGATTTGAACTCAGGTCCTTTTGTTTTTATGGCAAACAAGTGCTTCTAACCACTGAACCATCTTCCCAGCCTGAGCCCAGTGCTTTATGCATGGTAGGCAAGCCTTCTACCAACAGGGTGACATCTCCAGCCCAAATTTGGTGACTTTTAGCCTTATGCCAAGACCCTTGTCAGAGCCTGATTGCTGTCTTACTGTCAGTGAAGAGACTTTCCCCTTTCAGGAGGCATTTGGAATGAAGCCTAGATGCTGGGTGCAAGGGGATCACTCCGTGATGCCAGTTACAGCCCAGTTGACGATAGGGTCTTTCCTGGGGTATCTGAGGTCCTTGCAGTGGTGGTGTCACAGGGCAGGCTCTGAATGGCCAGCTCTGCCTGCCGTCTTTCCTACACGCGCAGTTGGCGATCTGCTCCTTCTAAGAAGACAGTGAGGAAAGGGAGACTTTCTGCAGCGAGTTCAGAACTATTTTCCCACCTGGAGTCAAGGAACAATAGACAACAGAGAAGCAAAACGAGCAAACGAACAGTCACTGGTTTGAATTCTTAGTACACAAGAGCTGTAGGGGTATAAGGGGCGGGCGCGTGTGTTCGCAAGTATCCGCGTACATTCAGGAACCGGACAAGGGAGGAAATGACCCTGGCTTGCTTTGGACACATTAGGCAGGGTCGGCTCTGGTAATGCTCCATAAGCAGCCCGCTTCAGCATGCATGGAGGAGAGGGTCACCCAGCCTGCAGCATCAGAGGAAGAATTCGCCAGTCTGGCTGGAGAGGAGACAGTGCATGAAAAATGGTGGCAAAAGGTCAGGAGGCGAAGGCAAGTGAGAAACACTTTCATCTATTATCCGGGGTCAACGGGCTCCCTCCCATCAGGGAACCTTGAGGCCCAATGAATGGCCCATTGCGGGAGGTGTGGTATTGTGTGCGCCTGGAGCCCCACATCACAATCCCCAGCTTGGGACAATAGCGCCTAAGAAAGTGGTGGGTGGCTCGCCTCGCCTCCCAGGGGCCTGCCTCTTCTTATCAAAGGCCTTTCACCGCAATGCCCCAGCCTGCTTGGGAAGAGGCAGTGTTTGTCCAATAACACGAAGGCGCTTCAGACTCCTTCCAAATTCCCGGTCATGGCGATTAGGTCGGCCTGCATTGAATTTCATCCAGAACCAGTGTGGGGTTCTCAGCTGTTGCCGCTCCCCAGAAGCTGCACATATTCTTTGCGTTGTCTGAAGAACAACACATTCCTGTTTAAAATAAAATCCAAATCCCGGGGTGAGAAGGAGACATGCATTCCTTCCGAGGATGCCTGCGGGGCCACACATCCATTCAGCTTCAGCAGCCCTGTCCCTGGGTCTCAGGGCGTAGATGCTGACTTGGGCAAACCCCCACTTTCTTCCTGGACCCTTCTTATCGGTGAACCCGGAAGGGAGCAGCGTTCTCCACCTGTGGGTTGCGACCACCGGAGAAGGCATTTCCGATGCTCTTAGGAACCCCTAACCATAAATTTACTTTCGTTGCAACTTCATAACTGTGATTTTGCTGAGGGGTGTCTCAGTTTCTTGGACCATTGAAAATAGATGTTTTCCAATTGTGGAGATCCACAGTTTGAGAGCTGCTGTTTTGCTGGATCTGGCAAGTGTGCTGTGGGTTGACTCCATTAACTGGGCTCAGGCTAGTTTCGGTTGGATGTTTATAGAAAAATGAGGGGATGGTGGTGTGTTTGAAGTGCCTACTGTGCAAGCATGAGGACCTGAATTCAAATCCTAAGCACTCATACGAGGCCACGTATGGGTAATACATGTCTCACTGGACTGGAAACGATTCCATGATCTTTTCTAGCTCCAGTGCTTAGTCTCACCCTAGTTTGGGGATGAAGCCTGAAAAAAAGGGGGAGGGAGTGGCTAAGTATGTGATTTGGGGGCAATTGTCATAGCTGGCGCAGGGCCTAGAGTCTCAGATCCCAAAATTGGTCATGCGTGTCAGCCTTCAGGTCTAGTTCAGGTAGTAAGCAGGAACTCCCTCAGCTACGGGGATGTTTATTGAGGGATGAATTGTCTGCAAGTGGAGGGCAAGTGGCATATAAGAGAACACAGGGCCTTGTGGTTCTTGTAAAGCATCCTCCTGAACCTTGAGTTAGTAATTTACTTAGCAAGCCTGTTGAGTGCCGGGTCCTGCACAGGAATAGAAAAAAATAAACAAACATGTAAAATAGGACTGGGTCTCTTCCCACAATTGGGACAAACTAATATACAGATGAATAGAAACATGTATGGTGACTGTTATGAAAGAGCATCCCAAGGACACGCTTGCAGTGTCAGTCTTTTGAAAGAAGGATTATAATTGGATTTATTTCTGGAATACAGAATCAAGTCTATAGTCCTATACTAAACTGGATGGTGCTACCAAATTCATGTCCACCCAGAACCAGAATATGGCCTTATCTAGAAATAGCATTTTTGCAGGTGTAATTAGTTCTAATGAAGCTGTTTTGGCATTTTTATAAAAAGGTCATGTGAAGGCAGAGGTAGAGACTGGAGTGAGGCTGTGACAAGCCAAGGATCTCAGGCCACCACCCCAAACTGAGAGAACCGCATGGTAATTCTCTCTTAGCATGTCCAGGAAGTAACAATCTTTACAGGTTGCTTTTGGGCTTTCGGCTTCCTGAAATGTAAAGGGATACATTTTTATTGTTTTAATCCATCCAGTTTGTTGTAATCCATAGCAGCACACACAGTGTGTTTACACAGCGGTACTGCATTGAAAGGCTGGAGTTTTGAGCTATGGATGGGGAGGTGTGTCAGAGGTTATTGTAAAACACGGAGTCTTGAGTACTACAGAGGATGGATGGCAAATGGGCATTTGTTGGGCAAAACGCCAATGACATGAAAGAACTTGGGCACTTCAGCCCTGTGACACAAATGAACAGAGCCCCGGGAGAGTAGGAAGTGGAGGTAATGGGAGCAGACAGAGACAGGTTAAGAAAGTTTGGGTGTTATGTGAAAGAGTTCAGATTTGATTTCTTCCTTGTCTCTTTTGTGTCAAGTCAGTGGTCTCCATTGCAAAGCCATGGGCTGATAGATGAGCTGAAGCTGCCCTCTTCCCCAAGACACACAGGGAGACAAAACATAGACATGCAGGATTCCTGCAGAGCATTGTAGATAAGCACAATGAAAAACAGATTTTGAACAGAAAATGAAATAGCAGATCTCAGCACTTTGTTTACTGTCTTCATAAAATACGGAGCAAAGAGCAAGATTGCTTTCTCTACTTGAGGCATTTCTTTTACTGCAAAAATTATTCTTGGGGAAATTTTATTCCATAGTGGAGATGCTTCTTCCTAGGATCTTTCCAGGACCATTCAAGTTATGAGGATGCCAATGGGATAAACTAAGAAGTTCCTTTTTACTGGACTGAGTAAACTGGTGAGTTCATCTCTCTCAACTCCCTGGTGGGCTGGGAGTTCAGAAGCTCGCCGTGGTGAGAAGGAGGGCTGGGTGCCACTACCAGTCATCTATGTGTTCAGCTGTCCACTTATCTACGTGCCCATCCAGCTGCCACTCACCTCACCATCCACCCAAAAGTAAGCCTAGATATCTGTTTGAATCCAGAAACTAAGTCCTGCAGGAAATGCTACATGTAGCCATTTCTTTTGCCTTTGAGTAGCTCACATGCATGCATCCATCCGTCCAAGATGGATGGATGGACGGACGGATGGATGCATGCATGCATGTGAGCTACTCAAAGGCAAAAGAGCATCCATCCAATCCAATCCAAATTTCCACCATTCCATCAAACATTCACTCAAAGGAAGTCTAGACTTCTGTTCCAGGCTAACCACTGTTCAAGCAAGCCTTCTAGTACACACAACATCAAGCCATCTTTTTTTACCCTACAAAGAAAGTCACACACAAGAGCTTGTGTCCAACAGAAGGGAAAAGTAGAACCACCAAATGATTTCTCTGTGGTAGACAGTTTTTCTTTCTACTCATTTGCATTGTGAGTGAAGTGGAAGGATTCAAATACATGGAGCCCAAACAGCTGAGGCTTTGTAATTTTTCCAGGCTTTTCATGACATCCATAAAATGTGGTGAGTTCTCTGTTCTTTATAGTGATATTCAGAAAATGAGTCATCTTATGCTACAGGCACTTAGATCCATAAGCCTTCTGCCTCAGTTTCTCTATATTTCCAGAACATTAGGAAATGAAATTGATAAAGAAAAATGGATTTATTGATAGTTCGGCCAAAGAGTAGTAAATGTCCTTCTACACTGATGGCCTTATGAATATAAAGATCAGGCAGCCAGCCCTTTTCTGTGTGGAAAAGAACCTATGCATCAATTTGCTTTCATTATCTGTAATACAGACAGTTTTTATTCAAGTCCTAGAGGGCTTGAGGCTGGCTAAAGATGCTGTATTTTTCAAAGAAGGATCTCTGGGTCTGATGGTGTAAGGTACTACTCACCCTTTTCTGGCTTGGCACTTTTTTTTTTTTTTTTTGTCCCTGGGTCCATTCCTTTGATAGATAGAAAATAGCAGATTTTTGAATATTTTCTTTGGAGGCTCACTTCAGCTACTGTTCTTGAATGCTCTCATCTACAGTGACTCTAGCAGATAAAAAAAAGATCGAATAAGCAAAGGGAGGGGCCCAGGTGCCTGTTTAGAATACCCTATTTCCCATCAGGGCTCAGCATGGCCATGGATAGTTAATACTGGAGAATCTGGACCTCTGTGGCCACAGTGGCATATACAAACAAAATATCTTTGCAGTGTGAGCACCAATACCACAGAAGGTGGCATTTTCCTTGCCATCTCTCACCCCCAGGCAGCTGGATAAGGCTCAGAAGATTTGACCATACCATTTAGAAATACCAAAGGCTCAAATACCTTTAGGCTAAGTGGTACATTGTAAGGTGGGAAATGGCTTCCAGTAGGACTCAGGAATAGACTTTTTTTTTTTTTTTTTAATACCTTACTTTATACCCTCAGGGAATCCACTCTTGTTCTGCACTGAACTAACTACATCATATAAGAGGAAAGGAATTGGTGACTTATAAACAAATCTAACATCTCATCTTCCAATCTAACATCCTCTGTCCATAGTCTGCCTTGGCTTTTCTTCCCTGGGTCTGCCCTGCCCATTTACACTTGCTCCAATTCATCCGGGAGGATTTTATTTTATCTTCTGTCTTCTTTGATCTCAGAATTGCTTTTTGTTTGCTCCATACCTTTCTCTGAGTGGTAGAAAAGCAGCTGGCTGTCATAGCCCAGACTTCATTACCTTCTAGAAGCTTCCCTCAATTACATGGCCACAGAGGTTATTACTCTACAGGATGAAGTCATCACAGAGCCTCTGGGCTGTCTCTTTTGTGAATGGATGAGCTAGGGGAGAGGTTTGCTCCATTCCCTGTTTCTCTTCACATCCATATGAGTGGGAGCTGGCTTTGTTGAGTTTTGTAGAGTCAGAGCAAGAGGCCCAGTGTGTCTCCCAGGATGAGCAGGGGTGTGAAGAATGGCAAATCCTGTGGTAGGAGCTCCCCTCTAGGCACAGTGTAGGTAGTGTAGAGTAGACTGAATGGAGGAGGCCTTCCTCAAACACAAAGAATGCTGCCAGGTAGTAGTAATGAGCACCTTTAATTCCAGCACTCTGTAGGCAGAGGCGGGCAGATCTCTACAGAGATCACTATGGAAATGATTTTGTTTGCTTGAGTAACTGTCAGTTTACCTTCTAGCTGGCAGTGGTGGCCCATGCCTTTTATCCCAGCATTCAGGAGGCAGAGGCAGGGAGATCTGGAGTTCAAGGCCAGCCTGGTCTATAGAGTGAGTTTCAGCAGAGAAGCTCTATCTCAAAACATTAAATTTTTTTTTCTTCTAGCCATTTTGAATGTAATATAGGGGTTGAACTTGGAAAGGTCAAAATTGTTGCTTTAGAAAAATACTATTTCCTTTATGTGTCTGAGCGTATGTATGTGCAGGAGCCTACAGAGTTTGAAAAGGTGGCGGACCTTTTGGAACTAAAGGTACAGATGAGTGTGATCATCATGTGAGTGCTGGGAGCAGAACCCTGTTTTCCTGCAAGAGCAGTAAATGTGTTTAACCACCATGTCATTCTTCTTGTCTGATAGTTATTTTTTTTCCTTTGGACTTAAGGTGAGTGACCTTGCTTCCATGGAAGGCTGCCTTTGACGTGGTCTGTCTATGTGCCTGCAACCTTGCTGTTTCTCATAATTCTCCTCATCTTCCTTTCTTGTATCCCTGGAGTACTCACAGTGCCTTTCCCAGGCAGAGCACCTGGGAGGTGCATGGGGCTGTTGAAAGTAGTGGTGTTTGAGCCCATACGAAATCACAAGGGGATATAAACTAGCTACTAACAGCTTCAGGTTGTCCCAGTCCCATCCCCTAAGTTCCTGAAAAGGCCTTTGGCTTGAATAGTTGGGGAACAGAGATGCTATGACATCAGTGAGAGAACTTGGAAGAATAGCTTGGTGGTGGAAGAGCAGGAGGTGATATGGCTTAGAGACATATTTAACTCAAGATGGCTGTTATCTCTGCAAAAGGAGATGTTGACATGGGCTGTTGACACATGGGGACTGGCTCAACTTGAAGAAAGAAAGGGCAAACTGATTTTAAACATCCACCATCCCATTTCTTTATAATGAGAACTATATTTAGGTTATAGATTACAGTTGTCAGCCTCATCATTTATTAATTGGTCCCAACACAGGGTATCTGATATGTGACCTTTATAATGAGCACTACATATGGCCGCCATCTTCCTGATCCAAGATGACTGTAGCACCAGCCTTCACTGTCAGCATCAGAACAAAGGAAAAAGATGGTGACTCCTTCTTGGAGTATTTCCTGTGATGGTTTGTTGGCCAATACATGGTCACACAGCTACACAGAAGGCTGACAACAGATCTTCTATGCAAGAGGTTTATTGGGTGGATATGGAGAGAGGGGGGGAAGGGTTTGCAGGACATGATGGAGAGAAAGAGAGGGGGGCAAGAGAGAGGAGGGGGAAGAGAGAGGGAGCACCCCGACAGAGAAGAAGGACCAAGAAAGCAAGAGAAGAGAGGATCAAAAGAGAGCAAGAGAGCAAGAGAGCTCTCATGTGTCAGGTTGTCCCTTTAAAGGGCAAGGTAACCACTCCTTCCATGTGTGGCCACCTGGCCACCAACACATGATGACATCATAAGTTGCTAGGCAACCCAGAAGCAGATTTTGTTCCAAAATCCTAACACCCTGAAAATCAGATATTTATACTGTGATTCATAACAGTATCAAATTTACAGTTATGAAGTAGCTATGAAAATAACTTTATCTTTGGGGGTCACCACAACTTGAGAGACTGTATTAAAGGGTCACAACATTAGTAAAATGAGACTTTCCTTGGCAGCCAGCTCCTGAATAATGACAAAGAAACTTTTTATATTTATTATAAGTTTAGGCACTATAGCTGGGCAGATCCTAAGCTATTCTAACCTGACAATATTGGCTTGGCTCTCTTCAATACTTCAGTCCTGGCACTAGTTTCTTTTTCCATATCTGCCTGATGACTCTTTCCCACCTCCGATTCCTTCCCTGAGTTCCTCTTTCTGCCTGAAAGTCCTGCCTTCCTTCTTGCCTTTGCTATTGGCCATTCATCTCTTTATTACACCAATCAGAAAGTGAGAGAAGTGTATGTTTACAAAACATGGAGACAGGTGATGCTTAACAATAACAAGTCCTTGCCTATCATCAACTCTCTGCTGGTACAGAACTCAGCATCTGAACAATGCAAAGACAATCTTTACACAATACACAAAAAGATTACCTCAACACATTTGGAAGGCTGAGAGCCAATGTTCTTAGACAGTGCTCAAAGTCTTGGTGTGAGGTGATCTTGAAGAGGTAGACAGACCTTGCAAGAGTGGGCATTGCCAAGGCTTTCCCATCTTCACACTAGTGTGCTAGTCACCCACAGTTTATTGCCCTGCATCAGAGCCCTAAGAGAAATATTCCAGACTTGGTCACACTTTTCACAGAACCTTTGGGGATTGTTTCTCAAGCATCTAAGGTGAGCTGGCTGTGAAAAAAATCATGTTCTAAAGTAGACAGCCACACGTAAATGACCCTTCCCCCCCCCCCCCTTTGTTGTTGTGATATTCTTGTTTTTTTTTTTTTTTTTTTTTTTCAAGACAGGGTTTCTTTGTGTAGCC
>NW_026585644.1:24605718-24611719 GCF_907164565.1 Psammomys obesus
TTTTTTTTTTTTTTTTTTTTTTCAAGACAGGGTTTCTTTGTGTAGCCATGGCTGTCCTGGAACTAGCTCTGTTGACTAGGCTGGCCTCAAACTCGCAGAGATCTGCCTGCCTCTGCCTACAGAGTGCTGGAATTAAGGGTGTTCATTATTACTACCTGGCAGCATTCTTTCTGTTTGAAGAAGGCCTCCTCCATTTTCGTTTTGCTTTGGGTAGTCAGTCTGCTCTACACTACCTACACTGCGCCTAGAGGGGAGCTCCTACCACAGGATTTGCCATTCTTCACACCCCTGCTCATCCTGGGAGACACACTGGGCCTCTTGTTTTGAGTGCACAAAAACAGATCCTTAAGACACACCCTTGCTTCCACATCACACTAGACCAATTTTCCCCTGAGGGTTGCTGGCATTCAGAATTCATTAGCATATCTCTCTATAGCCACAGGTCTCTTCTGCTTGCTCAGATCTTATCTAAGAAAACTGTAACCCCCCCAGCTCACAACCGTTATAAATGCCTCATGGTGGGGAGGCTAAATTCTGCGGCAGGTGAACATTAAAAGAATGTTAGATGGGGCAACCTGCTTGTTTTAGCTACTTGTCTATACTTTGCTCTCTGAGCATCTGGTTTGAGATTGGGGAAGTGTATCTCCAAGCAAGCAAATGCTTTTTTTTTTTAAACCTTGATACAGTACTGAGAAAGATCCCTGACTGCCTTGAATATGATGAGGTGGGTAGGATACAGTGATGTCATTGTCTGGACCTGGTTCTCTCTGTTGAACAGGTGAGGACATCTTCAGTTACCTTTTAGATGTGACAGACATCCAATTACTGCAAGCCACTATCTTTTTTTTTTTTTTTTTTTAATGATTTCTAAAACCCTCTCTAATGAATTGCTGACAGTAACTGCTGCCTCAGACTTCCAACTGGAAACTTCCGGTAGAAAACAGCAACACAGTCCCTTCCGTGGATGGATGGTCACTTGAAACATGCTATTCATGGACTGGAAGTCTCTTTCTGCCTGGAGGAGGAAGCTTCATGCATTCTTTGGTTCTGACTCTTCACTGGTCTGGGGGCAGACTCCCTCAGAACTATGGAAGCTCAGGCATCCTTGGAACGGGAAGCAGGCTGATGGCCCATGTATTGGCTGCTCTGCCCAGCCCTTCATCCATATTCCTCCCTTTGCCTGGGCTCTTTTGGAAATGGGTTTCCGGAGCTTGACACATGTTTCTTTGTCTAGCCCCAGCTGTTGGGATTTGTCTTCATTCATGAGACAGGAAGGGGCTCTCAGAACTGCTGCTGCAGTCTGATGTCATGGGGCAGCCACTCAAATTAGTCCCGGGGACTGAGCAAAGCACCCGAGGAGCTGATGTTTCCCTTCTGAGGTAATTCTTACTCTTTACCTCAACCTGTGTGGCAGAGACATGATCCACAGTTGACAGAAAAGGAAACTAAGGCTGACAAAGGTTGCAGGGCATCTTTGCTCTACGTACTTAGAAAGGAAGAGCTGGAGCCCAAGTGGGAGGCAAAGTCCCTGGTCCCATGGCTGTGGACACTGACAGGCTCCTGTAGCCACCTTTCTTTTCTTACCAAGAAGAGACCCCAGCTGTGAGAAATTCTGTATTGTATCGGGGACTATATGGGATCCTATACCAGGTCTAGTTTACCTTCCTGCCAGGTGGCATCCCCAGGGGCTATGAGGGGTTGGAAACCATAACTATTACGCTTCATTCGTCAGCAGGAGCCTTGCTCCAAGTTGCTCTGCTCTCTGACTGTAATGGCAGGAAAAGCTTGAACTGAGCCCAGTTTAATTAATGCTGATCTCACAGGCGGAGCTGCTGGCTTACAGAGAGCTGAACATAGACACGAGGCAGGAAAAATAGCAGGGGAGCCCCAGAGCAGGGTGTGTTCAAATGATCCCTTCTTTCTGCTGAGGCAGAGAATTGGTTTTCTAGGAAACTCTCAGGGGACGTTTCCTTTCACTGTCACTTGCTGTCACCTCTCAAGGAAAATGTACCTTGGAACCTGGAGGGCAACAAAGCCTTTGATGTCATTCACTCCACAGAAAGGAGGGGTCTCCTTGCTCTTAGGCTCCTAGTAGTGTCTTCACATTGTCTAGGCTTTTATGGGAAACTTGGACATTGTTGAGAAATCCCTACCTAAATGTGGGCCAGACAGACAGTCACCTGTGGGGACAGGGCTGGGGATGGGGTGGGTGCTGATTTGAGTCTGAGGAAGAAATATGACACATGAGAGCTAAGCCTATTTTTCCTTCCTCTGCCAGTGAGCCAAGAAGCCTCAGCATTCCCAGATGCCTCTGCTCAGTTCCAGGAAGGAAGTAAGGCTAAATTATGGGATGATGACTGGAGAATTCAGAAGGCCAGGCACCACCTCACATCATCAGCAGGCTCTCCTCATTCACACCTGCTGTCGTAAGAAAAGAGACTTCACTGTATAAGGCAGTAACGTGGGGTGTGTAGGCCTACTCAGTGCCCCGCAGCCAGAGTGGGAAAGTGGGCAGACAGACGGGCTGTGCTTTAAATGGACCACTGACATTAAAGGAGCGCCTCTTCTATCTAATCTGAGAGGAAAGGAGAAGGCCAATGGGATGAGCCCTGATATAGTCTGCTATGTCTTCAGCGAGTGGGAGTTACACATACTGAGTCAAAGAAGAGGAGGGCAGAGAGAGACCCAGATTTCAGCCAAGGTTTTTAATCTACAGAAACCGAAACATGAAAACCAGACCGTTAGAAATAAGGCCCGTGTGCGCCGATAAGCACTTTGATAGGGAGTTGCGGGTACAGATGCAAGACAAGCACTAACTCTTCCTGACCCTGCTTGGCTGCTCACTGATTGGCGGGCCCTGGAGTTCTAGTGGTAAACTGTGCATTTGGCCTTTTCCATGGGCATATATACAAGTCATGCTTTTGGGCATCCTGCAGGGCAGGCTCAAGTGTATACTAGCTGTCTGTCAAAACTGTCAATATTCGTTCAACTTCTCTGAGCCTGCTTCCCCACCTGTCACAGAGAGATCACATCCCCACCTGTTTTTATGGTGAGGACCTGCAGTAGGTAACTCTGAGGGGGCAGGTTAGGGAGCCAGTAAGTGCTGAAGAGTGGATCCTTCCTTTTAATTCTTCTCTTCCTTATTCCTCTTACATGCAAGGTCAAAGATAACAGGCAACCCAGGCTATCCTCCTCTGTTTAATTTTAAAGAGGATTCTCTGTGACCAAGTTCAGGGCCTGGATACCTCGCTTGTGTATCTATCTGGAAGCCAAAGGGGTTGGGGAGGACCTGAGGCACACTGGCTAGGAGCGGAAATCTGCCCCAGCTGGGTGATGCTGGACATGTTATCTACCATGTCTGCATATAAGACACCCCAGTAGTGAGGTGAAGGTGATGCCATCTCTTCTCCATGTTTGTTGTGAAGAGTAAACAAAATCATCTGAGTTTATGGCTGGACACATAATGGACAACTCCTTGTCTCTTCTGCATGGAAGCTCAGTGGCTGGTCTGTAGAACTTGTTTTCGGGTCATAAATAAATATCTTACCATCCATCACTTTTGTAGCTAGGGGAGACCATCTCACTCCAGGGCGTCTCTTACCAAGGCCTTGGCCCAGCTGCTGTCCCTCAGTTCATTATTCCTGCTTGCTTTGCCTCAGTGGAATGCCATTCAGGAGCTTGGCTTCTCCAAGATAGGGTGTCTCAAAATCCACATGGCTACAGATAGATTTAGGTCTTTGTGTGTGTTGAACTCACTTAGTGTTCCTTAGAAAAAGGAGAAAGAGGCCAAGAGCTGATCTGTAGGCACACCACCCTGAACACTCCCTCTTTTGGAAGCTAAGCAAGGTGGATCTTGGTTAGTACTCAGATGGGAGAATGAAAGGCTCGAGATAAGGCTTTAGTCTATGGTCCTCAGGCCTCTGCAATGTCTTTTATCATTTGTCTTCCTGGATAAGGTCTCTGGCCTTCAGAAGCTGAACGAGCGAAAGTCTCTGTTGCAAGTGACAACTGACAGCCAAGTTCCTAGATGCTTCCAGGCCCTTTCTGAGATCTGCAGCTCCGTGTTTTCTGTGTATACATGTCCCTCATTGTTTGATCCTCATTCTTCCTCTGATCCTTATCATTCCCATGGGCCACATCCTTCCCCTGTGATGCTCATCTTCCCTTGGTCCACCTCCAGCCCGACAGCCACATCCTCTCTGCTCTTTTTTCTTGTGGCTCCTCATCCCCACATCCTCATTCTCCTCACGATCCACATCCACGCTCTCACCCACATCCTCCCCAGTCTTTGGCACCTTCCATAAAATCCTGCTGTAGTAATTTCTCCTTTCCCCAGGCACAGGTACCCTTAGTGTTTGAGTCAGCGCTAGACTGGCTTGGAGTCTCTGGCAGAGTCATCCATGAGAGTGCCACCACTCTTGTTTATGCCTTTCCTGTGTTATTTTCCTGCCTGAAATCCTCATCTCGACCTCTGCTCCACTGGCTAAGACCTACTTTCCTAGCTCACTCACAAGACAATCAGTTCCAGGGAGCACTCTTGGAGCCACAAATCTGGCAGGGTGCCCTTCTCTGTGTTCATATAGCTCTAGTTCTTCATTGTGGCAGTCCCCCATATGTGTCCTGATATTGCCCCCTCCCTCAGACTGTGAACACACTGATGGCAAAGGATGACTTCTGGTGTCTCTATGTCCAAGCTGTTTCAGGGCTTGAACAATCACTAGGGTTGGTCAGATAAGTGACTCTGATCCAGGAATGAATAAGCTGAGAAATCTCAGCAGCTCAGAACTTTAAGGTTAATTTCACACATTAAAGTTCATTGCCGGTCTTGCAGTTTTCCTCAACTATGTCTCTTTGAGCATTGCCATTAAGCATATGGCCTCCAATTCCCAGTGTCACTTCTGTCCAGTCCCATTGTCCAGAGGCAGCCATGTGACCTGGTCTACTCACATGTGAGCCCTGGGAAATACTCAGGAGCCCTGGACCTTCAGTGAGCCCTCCACTCCCCTGAGAAAGACTTATGGAGGTGGGCTTCAACTCCAGTGGGGAAGAGCATCCTCACAACCAGAGAGAAGGCTTCCTGGCAGGCTGAGAGAAATGAAGTTGCATCCCTGTCACCTCAGTCAGAGACCCGAGTTCAGATGAGACTCTGCTGCTTGAAAACAAGGGGCAGGGCCCTGGAAACGCCCGATTTAGTCCTGTCAGTCTTCAAGAAGCACAGTGTTCCCAGCTCTCAGCATCCTTTGTCCTCTGTAAGCTCCCTTAGCCTGCAGAGGTGACTTCTTTATTCTCTGAGCTGCTATTTATAACTTCCAAAGCACCCCTACTCCTTTGGTTCTGTATCGAGGTTCAGAAAAAGAGCCCACCCCCCCTCCCAGCAGCACTCCCCCCCACCAACCCATTGCCAGGCCTCTCTCCCCGAGAGCAATCCCGTAAATAAAGGATGAAAGGCCCCGTAATTATTACCATTCGACAACACAGAGACTGTCAAAACCAGGAGTCCAACAAAGGCCTGTACATAAATCACAGCTGATACAATGGCTCTTAGCTGAAGGGGAGAGGGCTTAGCGTCTCAGCTAGGCTGAAAGGAGGTTTGTGTCTGGGGGAGGAGCCACGGGAGTCACGCAGCCCCGGGGAAGAGATAGGCTGAATGTCTGAGCAGAGTGCTGGCCTCATCAACGCGCTGGCCCAAAGACAGGCTACTGAACGGAACTCGAGTGAAAATCCCGGGAAAGACTCCAGATGTGGCATCTCCACAGTGTTGGTGAGGTCACACCGCATCAGCAGGTTAAGGTCCAGCTTGGCAGGGAGTTGTTCCTATAAAGATCCTCTGGCTTGCAGCGCTGTCAGTCAAGAGCCGCCCCCAGCCAGGCGGTAGATTATGGGCTGTGGAGCCAGCAAGGGCTCTCTGGATTTGAAGAGAAGGGAGATCAAGTGGGCTGGGTTGCCAGGTAGCTGAGAGAGAGAGAGAGAGAGAGAGAGAGAGAGAGAGAGAGAGAGAGAG
>NW_026585644.1:24611729-24646302 GCF_907164565.1 Psammomys obesus
GAGAGAGAGAGAGAGAGAGAGAGAGAGAGAGAGAGAGAGAGAGAGAGAGAGAGATATGAGGTTGCAGGCATTTTCTGATAGGCAGAAAGAAGGGTACATTCGTTGGTGACAAATGCTGTTGTTGAACCAGGTAGTTTATCTTCATGTCTGTGGAATGGAAAATTCTCAATAACAGTGAGAAGCCAGAGAGACATTTTCTGGGGAAAGAGTTTACGTCTTTGGGCACAATCACTGCTATTGAACAAGCCATTCGGTAGTCCATTAAAAATTCAGCGGTGGGGCTTGGGAAATAGCGCCGGTAAGTGCTTGCCTTGTGAGCACAGGACATGAGTTCAATCCCCAGAACACACGTTAAGAAAAGCTGGGAGTGGTTGTGTACCCTTGTAATCCTAGTGTTGGGGAGGAGACAGGCAGGTTTCTGGGGCTACTAGCCCATCTCTCTTGCCTCCTCGGCAAATTGCAGCATTCTAAAAGACCTGCCATAGAAAAGGCAGAGGAACACTTGAGGACTGACTCCCAAGATTGCCCTTTGACCTCCAACTCCATTTGCACATATATGCATGCACAATTATGCACGCAAGTGTGCCTGAATACACATGAACATGCACACACATACACGCATATAGAAAAAGAACTCAGTGGCCTTTAAAGACTGCTGGTGGCTGCTCTTATACTTCATATACTGCTTGGTATTTATAAATTTCTTATCTGGAGATGAATAAGACACTCTTCTTAACATACTTAGAGGATGGCAGGAAGCTCGATACAGGGACAGGAGCCATATCTTGGGTGACTGGTGCAGACAGACACCTGCTGGAGGTGTGCTGAGAAACACTGACTTGGGAGACCACTCACCTGACACTCCTGGCTCGGTGACATTGGGTGTCATTGACTCTCAGTGCTTCAACAGCATCGGATTGTTGACAGGACTGTAAGGAAGAAAACAAATTCTGAGTCCAATAAAGTGGCTCAGCTGATAAACATGCTTGCCCCACAAGCTTGGTGACCCAAGTTCCATTCCTGGAAACCCATATAAAGGTGGAAGGAAGCACACATTCATTGTACACCAGTACACACACACACACACACACACACACACACACAACAACAACAACAACAACAACAATAGTAAATAACAAAAAGAGTGTCCTAATCATGCCTGTTATGTTGTTTTACTCTATGGCATTGATGCTGTTTTAAATCATTAGGGTACCGAACATAGTTTGGGAGGCTGGTTAGCATCTGCGGCTGATCTCATGCTACAGTGAGAAAAAGTCACTGAACTTCTCCTTCAAACAATGGGGGATGGGATAAGGCTAGAAGGGAATAACAGAGGAACCCCAGCTTCTACAGACAGAGAGAGAAAGCCCAGGTTCTTGCTTCATGGAGAGAGTCTATCTTCGTTGAGCTAGGGCAGTGGGCAGGAGTTCTGGTAGACTGCAGAAATCCCAGGGGATCCTAGGAATAAGAAGCCTGGAGAGCTCGCTGAAGTGGGGTCTCAAAGCACTTCAGACCTGAGTTTTTCCAATGAAAGGAAGCCGAGGACCTTTCACAGAGACGTGTTCTCCCCTAGGCTACCCCTCATAAACCCATGCAGCAACATGCCTATTTGAACTCATATTCCATCTCTAGACTACAGCAACTTCCGGGGGTGGGGTGTGCAGAGTACTGGCAAGGTCCCACCATTCTCTACTGTTCAGGTTGGCCTCATCCTCCATGGTCATGGTTTCTGCTTCATATCCTACCTCCATGGCTCCCTGAGCTAATATGCCAGGTGAGCTGCTATGGAGTACCAAGTGGACTTGTAATTCCCAGTGTCATTTCAGAAAACCACAGCTGGGGTTCAGATTTAAGTCAGTATCAAGTGTTAGAAACTCCTTAACAACTTATCCTCAGATGCCAATGAGCACTTTGTGGCATACTGTAACCATAGGTTATGTATGTGCATGCCTGTGTGTTCTTGTCTCTGTGTGCATGTATGTATACACACTCATGTACCTGTTAATCTGTGTGTGTCTGGCATACAGAGCAGTAAATTTTTTTAAAGAACAGTTCTGATGGAGGAAGGAGAAGTGGAGAAAGTGGGGAGCTCCAGGTGGGTCCAAGAAGCCAAGGGAATGAGAGGCTCCTGGGAACTCTCCAGAAATAAGGTAGAATTGGGCACCCCTTACATTGTGAATCATGTCCACAGCCTGATGCCTGGAGAACAGGCAGGCCCCATCCTGGACACTGCTGTCCTGGTGTTGCATTCCTGACGTCTGTGGCTGAGCTGATCTTCAGGGGCTCTCATTGGGAAGTAGTCCTTCCAGAGGCTGCATCATGTGTACGGGACATAGTTTTACAAGCTGTAAGTGTTAATCTTATGGGTCCTGACATCACGTACTCACGTGAAGAAGACCTAGATTGTCAATAAAATATGGAGAGTCTGAGAACGTGGCTCAGCAAATAAAAATGCTCACTATGCAAGCCTGATGAGCGGAGTTCAATTCCCAGAGCCCATGTGGAAAAGCCAGATGAGGTAGCATGTTGGCAATCCCAGCACTCCAGTGGTGAGAAGCGAGGCAGAGGCAGAAGTGCCTGGGAACTTGTGGGCTAGCTAGCTTGAGTACTCAGTTAAGCAGCAGAGACTGCAGGAGAGCCCTTCTCTCAACAAATTGGAAGGCAGGAGCTGCTCCTAAAAGTTGTCTTCTGACCTCCATGGCACACATACGCCTGTCCACACACACACAAAATATGGAGTAGAGAATAGATTAGCTATTAGAGCACCTGACTAGACTAAGGAGCATGCTATTTCAGTAACAACAGCAAGCTATGCTATAAAGCACATTTTTGCCACAAGACTAGAAACATTTGTAAAGTGCTGTTCTGTTTCAGCTCTGATGGCTCCTGAGGCAAATTGCTCTCTCTTGAACCTCAACTTCCTGACCTTTAAGATGAGACCAACAAAGCAGAAAAGTGAGTCTAACAGAGCCACTGTGAGGCCCACACAAGACAGAACACAAATAGTGTGGTTTGCACAGCACGAAACATCATGGAAGGACTCACCAGCCCCTTCCCCTACCCTAGCTGTGGATTTATAGTGGGATAGAATGGCTGCAATGAGGTGGGCCACGATTGCTCCTGCCATAGCCTCCCTTAGTGCCAGGTTAACTACTCTATCAGAGGTCTCTATGTTTTACCCTTCTCTGGAGTTAGTTTCTCATTTTCATATGACAACTGTGAACATTATGAGCTGGGTACCTTTGAGCCTTCATCCTCCTATGCATTCCTCTAAACCTGTGCTGAGTCTTGGCATGGGTAGGGGACAGGATTTGTACAGCAGGACAGCATCTGTCCATCCGTCTGTCTATGTTGCTGCATGGATGAGGGACCACCCTCCGCTCATCTGCTCTCTCCCGTTCACACCACCTGACAGACTTACACAGAGAGCCAGGCTGGCCAGACCTGCCCCCTCAGTTGGTGGCACAGGGGAAGATGAGGGAATTAACTTCTGGCCCGCTGACAGTGGCACAGCCTGCCAAAGCCGCCCGGGCAATTTGGTTCCTTTCCTTTGTTGACTTGGTGCCAGCGCACAAGAGTGGATTAAGCAGGGAAATTCTGCATGGAGAACTCTCCCCCTTGGCGCTGCAATCCCATTGTCTCCTGAGAGTGACAGCCGCTGGTGGAGCCAACACACACCGCTCCATTGGCACGTCCCCAGGACAGAGCAGCTTCCCCGTTCCTGAAAAGAGGGATTTGTTAAAAAACTGGAGTTGAAAGCAGGAGACCAGGGGGAGGTGGAGGAAAAGTTAAAGCTCGTCTGTTAATTAAAGGAGAGTGGTCCTGTAGTGCCAAGACTGATACCCATAGAGACTTAGGTGCATCTCCAGCTAAATCCCTCTGAGGGATGAAATCACCCTCGTCCATGCTCTGTGAGCATCTACGGGTGCCAGGAACTAGGCTGATGTAGGTACGTAAGGTAGAAATGAGCAATAACTCTTGCATTGAGGGATACATCAAATCCCCATCCTTAAGAACACAGACATTTGGGAAAACCTTGGGTAGCGAGTGTTTTGTCTTGCTGGATGCTTATGTGTCTGGAGCTCTTCTAAGCCCTTGATTGATTTCAGTCACTGGGACAATCCTCACAGCCCTATGGGGACCTGTTTACCTGTTATTATGTCTCTGTTCTGCCCTTGGGGGACATAGACATAGTTGTTAGGGTTATCAATGGTTTTGACAAAAATAAAAATATCAGTTAGTCCCGATAAACGCAGCATTTGCTAATTTCAGTAGTGTCTACACTCCCTCATGCCCAATGTCAAGGTCCTAAAGGAATGTCACTGGACATGGTGTTGGGAAGAAATTTGCCCACCAGCCCAGAGCAGGCTCCAGTACTTCAGTGGATGTAAGAGAACTTTGTCTCGGCTTACACAAGAGGGTCGGCTTCCCGAGTCTATTCTGTTCCTCACTGTTGTACCTGGCCCAGAGAAAGGACCAAGAGAAAAAACTGATAGCAGGTATAGCTGTTCTGAGGGGTGACAGGCTACCAGGATCCTCAGAGTCTGACCCTACCAGCCATCCTCAGGGGCTCCCGTTCTTTCTGCTCTTTCCCAACAAGAGACTGGAGCCTCCCACGATGTGCTGGTCATTTTCTGATACAGGACTTGAAATATCCAGCTACCGTCAATTTCTCAACTTCTCCAACCGCGAATGGTGTCTTTAAGCCTTTCGTCACCCATCCGTCTCATTGTATCACTGCAATCTGTTTGTTTGAAGTACAGCTGAAATTCTCTGACATCAGAGTAAAAATACAGACTCTTGCTGTCACTTTCTCCTGTGTGCCTCAGGCTTCTGCTTTATTTCTCAAATTGGGTTTTCCAAGATGAGTCCTGATAGAAGTCCTCAGGGGCCCCTGTCATTAGAGGCCAGGCCTGAGTTTTAAAATCTGACTTTAAGATCTGCTAGCCTTTCATTACATGCATCTACCATATTATATACTAGATAGGCATTTACCAGGAGATGTAGATCATCACAGTTTGTTCCTATGATCGTTTGCTCATTCATTCATTCATTCATTCATTCATTCATTCATTCAAGCACTCCGCCCATCATTAGTGAGCACCTACTGTGTGCAGGGTTTTGGAGATGCAAACAAGTAAGTCTGATATACATAGCTTTTGAGATTTTACATCCATGCCAAATTAAGTGGCTTGTGCATGCCAAAGCATTCAGTTTTTTTTTATGCATGTTATTTCTGCAACTTCATAGAAAGGATGCTTTCTATGTTTCTGTAACCCATTTTTATTAATTATCAATGCAACAAACGGCTCATCTTTCATGGGTCTGTATAAAGGCAGAACTTCCCACACCTTCTTTGAACTCTCACAGCCTTCTTGCCTCTTCTTCTGGTCCCATTCTGTTTGACTTAGATTCCCCCCCCCACATTCTTTCTGTCATTCTGTCTCAGGGACTTGGTCTCCTGGAGTTGGGGAACTCAAGGGTTCACACACACTTCTGTTTTGGAAGCAGATGAACAGGAAGCACCTGGCCTGAAGATGAAGGAAGAGAATCAGTGGGCATGAGTAAAAGCTGTTTTCCACTTGTGTCTGCATCATTTCATTTGATGCAAGTGTATACATAAGACCGATTAAAATGGAAAACAATTCTAGAGCCATCTTGTTGTAAACCATGCAATGTATCTTCTAAGTACTCTTTAATTTTTCACAGTTAGCTTTATGAAAATGACAGTTATTCTTGGAAGCAAATTATTAAGTTCAAACACAAAGTATTAGAGCTTGAAGGGGTCTGAATGACCCTCTAATTTTAGCCTCTAACTTTAGATCTGAGGCAATCAGGTCTGTGGAAGCAGAACGGCTTATTCAGATTACCTCGTGAGTGTTGGCAGGTCATTTTACAACCCACCGGCATAATTGTTTGTAAATACTCAGGCGTTCATTGGCTGACTCTGCCAGCAGAAAGCATGTCAGGCAAAAAGGCGATTCTTAATGGTCCAGAGAAAGTAAAAAATAAATTGATTAGCAGTCTAATTGTTAAGGAATATTTTTATTAAGATGTAACAAAAGGAAAGCAAATAGCTGCTCATATCAGGCAAATTCCAGTGATCTGAACAAATCCCTGACCCCAATATGTCCATTTTACACTTAGGATCGGCCACGAAACACAACTCCATAAATGCCGTTAACAACTGTCTTGGTAGTGGCTGGTACAGGTTTTCTTTTCCTGCCTTAGTTAATTGTTAGTAAGGTTTGGGGTTTTGTGGCTGTTTGTTTGTTTTGTAGCTTTACTATCACAAGAGCAGTTTGTAGTTAGTAGCAGGTTCCTTGCAATGTGTTACTGCTCTGTGCAACCCTGGGCATCTCAAATCCACTTGTGAGCGGGCCCACAGAGATGTCCAGTGGTGCATGTTTTCTCCCAGTGGGAGACTCTCTTTGTATGTCCTGTGATGGATTCCTGCAAGTCTCAGGGAAATGAAAGGAACCTGTAGAAATGTCTCCATCCAGTTTGCTAAAAATAGACTCTGCAGGCAATCTTGGGGTCAGAGCAGTATTAGATGCTGATGATATGTCACAGGCCAAACGCATGTCACGCTAGGCACTTTTGCATAAAACTCACTTTCAATCTTCTTACCTGAACTTGTCATTAGGCAAATTGTCCCAAAGAAGTAAATGAACCATAAAATTATCCATTTAGGAGTTGCAAAACTTCTCCCCAGATGTGCTTTGCCATTTTTGGAGACTCAAATGGTTTGTATTCTCTTCTGCTATTCAAATTCCATTCTCTGAGAGTAGGTGGAGATAAAGAATGACTGGAAAGAAAGGTGTATGAGACCATCTCACTCACAGACACTGCAGAATGCTCCTCAGTGGCTTTCAGTGCAATCGTAGTATGTAGCTTTGCATATTTTAGTGCATACTCGCAGACTAGGTACTCTGGATTGCTTCTCAGACCCATTTTCTATGCCTGTCTACAGTCTCCTGACTTGTATTTCTTCATAATTTTTACTCTTGCCACTTGAGCCTAAGAAATACTTTTGGAACAGAGTGGGACCAGCAGGTCAGAGTCTGGCTCTCAGCACCATAGTCCACTGTGACGTTTCTTCTAAAGGCGTCCTTTGTAATCACAATAAAAACAGTTACACATCAACATTGGCCATGATAGACAGCAGTAAGAAGCACTTGTAAAATGTCACTCAAGACTTCAGAACAAATGGGTTTAAGAAGAACACACTCTAATTTTCTGCAATCAGAGTAGTTTCTTTTCTTCTAGCTTTTCCATCCATCCATCCATCCATCCATCCATCCATCCATCCATCCATCCTTTGAACAATTATCTGCATGTTGTATTATACCAAACACTTGAGTTCAGGGATGGTAATACTTTGGGGAACAAGCCAATCTCTTGTCTCATGGAGGTTAGTCTTTAGTGAGACAGTGATTATCATCCCCAACATACTTGCTCATTAACCAAGGCCATGCAATGCCATTATTCATATTCTATATCTAAAGAATGCCTCACCCATATTCAGGCTTAGCTTTAACATATTCTTCTAAGACCATCTGCATCTGAGAAACGTGAAGTTAGGGAGATGCAAAAAGCAACAAGATGAACAAAAGAAAAGCTGGATAAACAAACAATGCCAAAACAACAACAAACCTCACAGATTCAGTCGAGTTCCCCACAAACCCTATTTACTTTCCATAACTCATGTGACTTTGAAAAACAATCATTTAATTTCTTAGGGTCTGAGTTATTACAAAATGGAAAGGAGAGGAAAATCAGTTGTGAGGCGTAAATGTTTAACACCTCACGCAATTGTGCATTTGCTAAGAATTTACTCTTTGGAGCAGGATCTGCTTTAGTGCTGGGTTCAGATTCTAGTTAGACTCTTCCCAAGGGTAGCACATAGCTGAGAGTGGGCAGTAGTCATGGACCAATTATGGTATATAACGAGAGTTACAATAAGAGGAGCTAAAGCAGGGAGCATCGGGAACCTTAGGTAAGGTGGACTCAAACAGAAAAAGCATGTGACTTAATATGTCTATGACAAACACTCAATCACCCTGACTATACCCTCTACACTGTTCTTAGAGCATTGGTCTGCACTGACCCAGTTAAGTCTCTATTATCTTACTTTGAAGTGGATGCGCCTATTATCTCCTTTAGACTAGGAGGGGGCACATTTCAGCCCAAGATGACATGGTTGGGATGTGGTGGTGGTAGGGTTCAAAGTACTTATAAACCTGGTACTCTGGAGAAGAACTGTGAGTCCCCTACATGTCTGGGTCAGTGAATGAGGTGGCTGGCATGATTAGATGAAGGTGAGCAAGAAGCATACGGACCAGCTTAGAAGTTTGCGGTCCCTGAGGTTCCTTAAAAGCAGGGACAATGTGGAACAAGGCAAGACCTCCTGGAAGCATGTTTTAACCACTTTGTTGCCCCCTTTCTCTTTTCCTTTCTATCCTTAGAGCACAGTCATACTCTAGAACACTGACTTTGAATGAGGCTGATTTCAAAAGATGGTCAGAACCCAAAGGCTGGGCTTTGGTTGCATGCTATGACTCTGGTCCAGCTGAAGAATGTTTAGGCAAAGCAATGTTCCCCATTGGTGCTTCTCTGTCTAGTGGACTAAGTGGGCTAGTGGCATCTTTTTATTTTTGCCCGTATGACCCTAAAAACTGGGTATTTGACATCATTCAACCGATAATTGATGCCATTTGCCCTGTGCTGATCTTTGCTAAAGTTGTGCACTAGGTTAAATCAATGGTCTCTTTTCTTGTCTCTCAAATTTGTATTGCTTTAGGGAATTTTTCTTTGAAAAGCTTTTTATTGACTTTTCCTAAAAGAAGAAGTGACTTGTTGGATTCTAAATAAAATCCCTTTTCAGAGGAGCTGGGAGGTCTCTACCAAGACTAAAGCAACTGTGATTTAAATATGCTCTTAGGGGGGTCACACAGCCTAACAGTCCCCCACCCTGAACCCAATCCCAGGATCATGCAGAAACTGCAGAGGTAGTGAGTGCTACTGAAATAGCCAGGGAGGAAAGAGCAAGTGAGTATCTCTGAGTGAGAGCATGGGGTTTTCTGCAGCACATTGGAGGTCTCTGCAAGTATGGCTCTGCCCAGCTCTGCACAGTTTCAGCCCAACACACAGCCAAGGAAGCACGTGGGGATTGAAATACAGACTGTGCCTCCTAATGCAGACTGTGTTTAATTTGTGTGACCCATCTGCTTTGGGGCAGGAGTGTCTTTGGAGCTGCATCCACACAGGGGGACACCTTTTTCTGGTGTTCATTGAGGATGCTTTTTATAGGTGACTATGGGCAGGGCAAAGAGACCCATATTGTTTAGATACCAGTGGCCCTCTCGATTGTGTAAAATGTGTGACTACAATTGTTCATTCCTCTTTCTTTCCCTCTTGTGTTAGCAACAGCTCTGCTCCAGACTCTGAAGTCCTCAAAGCAGCAGTTTTCTCTTCCAGGGGGATGAGCCTTAAGTATTTGGAAACAGTCACTCTGTTCCCACCAGTCTTAGATTTCTTGGTAAGAATGATCTTGAGTTTTTCCCAAGTATTTTCCGAATAATCTGCTTGAGTTTCTTTTCCCGGTTTGTAAAAGTCTTCCATAACCTGTATCATCCCATAGGTGGGAGCTCATTGGTGCATACTGCTCGGCTGCCTCACTGTACAGTGAACTTGATTGCATTATAAAACATATCTGTGTTTATAGGTTAAACGATGAGGTTAAACCTATCTCTCACTGACAGGTAGGAAAGAACAACATACAGTCATTATGGTTGGCTAGTTTTCCTTGGCTCAGGAACCCTGCTTGGAGTAGATGGAGCCTTGACTGCACAGGTCTCAGTTGCATGACAGCTGAGGAAGCCCACGAAGAAACTTTCACTGGGGTCTATATTTTGGGTCACATGATCTGACATGCAGAAGCCCTGAAGGATATACTGCTTCTGGCTAGTGGGGTGGTAATTAGAAGGAGCACCAGCTGTTGTGGCTTGTCCCTCCCTCACTTGAAATCCTGCATTCCTCACACATGCTGCAGTTTTTCTTGAGAACCGAGTATGAAAGGAAAGAGAAGCAGGGATGGTCTAAGGCCACCCGGGAAACTGTCTTGCACATGTCATATGCCAAGCATTTGACAGCTATTCATAAAATCGTTATTCGTGCCTACTGCATTCCAGTCTCTTCCCCGGGTGTTGAAGCTATGTGACAAGCAAAATAGAGCATGCCTTATTTCATGGCTCGTGTTGAGTGATAACAGACAAGTCAACCAGTGCAAAAGAGATCATTTCCGTGTTAAGGCTCAAATGTTTTGCAAGGTATTCCGGGGTAGGAAGATGAGAAGATACAGTCTGGGGAGACACTCATTCAAACCCATAGTTCTCATCTGGCATCACTAATGCTGAGGCCAAGGCTTATCGGAGGACTGTGGAACAAGGTGGAAGAAGTCTTTTCACTGGGATCTGGCTTTGTTTGCATAGGGAGAGAGCCTATTACCCATCTCAATTTGTTTTTCTTTTCACTGTATGTCTTAACAACTCTGGCTATTGTGTGGTTTGTAGGATCATGTTGGGTAGACTTGATTTTGAGTCTGTGTTTTAATATTTTTAAATTTATTTTGTGTGTTTGTATATGTTTTGAGGGTAGAGGGGGAACTCCAGGGAGGGGAAAAACAAAACAACATACTGCAACTCCCCACTTCAGTCTGGTGGGCCTTGGAACCAAAATAGTTTGTGCACTAATTCTTAAGCTATGCAGAGATAGAAGATATTTGACTCCTTCAATCTAGTAGGTTTGGCAGGGCAGGTTCTCGGTAACAATGACTTCCTATATACCATCCACAGTATAAAAACTATGGCTTATGTTTTGTCTTGCTTTGTACCCTCTGGGGCCAATTCCAGCACCGAGCTCCCTTTGAAGTTTCTGAGCCTGGATCAGCTTCACAGGCTCTGAAGCCAGATGAGAAATGGGCCCATTATTAACAGGGGTAACACGTTTTCACCATCTCCACTCAGTGTGGGTGGTATTGGGCTTCAGTGTGATACCCTAGGGCACAGCATCAGACTGCTCAGCACTCTAGTGCCAGGCTTGGCACTGGCTTCTTTTGGGACCTGTTGGCACCAAGTATCAGGGAACCAGTTAATGACTTCCCTGTATTTAGCTGTTGAGCGATGAGAGGTTACTGTGCATGGGTGAAGGGCTTCAGGGATTCTGTGTTCACAGTACCTATTCACTCATTATTTGATTGATTCTCTCATTCAGACATTTGCTAAGCATCCACTGTTTTCCAGGCCCTATATCCTTCTACTTCTCAAACAACAAAGACCAAGAAGATTCTGGGGGAAAAGATAGACATATAAGCCATTTGAGGCAAAAAGGAATTATGGGACCCATAATTTTGGGAGTTGGAGGTAAGGCATCATGCCAGAAGTCATCCATTCTCCATAGCTCAGTGCTTACAAAAAGGCTTCACAGAGGTGGTGTTTGAATTGTAGTTTAGAGGTTACCACTGGAAACAGACTACTGACATAGGAATCCAGATGTGCTATGTAATGGCTCTCAACTTCATATTCTGCTCACAGAGCCTGAGCCAAGCCTTTTGCATGGTTCCACACTGAACACAGGAGGGTGCTAATGATATCCATCCTTTCTGTAAGTTGTTGTGATGGTGAGATATATCCTTGTCTAGTGATAAAACAAAAACAAACAACCCTAGGTGTCGGTGATTCCTTTTTCCCTTCTCTGGGTTTGGTTTAGTTTCACAGTTTCACTGTAAATGAGAGATGTGAGCTGTTTTGACAGCATTACAGCACTTCATAAGAACAGTTAAAATGATCTATGTAGGATGGATAGCTGTGTCTTCTGCTAGCTTGACCCTGCTCCTTGAAGGAGACCTCAAAAGAAAGCAAGGCTCATTGTGTCCATGCTGGAGTGATTTCTAAGACTTTGCCTGACCTCACACTTAGACTCTGAACTCAGCTAAAGTTCACACTCTTAACTCATGGTTGTGAGGCCTTGAGCAGTAGATCACTTGGCTTCTTACTTCATTCCTTTATGGAGGATGACTGCACATGATCAGCAACCTCCTGGTGAGTAGGCAAAGGGGTGAGCTTTCCATGTACCACTCCATTCAACCAGCACAAAAGTCTGTCGGTGGATGTATCATTGCCATTGTCTTAGAGCAGTGATTCTGAACCTTCCTCATGCTGTAACACTTTAATGCAGTTTCTCATGTTGTGGTGACCCCCACCATAATTTTTTTCTACATTATAACTGTAAGAGTCATAATGCTACTGTTATGGATCACAATGTAAATATCTGTGTTTTCTGTTGGTCTTAGGCGACCCCTGTGAAATGGTCATTCAAACCTCAAAGAGATCATGACCCACATGAGAACGCTCTCTTAGAAGAAATCAAACATAAAAAGGTTAATGGCTGGAAAAAAAAAATCAGAAGGCAGGTACCCAGTGCCCTTCTTCTTATTGGAGGTTTGATTCAGCATTCCAAATCTTTGACCTCACTGACATCATGGCTCTCTTCTCTGGTCCAGACAATGGGCTTCTGTAGTGGCTAGAGCCCTGGCTCTGTGCCAGGGAGCTGCCAAGTAGTGCAATGATATTGTGGTACCAGGTGGCCCAGAATGAACCTGGCTGCAAAGTTAGTTCCCACACCCAGGAACAGACACTGGCCCCATGAAAGGGATGTGCCTCATGGGAGAGTCCTGATTGGAAGGAAGGAAGAACTGGAAAGTCTCAAATGAGAATGTTCTAGGCTGAGATTCAGAGAATCTACACTGTCATCTGATGGAGGCTAGTGTCTAGTGTGGAACAAACGCCCTAGGGTTAACTGACAACCTTTTGTTGCTTGTTTTTGAAAGGAGCTCTTTTTTTGAAAGAAGACAAGGACAGAGAGAAACTGGCATAGCCTTTGGTCTGTGTATGTGTGTCCTGTGTGTCTTCATGTGTGTTTTTAGAATACGTTCATGTAGTTGGTACACACAGATGGGCTGGTACCATGGGTTGCTTCAAGTGAATGGTGTGTGAAGGAAGTTTGAGAGTGTCTATGTACACAAGAAGATTTATCCAGGTGAGGCAAAATGGAGGACCTTTGTGCTCTAGAATAGAAGGTGACTTAGTGTGGGAAGAGCTTCCTGTATACCATAGGTCATGAGGTAAGTGCATGTTGCCTCATGGCATGGATTTGTATGGAGTGTGTGTTTACAGAGAAAACATGCCTTCACAACCTGAGTGTGAAACCCAGCTCATTACAAAGGTACAATGGTTTGGAAACAACTCTAGTTTATACTTCCTCATAACACCTTTTTAGCTCTGCTTTTCTCACTTTTCTTATTGCTGTCACAGACTGCTCATCAGAAACAATTTAAGTGAGAGAGCATTTTGATTTACAAAGCAAGGAAATGCGTTCTATCATGCTGAAGAAGGCATGGCAGCTAAGGCTCCTCCAATGGCCATAAGACCCTCTGGCTTGGCTTGCTCATATTTGGGTGTCCTATCAGGAAGGAGAGAGCCAGTTTATAAACCTCAAGTCTGGTCCTGATGACCTGACTTCTGTCAGTGTGGCCCCATGTTTTAAAGGTTCCCCAGCACCTCAAAATAGTACCACGAGCTGAGGCCCCAATATTCAAACACATGAACCCATGGGAAATACTCGAATTGTAACTTTCTGCTTCTGACCTCCGTACACTCAAGGTCATTTAATAATGCAAAAAATACATTTAGTCTAACTTCAAAAGTCCCCCAAAACTTAACAGTTTAAAAGTTCAAAGCCTCTTAGCTTGGAGGGATATTTCACACTCAAACCATAATAAGCTCCCAGGTAATAAATACTGTGTGCTTTGGCTGTCATCATAGACCTTGCCCATAGGACAATCTGGACTGTTTAGAACAGACAGTTCATTTTGATTATGATTTGATTACAGTTCATTTTGGCCCTTGTTTTCTCCAGAGCAAGGACAGACTTGGATGAAAATTATTTTCATCTTGTAAAGGACCAGCTCAGAGAAAACTGTTAGGTTTATGCCACCAGAAATAGGGACAGCACAATCTGGGTCTCTGAGTTGGTCAGCATCAATGTAGATCTGGGGAGAATGGAGGAGGGATCCCATGGGTATCTTTCCCCGGTGTCCTGGACTTGCCCTTGTTGGTGACTCACAACAAATTTGACTTGTTGACTTTGAACTGATGACCTTCCCACAGTGTAAACACAAATGAGGTCAGGCCTTCCTCAGCTTTGAGATCCTTTGGGAAAGTTGCTGTAAACTCACAAGGTGTTATTATCATTGACTATACCAAGAGGCCACTGGAACAGGGAAGCAAGTATTCCAGTTTCTCAGGCCTTGGAGTACCTGCCTCCTTCTCTGTTCTGCTTCTACTTAGGTCTCTAAAGCCATGAGAGAGTGCAAAGGCCTACGTGTCTTGTCCTACCAGTCATTTCGGGTATGCCTGCTATGCTTTCCTGTTGTCTACAGAAGTAGACATGTGTCCTTAGGCATGCTGAGCTTTGATGATTTTGTTCTATTTTTTGGTGGCCAGCACTTTCCATCTTTTGGAAATTCCCAGCGAGTCAGCTATGGGGAAACTCAGCAGACTCCTTCTTCACACCAAGTTTGAGTCCTTAAAAGTAGGAACTAGTACTAATGATGTGATTACATTTGATTAATTATAGCTAAGCTATATCTGGTCTGAGAGTCATATAGGTGCACAGTACTCCTACCTTGTCTTTATCCACGTGAGGCAGGATGGAGGATCTTTGTGCTCTAGAATAGAAGGTGACTTAGCATGGAAAGAGCTACCTATAGACCATAGTTCATGAGATATTTGCTGCTTTCAGACCCAGATTCTCTGAGATCAGTGCACACAATAACTTGTGCTACCTCTTCACTTGGCAATATTCTCTCCTAATGTTGACACCCTGTGCTCTATCTTGTGAAGTCCTTTCTGACCTGTGCACAGTCTCTGCTCAATCTTCTCTGTTGTTTTGTCCACCTCAGCCTTTCTTCTAGCAGCTGCTTAACCATTACAACCCATATCTCCCATCACTTATCCAGCCTGAGGGACTTCCTAAATGAGGGGCCTAACTCTGTCAATCTGACAGTGTTCCTAAACACTAGAACCACACTGTATCCCTTCCTAATGTTCTTTCCCAGCCTATGGTGCCCAGTTCTGAGATTCTGAGATGTTCCTGTGCCCTTACCAGGGGACAAATGCCCATTTTGTTTGCTTTTGACTTTTAAAATCTCTGCTATTTCTTCTTCTTCTTTTTTTGGTCTGAGTGAATGAGACATTGAATACTGCCTCACTAACCCTCATCGGCAATGTGCAGGTAGAATGGAAGAGCTCAGTCTTAAGAACCCAAGTCTGCAGGAAGAGGCTGAAGGTAACATGGCATACTCAGCTCTACCTGGACACCAGGCACACTGTCTAAGTATCACCTACCTCTCTGGGCTTCTAGGTCTTATTACACACCTTGTAAGGACATGAATTCATCATTCCACTATCCTGCATAGGGCAGGCTGTTCTTTGCCTTCTGTGACAAAGTGTGTGAGGCCAAGTTTCACCACTGGCACCTGTACAGGGAGAGAAACTGACCTGGCCAAAGGGATCAGGGAGAAGTTCACTGGCTGCAAGGAGCTGGATTCTAACCAGCTAATCATGGAATGGCACCCGCATGGCAGAGGGCAGACAGGTCAATGTTCAGGAATTTTGAGGGCCTGAGGCCTAAAACTGGTGTCTACACAGCAGCCTAGACATCAGCAAGAGCACAAAGGCAAGCTAGCAACAAGTGCTTCTACTTGAGTGTCTAAGAATGAGGTGTTGGATAGATGCAATTACTTTATGTTACTCCTGTGCCACTGAAACCGTGGAAGCAGCTAACACTGAAGTATGGCTCATAGAGAAAGCATAGGACCTCTGGCTATAGCAGGTTTCCAACCACTCACCCCAGAATCTTGTTCTGTATGTGTTCCTGTTTCAAGATACCTTGAAGTATACTGTGGGTTCTCCAACAGTAGGCATCTGGCAGACACATTGGACTGATGGCCAGCAGCCCTGAATTCTAGCCTGATTCAGCTTATTGAAATCCCTATTTTCTCTTAAGACACAGCATAGCCTCCTGGACCAAAGCCACTAGACAGCCCTTCAGCTCTATTCTTGAAGTCCACTTTAAACATCAAAATCACCAACAAGAAGTACAACAACATAAACAAAAAACAGAACAAAACAAAACAAAAAGCCCCAATAAAACTGGGCACTAAACAGACTGCAAAAGGTCAAGCTTGTTGAATCTGAGGGCTGAAACAAGGCATCCCTTTTGATAACAGTTGGCATGTGTATGAGCTGCTGCTCCTCAAATGTCCATGATTAACACTGCAAGGGCCATGGGTACTATTTGAGGATTGCAAATGCTTTTTGGACCATAGACCTATTTTACAGAAACAGAATCTGTGAATGATGAGGATTACTGATGATCAGTCAGGGCCCAGAGCCAGGCTTTAGGGATTTTGTCCTACAAAGACAGCGTCGGGCATGAGGAAGCCAGAACACATAATCTCCTGGAGGAATGGTGGGATACTCCACATTACTTCCCTGAAATCTTCTCCTTCATGTTCCCGGGACAAGTGGCTGGGTTTTTTTTGTTTTGTTTTGTTTGTTTGTTTTTTGATGGTACAGTGTTAAGCCTTGTCCTTAGATATCTTCAGAGCCACCAGGAACTCTAAAGCAGTGGTTCTCAATCTTCCCAATGCTGTGACCCTTTAATACAGCTCTTCATGTTGTGGTGACCCCAACCATAAAATTATTTTTGTTGTTACTTCATAACTGTCATTTTGCTACTGTTATGAATTGTAATATAAATAGCTGATATGCAAGATATCTGATATGTGATCCCTGTGAAAGGGTCATTCAACCCCAAAAGGAGAAATGGACTCACAGGTTAAAAAAAAACAAAAAAACATAACAAAAAAACCCCTGCTCTACAGGATGGAAACTGGGCTCTGGTGAAGACTGCTGCCCAAAAAGTCACTGTCAAGTAAAAGAAAAGCTAGGAGCAAACATGACATCTTTAAGGAGTGATCTGAGTCTCTTTTTATGTCATCTTTATTATTCAAGCATTCAGAATAATTATGCCTTAAACAGGAGGATTTGTCCACTTGCAAATAAAGAGAACTTTGGTAAGCCAACTTGTAAGAGAAGAATGAGAGCCACAGGCTCACATCCCAGATCTTGATTAGGATCTTCAATGTGGTCCTGACACAACTAGACCAAGCCCTGAGTAGGTCTGCTATTTTTCTTGGAGACAGAACGTATTTGTACCCTGTAAGTATCTCAGCAGTGACTATGTGACTGTGGCTGCTATCATGCTACCACTGTTTAAGAAGACTTAAAATCTCTACGTATGTGGAGTAGGATGACCACTGACCTGGCTCTTTATATCATTTGTCACTTGTTTAATAAGACTTTTTTTTTTTTTCTTCATGGGCAGTCTCAGACATATACACAATATAGCTTGATCAAATCCAGCACCCCACTCTTCATCCCTCTCTCCCTAGATCCCTCCCCTAATATATCTCTGTTTCTTCTCTTCCTTCCCCTCCCCTTCTCTTGTCTCCTCTCTTCTCCTCTTGTCTCTTCTCCTGTTTCTCTTCTATTCCATTTTCTTCTCTTTTCTTTGTTTGACTCATTGAGCCCAATTAGTGCCATTCATGTGTGCATAGGTGTAGGGATAAGCAACAGAGCATAGACAGCCTACCAGAAACACTGAAAGAAAATTGGCTTTCCCTTTTCCAGCAGCCATGGACTGCCAATAGCTTCTCAGCTAATGGTAGGGCCTTTAAGCCCCTCTGGATCCATTCCAGAATACCAACTGGCTACATCTTGTGCAGGTCTTATGCATGTACCAACACCTGCTGTGAATTCATGAGTGCAAAATCCACGTCTAGAGTCACTTCTCAATGCTTACGAGCTTCTGAAAATGCCTCAAAGACTCCCTGGCCTGGAGCCTGGCACTTGTGAACCTAAGCTATGTTGTCTCCCTCATTTCACAGAGGAATAGGGACTTTGGGACACCTGGATAGCTGGTCCTTCCATGCAGGAAAACTGTGCGGTTCTAGATATACTGATCATTTTCATTATAGAACATGAGTCCAAAGGCCTGGGCAAATCGCTGGCCACCTCTCTGAAGACCTTTCTTCTGCAAAGTGGGAGCAGAAACACCCCTGTTTTCTTCCTAGTGTTGTTGTAATGCTCACATCATTGAACAACATGTGTGACTTCAGCCTGGGAGGTATGTTTTTTTTTTTTTTTTTGTTTGTTTATGAAACTGAAATCTAGTCATGGTGTCTTGTAAAGCTGAGGTTATCTATTTTGAAAAATGATGAAAGGAATGGCATGTTGGCTTCACAAAAGCAGGGTTTAATCTTTTATTAACAAATAAAACTCTGCACTGAGCTGTGGCCTCAGGTATCAGTGTTGGTATTAGAATTTGCTTGTAGATAAATGTGATTCTGAGATATACAGATATATAGTAAGTATACCCATGTATACTTGGGTATTGTGTGTTTATCAACTTATGGAATTATGGTTCTTTTTGGAAAGTGAGAACACCAATGTAATATATATATATATATATATATATATATATATATATATATATATATGTATATATATATATATGTATATGTATATATGTTTGTATTTGTGGATAGCATTTGTTTCCTTGGAAATTTTTGAGCATATTGTTAAATATGAGATAGCCCATGTGCACACAATCAGGGTCTTTGTAGGTATATTCTTACATATGTGTATATATATAAACATGTATATATATATGTGTGTGTGTGTGTGTGTGTATTTGTGTATGTGTATGTATATGCATGGGGGAGCTTTGACTGGGCCAAGAAAAGGCCTATTGTCTCAACTTGGGGTGAGCAGGAACCCAAAAGCAGAAAGGTCTTGCCCCAGCTTTCCAGGGATTTGAACCCTGACCTACTTGAAGGTACTTAATTTCTCTGCCTCAAATTCCTTCTCTCAGACTTGTTCCTTCACAGAGGTGGCCATTCATTCAGACCTTTCACTGTGTCCCAGGAGAGATGCCAAGCAATCACACCAAGATTTCATCTTCTTGTCATAAGCGCTAACCGAAATCCCCCCAAAGTGAAACATGTCCTCTCTTGGAAAATTTCTGCAGACCTTCAGTGCAGAGAAATCAGGAGACCAAGGGATGGACAGTGATAGGAACGCACTTCTGCCTGTTTTCAATAACCAGGGAAGGAGGCTTGGTGGCAAACTGGAGGCATTTCCTCTGACAACCTCTGTTCCAGAATGATCTCTTTTACAAACGTGGCTAAGAAAACACGGGTGAGGACGCTGAGAGCTCCCTGCCCTCCTGGCCCTGCCATTTATCCAATTTACACTGATCAGACCCACATTGGTGAATGAAAGCCCCTCTTTCCTTCTGTTTGTATGAGTTACTCACGGGGGCAATTTGAACGGATTGGATTTCCCCTTGGAAATGCTGGTATTTCCATGATTTGAAAAGTCTGGCTCAATTAGAATAATCTCTGGGCACTTCCTTTCCTTTTATGCAGGTAAATCATGGATAATTTAAAAGCAAAAGAACCTTTAGGACCATTGGGCCTGCCTCTTTCATCTCCTCGCCCTCATAATTGCCCTCCATTGCGAGGCCTCCTCCGTGGTGAGTTGGGGAGACTGATTAGGAGGTACAGGGCTGGGACATGCAGAAGGGAGGGTCGAGGGCCACCGCACATGGCCTCCCCTTCAAAGACACTTCCTCTGCAGCAGGTATGTTAAATACCAAACCTGAGTCGGGTTACGCTCTCAATTGATGCCATATGATCCGGAGTGCCCAGACAAAGACGGGCCATGATTAGAAAGTTCAAGACTATGAATGCTTCTGGGGGCAGGGAGTAATCAAGTGCCTAGAGATGGGGAGGGAGACAGTAAGGCGAGCTGACAGTGGTATGCAGCACTGGCCCCCAACATGTTTGGGACCAGAGAGATAGTTCTTTTGCCTCAGCTCCCATGCTCTGATCAGGCATGTGACGAATACATAGTCCTCTGCTTCTGTAGAACCAGATGAGGATTCTGGGATCACATAGGGAAAGGCTGCTTTGACTTCCTGACTTAATTAGTCATGTTTGCATATTCTCAATCCCGTCCACCATGGAGAGGAGAATGTGTTGTTGTGACAGCTACCAGGGAGGGTGAACACGAGGGAGGTAGGACTCCAGATGTTCACAGCTGGGAGAGTACTCCGAGAATGGACAGCTTGGTTGTTAGCCTGTTAAATTAACTGGTGGGGGATGGGGAAACTGAGGCTTGGGTTCTTTGGTCTATGATGCACAAAAAGGGCTACAACTCAGTATCTCTAGCCTCCCTGCTTCTGAACCCCAGCTGCCTAGGAGGCAGGGGCATAGGCAGAAGCAGGGGCCTAGGCAGAAGGGGCATGCCCAGGAGCACAAGCCTAGGCACAGGCCACTCTCTGCTTTCAAGCCTCAGTCCTCATCATTCCTTTCTAGCTTCATTTGACCCTGCCCTTGCCTTCCTTAGCCTGAATCCAAATTAGAGACATCCAAAGTTGGGGGTTCCCTGGAGCCTCCCAATGAAGATTCGGGAAAGGATAGGTGAGAATTTTGGGGGGTAGACAGCCACATGGTACAGTTATATGTGGGAACAAACCTGCACTCATGTATCACTTAGCAGACATCCTTTCCCACTCAGGTCTCTATTTCCACTATGCAACTTACTTGGGGCAGAGCTGGAGATCTGGGGGGACCCCCTCCCCCAAGTCTTGAAATTAGTAGACATTTAGGGGATGCAACTATTCTGAAGCTTGAAAAAAAAATTTCCTATGCCTTTTTAATTATGCTGATGTCATTTTAAAATATATACTCCTTTGTTTTTATTTTCTCTGTGAGGATATTTAGCCTGCATGCACGTCTATGCATCACATGTGTGCAGTGTCCATGCAGTGCCAAGAAGAGAGGGTCAGATCTCTTGTAACTACAGTTCTCCGTGGTTGTTAGCTACCTCGTGGGTGCTAGGAACGGAAACTTCTCTGGAAGAACAGCCTATGTTTTAGCTGCTGGGGCATCTCTCTAGCCTACCCTACCCTGCGCCCCCCCCCCCCCCCCGAAGCTTTAGGAGTCTCCTTCTAAGCTGTCTCTTCCTAGCAAGGGTTGCCTCCCTGGGAGTCCTGTCTCTGCAACACAAGACCGGGACACTAAGGAATGAGAGGAAAATGACAAGCTCAGGGCAGAGCTACAGCTACCCTCACAAAGGCCCAGGTCCCCCAGACCGACCTAGGAACCCCTCCCCCCACCAAGGTCAAAGCCCTTAGCAAAGGGAACATGGGAGAGGTTGGCAATGGAAGAACGTGGGATCAGAGAATGGTACCAATGGAAAATAAGGTTCAGTAAAAACAAGGCAGTGAGTTGCTAACAGGCAACTATGGGGACACCCCTAAATATCAGTTCCCCTTTAGAAAGATGACCTTACTATGCTTTGGGTCTCATAAACAGAATGCATGGTCCTGGCACGTCAGCCTGTCTTCTCTCTCCCATGGCTCTGCTCTGAGCCCCCACTGCTTGCTGCATGTCCATTGCTTTACCTCTCACTGGTCTTATGTTTTCTTATTTGCACATCAGCCTCTGCAGGAGAGTGAGAACCCTGGAGGCGGGATTCAGCAGACTCCAGAGCCCCTCCTGTCTTACTCAGGTTGGCTAGGGAGAACTAGTCTCTCATATATAACGTTTCTGTGAATGAGTTGGATATTGAGTGACGGCAGGTCCCAGGGTGATCCATTCCTCAGCAGGACAAGCTAGAATGTCTGTGTGCTTCAGAAGCAAGGGTCCTGAGGAGTTTGCTGGAGGAATGAGGATGCGTTTCTTTGGTTTCCTCTCCTAGGAAAAATGAGCAGGATAGAGTGGTCATAATGATACTGGGCAGTCACACTTCACCGGGCAGTTCCTGATGCTGGGTACTATTATCCACACTCCCACCTCTCTCTTACTGTAATTACCATCACAGACAGCTCTTAGAGTTAGTTCCTAGGACGATCTACACACAGGGAGGTTATTGCGACTTGTCCTAAGGCCACAGAGCTAGTGAAGAATCAGCATACCAGCCCTCTAGAGCCCTACTACCATGAAGGTAGCCTAGAGTCATAGCATGTCTTGCTGGCTTCTCTGTGTTTGAGGAATCCCTGACCTGGGTTTGGTAACAGCAGGTGCCCAAAAATGAATGCACGTGCCTGGTTTTTCATTTGCACCCATAGGCCAGTGAGCGGGGGTGCTGGAGGGAGATGCCAGTCCCTTGTGAAGAATCTGCAGGAAAGACCTCAGACCACCTGCTAGGAACCCCCATCTCTCCAGGATCTGGGGAGCCGAGAGCTCTGTGACACCAACACCCCACTTTGGAGGCTCCTGCAGCCTGTGAGGGTGGGCTCTCAAAGCGCTGCAACCCCCCCCTACCCCCCCCAGTTAGCTCTCGGCACCAGCTCTGCTCTGGCAAGCTCCTCATTAAGTTAAAAGGGAATCCAGGCCCCTGGGTGCTCCTTTCTCCAGGAAGCATTAGAAAAATGTAGGGAGGGAAAGAAGTTCAAGGTTGGGGTATGTGCTGCCCTTGGTTCTGCTCAGGAATTTCTTAGCTGATTACACGGCTCTCATTTCAACAACACTAGCTTTGTATCCTGGCTATGGGAAGACTCTTCTCTGTCACTGCTGTCGCCTCTGGAGGGTCACCCTGCCGGGGAAAGCGCATCTGGAGAAAAGTTTCCACCAGATTTGAAATACTTTCATGGGGGGTGGGGTGGGGTGGGTGTGTGCTTTCTCCAGGAATTTATGCTTTTCCTACCCACCCGTTTCTCCTCCACTTTTATAGGGGGTTAATAGTTATTGTGGGCTCTCCAGCAATCTGGTAGAGTCATATGCGCAAGGCTCCCTTTTAAAGGGCCTGGGGTCTATTAGAAAATTTCAGCGTGGGAGACATAGACCCACCTTCCAAGCATGGGCTCTTTAGGTAAAGGACCTGGGAGCCCACTGCACGCCACCACTCCAGCTGAGAGGCCCTGACCATGGGCAGAGAGACTGGACATGGGTATCACTCAGCTCTGCACAGCTAGAAAAGTGGATGGCAGCTTGTCCCAAGGACTACACAAAGCCAGTCTGAGTCTTTCTTTTTTCTTCAGTCTTTTTTTTTTTTTTTTTCCCTCTCTCTGGAAAATCCTTCACATACTACAGAGGATTCCTGAGACGACTGTGTGATCTTCCACCTTGAAAAACACAGTCCATTTGAGAGATTGAACTGGCCAATGAAAGGAAACATTAGCTTCTTTGTGCTAGGTCTGGGATGAGGCTCCTGAAAGTGGGGAATCTGAGGTGAATCATAGTGTCAAAGACTTATCTAGCTTTCACTTCCCTGCCAACTACGGTATTTAATCTGCTTTACTTTATTCAGTCTTCAGCAGGGTGGCCACTTTTAACTCTACCAGGAAACAGACGCTGAGGGAGCTAACTGAGCTCTTAAAAAACACTGGTAGATGGTTAAGGCGGACTCCTGAGCTTGGCTTACCTCACCTTCTGTGTTGTTCTGGTACCTACATGCCAGTGCTACAGAGAACCGCCTCCCTATTTCTCCACCACCACTTCAGGGAGCATACTATATCTTGGAGCAGCCACATATGACCAGCCACAAGGATACAACATTAAAGGGGGGGTCAATCTGCATATGGGGTAAAAGCCAGCAGCACTGCCATGGCTCAGAAGTAACAGCCTTCTTTGTGGGGGCTTCCTAGAATGGAACAGAATGATGGTGGAAGAGTTAGGGGTTTATAGTCTTCATCTTATGTCTTCCCCCCTGGGTGTGTCTCCCCTCCTATGTCCTCATAGGCAACTTCATAACCATCTCCTCTCACTTCTTTGCATTGTTTCATTCTTCAGGGTCCTTCTACCCCTTGATTAGACAATAAGAGGTTGGACCAATTACTTAGCATGTTGCCACCTTCATCTGCAAAGCAGAAGTGGAACTGACACTCTCCTTAAAGTCACAATGTAGAGTCAATGATCCCATTCATGTATTGCATTTAGAGAGCTGTTGAAGGCAGGTTCATTAATGACTGTGTTTCTCAGGAGAGGAGAAACTTGAACACATGGGTAAGTAGAAATAGAAGGAGAAGAAGTGGTAACTATGGAATATGGGGAAAACTGATAGAGTGAAGGTGGGATGGAGGATACAAGGAGAGAGGATAGCTCTGATTCTTTACACTTGGATGGGAAGTGAGAGGGATCAATTCTCATTATTTGTAGTAGTTAACATTCCATAAAGGCAACTTGAATACTGTATACTGACTTCAGGGTGCACTGCTCCTGAGGGAAATGAATGCTTAGTTTTATTGTGAGCTTCTTGTCTCTGTCAGCCAATTAAGATATAACTTTATTAGCTGGGTGGTGCTAGTGCACACCTTTTATCCCAGCACTCGAGAGGCAGAGGCAGAGGCAGGTGGATCTTTGTGAGGTCAAGGTCATCCTGCTTGACGTAGTGAGTTCCAGGACAGGCAAAGCTACACAGAGAAACCCTGTCTTGAAAAACAAAACTAAGCAAAAGCTATAACTTTATTTGATGTGTGGTTTGGGTTAAAGATACCATGTTTAGTACACACTCACACACACACACACACACACACACACACACACACACACATTGCCGACTCTCTAACATTGAATTCATGATCACAATTACTGACCTTCCTGCTGCATGGAGCTTGTCTAGCATGTGTTGTTTTATCTGTAAAGACACATCACACATTCTAAACAGCACAAAACATCTCTACATTGCTTTTGTGAAGAACAAAAAGGCGAAATCACCAGAAACAAAACCCAAAATATGAAAACACAAAACCCAATTTACCACAAAACATACAGTGACTGTGTGAGTGCTAAAGCAAAAATCCAAAGTGTGGGTGGGGCTCTTCTACCCAGGATGTAGTATGAACGCCGGGGCTCAGGTGTTTACTACATTCTGTATATTCAGGAATAATCGCAAAAGTGTCTGAGTATAGAGTCAGGAATTAGAAATATATTTTAACCAGAGGCTGAACTTACAAGTAAAGAACCTGTGAATGATGAGGCCTGATGGCATTTAAGTCAGTAGCAAGGGGGATGAAAGTTGAGACATTGATTGTGCAAATCAGGGAACCAACTTTCTCTTTGAAATAAAAGCCAGAGTCTTCTGAGAGGAGGCAAAGAGGCTAGAGAAGGCTTTTGAGGAACAACCACAGACAGTTGGAGAGCTGTGAAGAATGGCAGGGGGCTGGGCAAAACAGGGGAGCAGACTGGCAGGCACAGCTGAGGGACCAGCTGAGGCAGGAGGTGGGTACTGGTAGGCTCTTCCCGCCAGGCTGCCTCCCTGTAACACACCGTGAAGGCAATCCCCCTGGAGCAGTTTACCTAAAGACCCTGGACAGAATTTCCATGTGGAAGCACAGAAGGTTCTTTTCCTCCCCAGGAAGGAAAATGAAAAGCAGAAAGTAAGTAACCAAAATCTTATTTCTACGCATTCAAGAAAACAGTATGGGGATAAAAAGGTAGCTCCAGTGGCAGAGTGCTTGCCTACCTTGAAAGAGACCCAGGACTGCATGAACCAAGTGTGTCACACGCCCACAATCTCAGCCCTTGAGTGGTAGAGGCAAAGTGATCAGAGTCACGCATTCATCTTTGGCTACAGAGAGAGGTGGAGATTAGCCTGGGCTATATGAGATGCTGTCAAACCAGACAGACAAACAAACAAATACTGCTGATTAGGACATTTTGGCCAAATACCTTTGTACCCTTATGAAGTAAAAAGCCTGTCATCTTCACATAACTGCTCAGATCTTGAGCCTGGATCAAATTTCTCTACTAGCATCCCTCAGGGTCTTCAGAGCCTTATCCAGTAGATCTCTGATTAGAGCCACATGGCAGAAAGAAGCTGGCTCCTTCCAGGGTAGGGGGTGAACATAGTAGAAATGCCAGGGGTGGTAAGTAGAAATGCCTAGTAGGATACACTGTGGAGGCTCACCAGCTCTGCTCTCTCTTACCAGCTTGCTGCATTCGGAGGCAATGTATCTAGAGTTTGGGGATTCAGAGCTTTGTTAACTCAAATGGTGGTCTTGAGACCTATGACATAGGCTTTGCCTGCTAACGTGGTAGGAACACAGAATCTCAGATCACATTACAAACCACCGAAATCAGAATCTGAGTCACCATGTCTCCAGGCAACTGGCCTGCCTGCAAAATTTTGAGACCGACTTTCTTAAAGGCCCAGCTGAGCCAATGTTTTCAGCATAAAACTTATGGGGGTTGGGGCTGGAGATGTAGCTCAATGGTAGAGTGCATGCCCTGTAGGAACAAGATCCTGGGTCTGACACTCCACTCTCCAGCACTGGGAAACAAAAGCAAAGATATGAGAAGACAGCTTCCTGGGGGTAAAGCATGGCAGAGACCTAGGAGCAGATGATGATTCTGGAGATCTAAAACCAAACTGTGTGTTCGACTTAGCAAACTTCTGATCCTCTTTGTAAATGTTTACTCCATCACTGTCTGGTCATATGTAAAGATAAAGGACAGGGAGAAGAAACTTAGGTGTTGTGAAGAAAAAGGAGAGGGACCTTGGAAAAGCCAAAGAAAACATCATTTAAGGAAACAAAAAACAATCCAGACAAGTCACAGACGGTATTTATTTAAGTGTTTATTATTCGTTTGTTTTAGAACGAGAGATTCAGATAGTCCAAGATGGCCTCAAACTTTGCTGTATAGCCAAGGAAGACCTTAAACTCCTGATCCTTTGCTTACAGTGCTGTGATTATAGGCATTATTTCTATTCTCTGACATTTTATTAAATTTATGTTAAAAAAAAAAAAAAGATCCCCAAGGAACAATTCTTCAAAGATCAGATTAAAGTCAACCCAAGGAGATAAAAAAAATGAGTTGGCAGTTTAGGAAAGATATAGAAACTAAAACTAACCCAGAGATATAAATACACCAAATACTTAAAAAGCAAAATGGAAGAAAAAGAACAGCAAGGCAGCTCTGTCTTTCCCACACAGACACAACGGAGTGCAAGGTGCAGGGGACTTTACCAATCCTGGGTCCGGAGTTTCATTCCCAAGGTTCCCACTCCTTCTCCAGCTCAGCAGCTGATGTCCATGCCAGCAGTTCTGAGAGTGAGGTCTCTGGAGGCTTTGGAGCACGCCATCAACAAAGTCAACAGTCTGCTGGCCTGTTCTCTGTAATAGATGCCTCTTCAGAACACAGCGTCGGCGTGTTCAATAAGTTAGTGACTTCAAAAACAAAATAATGCATCATAGTAGAAAGAAGTTGTAATGTTGGAAGAAAAAAAGAAGAAATCAAAACCACCACATTTCACTATTCAGAAGTCACCACTTAAAAATCCATGCACGCACGCTCTGAAAGTTTTATGAAAACACATTATCTGTTTTCTTCAAAGATTTGTATGTCCTGATTTTTATCGTCTTCTTCTAATTAATATACAATGACCTTTTATGACTGTTATTAAGCATCCTCTTATTATTGTAATATTTCCAGCATATTCCATTCTACTGAAATGCCTTCATTTAAAAAGACTATTGGGTCCCTGGCTCAGTTTACTAAGTGCTTAGTAAATATTTGTTGAATGACTTACATGAATGAATGCTGAAGATTTAGGTTTTGTTTCTAAATATTTGCGGTTACAAACAGCACTACGGCAAACATCCGTTTAGCTAAATCATTAACACGTCCCAATTATTTCCTTAAGAGCAATCCTCAAGAGTAGAATTAAGTGGTTAGGGAGTATGTCCATCTTTAAAACATTTGGAGAGCATTCAGCTCATGATATCAATCTGTGCTTCCATCTACAGTGCAGGACTGTGCATATTTCCTTTCATCTTAGCAATACTTGGTATTTTAAAAATACTGTTTTGATTTGCAAGGTTAAATGTGGAATCATATTTTTGAATAGTTTAAAATCCTTGGATATTTAATGAGAGTGTACATTTTTTTACATCCTTTTGGAACATTTATACATCTTATATGAAGTGTTTTATGTCTGATGCTCATTTAAATATTCTGTTGTTCATCATTTTGTATGAGTGTGTGTACATACTCTTGTGCATGTGTATGTGTATGTGTGTGCATGCATGTGGAGCCCAGGAGCCCAGGGATAACACTGAGTGCCTTCCTCAATCTTTTTTAAAATTACATCTTCATATATATATATGTGTGTGTGTGTGTGTGTGTGTGTGTACATATATACATATATATATGTATACACACATATATACATATATATATGTATACATACATATATATATATATATGTATACACACACACATATCTAGTTTGTGTGTGTGTGTGAGCACGCATAACATTCAGAGGACAACTTGCAAGAGTCAATTCTCCCCTTTTACTGTATAGTTCCTGGGACTAAACTCAGGTCATCAGCCGTGGTGGCAAGCCCCTTTACCTGCTGCACTACCTCCCTAGCCTTATATTTTGATACAGGGTTTCTCACTAAATATGAAGCTAGACCAGATTGTCTAGACAGTTGGCCAATGAGCTCCCAGGACCCAACCTCAGTGTTGGAATTACAGGCACATGCAGCCATGCCTGGCGTTCTTTTTTTTTTCTCCTTAATGTATGTATTTTTATTTATTACAACTTATTCACTTTGTGTCCCCTAAAGACAAGCGGTAGCCCCTTGTCTTTTCCCAATTCTCCTCTCCCTCTTTTCTTCCCATGCCCCTCTCCAAGTCCACTGATAGGGGAGGTCCTCCCCCTTTCCATCTGACCCTAGCCTATCAGGTCTCATCAGGACTGTTTGCATTGTCTTCCTTTGTGGCCTGGTAAGGCTGCTTCCTCTCTCAGGGGGAGGTGATTAAAGAGCAGGCCACTGAGTTCCTGTCAGAGACAGACCATGTTCCCCTTAGTAGGGAACCCACTTGGAGACTGAGCTGCCATGGGCTACATATGTGCAGGGGTTCTAGGTTATCTCCATGAATGGTCCTTGTTTGGCATGCCTG
This sequence comes from Psammomys obesus, assembly GCF_907164565.1. Classification (NCBI taxonomy): domain Eukaryota; kingdom Metazoa; phylum Chordata; class Mammalia; order Rodentia; family Muridae; genus Psammomys; species Psammomys obesus. Next base: position 24,640,834 of record NW_026585644.1, read on the forward strand.
GCATTCATACGCATGTGCTGGAGTTCACTCAGGATAGTGAGCTTCCAGGGCAAGTGCCCTTTCTTATACAGTGTCTCCCCCGGCCCCGTGCCTAGTTCTTTTACAATGGGCTCTGGGAGATTGAATTCATGTCCCTGTGCTTCTGGGACAAGCACTTTACCTATTGAGCTATTTCCCTTCACCTTTATAATGTTCTTTATATATTAAAAGATAAATTCATTGTATACAAATAAACTTACAACATTTTCCTTCCTTCCTTCCTTCCTTCCTTCCTTCCTTCCTTCCTTCCTTCCTTTCTTTTTTGGAACTTTTAAAGGTTACATAGTCACTCTTGTCTCCCATTTCTTTTTCTGTGCTTTGGTTTTAAGGTTAGACTAGCTTTCTCTGTGTCCTGAATTTAGGGCCATTTGGTCTTGGAGAAATCAGTTTTTTAGGAAAGAAAAATAAAGGCCAGAGAATCTCAAGTCAGACAGCTCATGACCTTGGACATCAAACTTCTGCCTCTTCCTGTGCCTCTCACAGTGTCATGACTTACTCGGATCAAATCTGTTGAGCGGTTGGTCTGTGTAACTGTGCAAGGTCACTCTGCCATAACGGATTCCAAGAGACAGACCAAAATACTAAAACATCTTGTTTCTGTTATTATCTCCATGCCACACCTACAGTCTGTGAACTTTGAGTGCGCAGAACCCAATTCACTTTACAGAGTTGTACAGTAACATCCAAGGGTCCCCAGTGCTTGGGAGCACTTTCACTTGTTTGTAAATGACTTAAATGACGTGGAGCCCACAGAGGCAAGGAACAGCTGGCTCTGGCCAGCAGATACCTGGGCCGCTGTCACCCATATCAAACCACCTTTGGCACTTTCATGCCTCCCTCCATTCTGAGTCTTGACTTGAAAGAGCCACAGTGTCATCTTCTCCCTGCCTTTTGGATGTACGTTAATGAAGAAGGCATTGAGCTTTAGCAAAGCGTGCTGCGGCAGTGGCAGCGGGACCTTTTGGGGGACCTCATTAATTATTTGTTTTCTCCCGAACCTGTTTACAAATAATCTGATCTGTTCCCAAGAATCAAGACTGACCTTATAAGCTGGAAGAGAGTAAGATTTTCTCTCCTCTTAAAACTCTCTTCTTAAAAACAAAACAAAACAAAGCAAAACAAAACAAAACAAAACAAAACAAAACAAAACAAAACAAAACAAAAACATATCCAGGAGAGGCTCTATGCTTTTAATGAACCCTGTACGAATGTTACTAGGGTTAATTTTGTTATGATTTATGTTAACCATGTTGCTTAAAAGCCGATGAGAGGAATCTAAGCAATCAATCACTTATCTGATCCCATGTTGCCTGAAACACACACTACGAAGCTGGCCATGGGGGTACACACTTTTTATTTCAAGACTGGAGTGGCAGAGGAGGGCAGATCTCAGTGTTTTGAGACCAGCCTGGGTTCTGTAGTGAATTCTAGCGAAGGGCTGCATACTTGAGACTCTGTTTCAACAGAGCAACAAGCAAGCAGACAAGCAAAGAAACAAAATCCTACCACCAACAAAAAGCAAATGTGAACTGAATTTTTAGTTGCTGTTGTTCCTTAAAATGTAGCGATATTTCTAAAAAGGTGTAGAGAATAAAGTCAGGTTTTTTTTTCTAATAAATGTATGAAAATTTAGTATTTCAGCAAAATTTATAACTTCTTGGGGGAGGCAACCCCAGAGTAATTCCAGTAATTGCGGAATTACTAGCAATTGTGCAGACTTTTCTCCAGGGCCATTAACTCCCTAAGCTCTCTTAGTAGGGATGGTGTGTGTGTGTGTGTGTGTGTGTGTGTGTGTGTGTGAGAGAGAGAGAGAGAGAAAGAGAGAGAGAGGGAGAGGGAGAGGGAGAGGGAGAGGGAGCCCCTTAGGGCTAAGCTGGAGAGCTAGGAAACTAAAGATTTGTAATATAAAAGCAATATAAAACATCTTCACTGTCCTGCATCACTTAGCACACTGTGATCAAGGAACTCAGGGGACCCAAGACAGCAACGTTACTGCCCAGTTAGAAACACGTTCTGTCAGTTTGGCTGTACCTAAGCCCAGGGCCTCCACGATACATGCTTGGTATGCCAAGTTGGTCAGTGAAGATGCTGCTGGCCTTTGCAGAGGTGGGGCTGGACCATGGCTCATGCTCACAGGCCCTGGTTAGTAGATGAAGCAGTATTTTTTTTTTTTTTAAATCAGTGGTTCTCAACTTTCCTAATGCTGCAACCCTTTAATACAGTTAGTTCTTCCTGTTGTGGTGAAACCCCAACCATGAAATTATTTTCGTTGTTACTTCGTAACTGTTTTGAAGTTTACCTTTACCTAGCCTATCATAGGCTAGCCCATGATATTTGGAAAGTCAGGTAAAATAAATGTCAAGACAGGGAAAATGCAGATTCCTTTTCTTCACCTGCTGCACCTGGCTTCAGAAAGTAGGAAACACTCTGGAAGTGACAAATAAAGCCTTATTTGTACTTTTCTGTGTCTCTGACCCTGTGTCAGACTCTTGCAGCCATTTCTTCTACCCATTAAGGATGTATGCTTGTCCTGTGCTTTTGAAATGAACATTTGTGGAAAGCAACAGAAGTGCTAAGCTTGGTGGAAAGGGATGGTATAGTTGTTCAGATCCGAGGTGAAGCTCCACTGAGAAAGAACAAAGAGAAAGGTCCTGGGAGCAGGGTTGGGGGGCAGGGCTGCTCCAGGTTGACTTCTTTCTCAAGCCCCGGCCTCACACATCATATTTTGGACCTCTAAGATGCCTCCCTTAGTAATTTTACTGACTTTTCTAGTTAAAAAAATCTTCTTAACTAGAACACTTCAAACTCTGGAGCTAACCAGTATCTGGGCAACCCTGGCATGCATGCCCCGGAAACCGGCACTTTTGCCAACTCTATGTTTGCTTCGGATCTTGCATATGGCGTGCACAGCACGCTCACCAAGAAGCTGGAGGACAGAGGCTGGCCACTCACGCCTGCTTTGGCAGAGTCTGGTTAGCTGCAAAGCTGTTTTTCCTCCAAGACGTCTCAATCAGCAAAGCCTCCAACAACTTTTATTCTTTTCTCTTTCTTTAACGCTGTCCTCTCATTGCTTGTGTTGGAGGGATCAGAGCCGTGAGGGAGTCTTTTACCCTGTGCAGGGAGTTTGTGGGGAGCTGAACCAGGACGACAGGATTTGGAACCTGAGAGGGCGTCTTTTTGTGTGCGGTGGCCTGTCGCCACTCAAATCCAGTGTGTAGGTTAATAAGGCTTAAACTTTAAAGGAAGGTTGAACATCTGATTGACAAGCTGGCGAATAAGAGTCCAGGGGGGGAAGTTCTGGGCTTGGAAACTTCCCCGTTCCCTTAGATGCAGCTGAATTTTAAAGAGCCCTTGTCTTAAGCAAGGGCAAACACCTCAAGAGGTTAGCCTGTATGGAAATGCCCAAGTATCTCTGCTCAGTTTCTAGAGGCCCCAAGACTGACATTTGTTTAATCAATAGCTACTGTCTATTGTCCTTAAATCAAAGAGTGGCTAGAAGCCCCATCTAAGCCAGAATTATCAGCTGTAAATACAGTCTTCTGATTCAAGGTGGTCGAAACGACTTGTAATGACACACCACTTGGAGGCTAAAAGAACGCTTTGCTCTTTGGGGTGAACAGTGTATAAATGCATATTACCTTTAGAACTGACAATGCCCCAAATAAGGTTGTGTTGTTGTTGTTCCCCTACTATGTCTAAAATAATATTTACACTATGCCTTGACATGTTGCAAGTTTCAGGATTTGCTTTTGAGATTTCCAAACAACATGAAGACAAACCCGAGACTTCCATTCAGACGCTCTGTGAGCATATGCACAGAACTATGACTGCTAAGACTGTGACAGCCCAAGACTGTGACTCTCCCTGCAGGGCTCAGAGTTGCCCTTTTGATAGAAGAGAAGGTCCACAGTCACACTGAATAATAGATCAGGTGAACTTGGTTAAACTGTGAAAAACCCAAAAAACAAGGTTTTAAAAGAACTTATCTTATGAAAAGAACTTTTCCCTTCCCCTAACGCAATTGGTTCTTACATATCTATGAAAGTGTAGTGTCTCTCTGTCTCCTTCTGAGTCTTTCTTCTCTCTATCTCTCTCTTTCACCTCCCTAAAAGTAGTAATCTATGTCTCAAGTTTTTACTTTTAATGTTCAACCAGAAATATTTAATGTTACTTAAAATTTACTGTGTTTTATGGAAGCCATTATTCATCTATGTGGCTATGTAGATGGCCATTTTCCATTTGGGAATATTTGAAATATTTGCCATTTTCCCAGTTTTGGCTGAAATTCACTGAGTTGTATCATCCATGTACGTTTCAGCAGTGAGAAACTGAGGAAGAACATAGGGGCCCTTGCCACATATTATCCCGTAAGTTCCCGAAATAGGCAGTGTTTCTTTAGGTCATCAGAATTTTATTTTGCTTTGTCGTTGAATGTGTGTGCATTGATGATGCTGAGGGTCTGAGTGCGCCTCTGCATGGTGCATGCGGAGGTCAGAGGACACCTCTGAGGACTTGGTTCTCTCCTTCCACCTTTGTGTGGGTTCCAGGATTTAACTCAGATTATCAGGCTTGAGCCATCTCATGGGTACAAATCATCAGAATTTTAGCATTACAGTTATACTTTACTCTGCCAACCCTGGAAGCTATCAGATTCTTAGAATTTTAGTGGCTTTTTGTGCGTGGAGCAAAATGCTGCAACATGCTAAGCTGGATTTGCTTTTCTTTGATCTTTCCCTCTCTCCTCCTCCTCTTTCTCCCTTTCTTATTTCTTTAATTTATTCTTCTCTCATACATTACATCCTGACCGAAGTTTCCTCTTTTTCCACTCCTCATAGTTCCATCTCCCACCTCCTCTCTTCCACAGATCCACTCCTCCATTTCGCTTCAGAAAAGAGCCTTCCAGGAATATCAGCCAAACATGGCATAGCAAGCTACAATAAGACTAGGTATAAACCCTCATATCAAGTCTGGACAATGCATCCCAGTAGTAGGGAGAGGATCCCAAGAGCAGGCAACAGAGTCAGAAACCCCTCCACTCCCACTGTTAGGAGTCCCACAAGAACACCAAGCTCTACAACCATAACATATATGCAGAAAGCCTCCGTTAGACACATGCAGGCTGCCTGATTGTTACTTCAGTCCCTGGGAGCCCCTATGAACCCTGCTTACTTGATTCTGTGGGCCATGTTCTCCTGGTGTTCTCGACATTTCTGGCTCCTACAGTCCTTCCTCTCCCTCTTCTGTGGGGTTCCCTGAGCTCCTCTTAATATTTGGCGGTGAGTCTCTGCTCCTGTCCCCATCAGTTTCTCAATGAAGCCTTTCTGATGACAATTGGATTAGGCACCAATTGATCTATGAATATAGCGGAATATCAGTAGGAATCATTTAATTTACTTTTTTTTTTTTTTTTTTTTTTTTTTTTTTTTTTTT
>NW_026585644.1:24646402-24722746 GCF_907164565.1 Psammomys obesus
TTTTTTTTTTTTTTTTTTTTTTTTTTTTTTTTTTTTTTTTGCTACATGCTTGACCTTGTCTTCTTTGATTTTTCCTGAGGATAAGTAACCTTGACTTTTGCCCTTGTGTTTACACCTATCTGTATTTTTATTGGAAAAAAAATACCCATCTTCCAGTATGCTGTATATACTGGTATCCATGTACTTTCCACCTTTACTGCAGTGGGGCCTGCTTTTGATTGAGTTCACCTAAGACACTATAAGCCAACTTCAGGATGCACTCACCAGATCAGTTCAGGAGTCCTGTTTCCTGAGGCATAGAAAATGAGTATTCAAAGTGAGCACTTCAAGGCAGAAGCAGGCTGTGTCTCCAGAATGTGCTCATAATAGGCTGGGTTTTACCTCGTGCTCTGTTTTTTCAGGGTTGTGATGTTTCCAAGCTTTAAGCAGCAGCTTTCCAGAAACCAGGAGGGACTGGTTAAAAAGCTGCTGGAGGTGGCGAAAAGCTGACCAAACCCCCAAACTCTGCATGTGCAGACAACCTTGCCCTTGGATAATTGGCATCTTCTGGTTGCTCAACCTTTTTTGCTCTCACTTGGACACTTGAAAGAAAAGGCAGAGGCTCATAGAAAATGGGACAGAAGTAAAAGTAATAGTCACTAATTAATAAGTCACCAACTGATCAGTTAATCTTTCTGGTCAATTCGCTAAGGTCTGTTATAGATTATACTGCCAGCAAGGATGAAAACTACTCTGTGGTACTTATCATTTACAAGGTACTTCACGTGTGTGGCTGTGCAATACAGTAACTGTGAGGCACATCATACCCTGCACAGTTCACAAACCCAAAAAAGGTACCTAAAGCGTACAGAAATAGCTTTCTAAAATCAAATGGCATTCATCTGTGAAACTTCGTAAGCATCAATTTTCGGCTATGTTCCAGACACTGCTAAAACCAAGGGGGATAAAAGGTGTGTGTGTTCATAAGATGCTGAAACATTTCCAAATATGGAAATTTGGAAAAATCATGGTAAGAGGTGAGACACAAAACCAGGCCCAGGATGTTGGGCAAGTCAAGAAGTAGGTTTCTAGCCTAACATTGGTCATCTGGGATAGTTTTTGGAAAAAGTGGCCCTTTACTAATGCATTTAGGGATGACTAGATAAGATCAGGCAGGCAGAAGAATGGTATGAATATTGAATAATTATAACAAATTGTAATGTGCAGGTTAATCCCTAGAGTTAAAAATTGCCTATTTGTAAGTGATCAGAGTCTGTCTTAAATTTTAGGCAAAAACAAAAACTCCACAAAACCAATCAACCAAACAAAACCCCACCAACTCTGATTATCTCCTGTTTTAAAGATTTGAGTCAAGGACTCAAATGTGTGGTAAAATGTGAGGTAAAAGCTTAAGAGACACCATCAGACTCACCAATGAGTTCAAAGCAGGCATTGGAAGAAGATGTTTTGAGAGTTAGCAAGAACTGTCAGGGGTGAATTGCCCTTGAGTAGAATAGATGCAACCAGTTGGAGATAGGAAGAAATGGCTGCCATTCTAAGTAAGTTGGGCAGAGTCAAAGGCTCATCCCCTTCCAAGCAGCAAACACAAATGTTTAGTTTGTTGTGACGGATTATCAACCTAGTATACAGGAGGACAAAACCTAGATCAGTGTGCCACAAATCTGTTCTGACTGGAATCCCAGATATCTCACAGAAATGGATATTCAGAGATCAAAAATAGGGATATATCTCAGTTTTGACAGTTATGACAGAAAATATCCTTCAAATCTGCAAGGCAGGCCACATTCTTTCAAGTTGTCTCTTTTCTTGGGCCTGTGTTTGCTCTCTTTTCATCCTGCAGAATTTGTTAATTGATTGCCGGTTAATAAGGAGGAATCCCTACACATTTCTTGGTGATCCACAAGGTTTTTTTTTTTTTTTTTTTTTTTTTTTTTTGTACACTTGGGTGAAAGAACTGGAAAATCTCAGCCTTTTTTGTTCTTCCTGAAGCTCTCCAGTCTGTCCCTGCTGACCCTTCAGGGCTTTTGTTTGTTTGTTTGTTTGTTTGCTTGCTTTTGCACTCAGGAAGCAAAGCCAATAGAATCTCTGTGAATTCCAGGCCAACCTGCTCTCCATAGTGAGATCCAAGTCATCCAGGGCTATGTAGAGGGATCCTGTCTCAACAAACACAAAACCAAACCAAAACAAATTTATGTGTCAGTTGGGATTTACTGCAGACCTGAACACAGATACAAAACAAAAGTAAGTGTTTGTCACACTTCAATTAATGTGCATATATCTATTTCTATCTATCTATCTATCTATCTATCTATCTATCTATCTCTATATCTATATCATCTATATATCTATGCATTGGCACTCTTGAATTTCTATGCCAGGAAAAAAGGACTCTGTGGGTGAAGGGAGTCTTCTGCTCAATGGGACTGTAAGGAACTGATGATGATTAGAACTGAGGCAGAAAGTCTGAGAGGATTGGAACAGTTTTGAGACCAGTGACCATGAGAAGACTACTGAAGTCCTTGAATCTTCATAGCCGCTGCATATTAACTGCTTTTGTTAACTATAATTTGTCCAGTGAAGGCTGATTGTTTCATAATTTCAAATGTTTTGAATTATTTAAATAACGATTATTGTTTAAAGTATAGCTGGTTAAATGCTCACTATGTGTGAAATGTTTGCTAGAAGTTCTGCTTATGTGCTCTTAATAGATATAGAATTCCTGTGAGGTAGGCATTGGGTTCATGGTGTAGTCAAGGAAACAGACGCTTAGGGCAATTTCTAGAGGTAGAATGCAAGCAAATTCCTAGTAATGACTGAGCTGATGGTCTTTCAGGTCAGGCATCTTTTAATAACTTCCTTAATGGTAAGGATTCCAAGGTTTCTCTCCTTTCCTTCTTCCCTTTCCTTCCTCTATCCTCCCTCCTCCCTCCCTCCTCCCTCCTCCCTCCTCCCTCCTCCCTCCTTTCTTGCCTGCCACTGGAAAACAGAGCTAAAGAGATGGCTGATTCTGTAGTCATTCTATACCAGGGAATAAATTGAGAAGGTATAAGCAAAACCTTAATAAAAGGATCAATTCTTAGGAGGTATCACTGAGGATTAACCAACAAAGAGTCTCTGTCACTCGTGGGCACATCTCAGCTTATAGACTTAGAGGAGATGTCAACAGCCCATGAGCTATCAAGGACAGGAGTCTGAAACCATTGTCCCTGGTTGTCAGGATTGTGTAGGTTCATTCTGAACTAGTGGTTGTGCTCTAGCAGGGTGGGCTGCCAGAAATTTAAATATTCTATCAGTTGCCAACATTTGATCTGTGGATGTATTATTTTTTTTAAAGGCAGAAGGCTATATGTGCACAAGTGAAATAATAGGATCCAGACTATGTTGGTGTAGCGGGAAACCAGGCTGGGGTGTGGAGCCAGGTGAGCCTGAGTGAGTACATGTTTCCATATACCTGATGCCAGGAGGGACGAGAAGGCTCCTCAGGCCAGAGGCTTCAGAGTTGAGTCATTGCAACTTAGATTTACTCTCCCCATTTTCCTAATGTTGCTGATTGTTAAATGTCTCCCAAAGGGTTATGTGGCAAAGCTGGCTGATAACAGTGTTGGGAGGCAGTGCAAAATGTAGAGATGGGAATCTAGCTAGCAGTAGGTTATTAGGAGGATACCTTTGAAGGATATCATTTATCTTTGGGCCTTCCTGCTCAACGTTTTCTATTTCTTGCCACTCTGACAGGAGCAGCTGTGTTCAACTGCATGGTCAACTTTGTCTCAAGCCCCAAAGATACCTTTCTTCCCGTGCATTGACTTATTGTAGGCATTTTGTCATAGGCTGGAGATCTGACTAACCTTCCCTAGCTGTCCTGTTACTTACTCTTACCCTGTCCCCAAACACATTCTGACATCCTCTCTGCCCTAGAGTAGGCACTTGGGATATAACACAAGTTCCTTGCTCTTGAAGGTCTTACATGCTACTCAAGCCATAGTAAAAGCACCACACAGCGATGTGGAAATACCAAGCAGGAGCCTTCAGTCCACCTCTGGGTGATAGTGACCTCAGTTTCAAAGAATCTGTTGGTTGATTGTCTGCATGCAAAGACGGAGAGAGAATGTCTAGAAAAGGGAACACACAGGCCAGGGTACAGCGGCAGAGCAGACCTTTCGGAAAGAGCAACAGCTTGTCATACATGGTTCAGAGGAACTGGGTATCATATTGATGGGAAGAGGTCATGGGTGGTTCCAGAAAAGGAGAGAGCTGGACTTTCTCTCATAGACAATAGGGATTCAATTAAATGAAGGTTTCACAGTGTTTGGTGCTTTAGAACAGTATAGCTTGAGGAGCTTATTTGATGGTTACATGGAAAGTGGAGTTCACAGGAAAGAGAACAGCGAGGAAGAGAATGCCGTAGTGTCTCATCCATTAGGGCATCCTCTGATGACTGAGGTGACACTGGATTAATAAGAAATCGAAGACATCCTAATACATCAGTGAATATCAGTACCTGTGTGCTGAGGGTATGAACTCTTGCAGAAGTTTACTGCACTCTTCAGAGTATGGTTTTAAAAATGTACGGCCTCTACTCAGGCATGGTGTCATAGCCCCAGACCCTGAGAGCTGGGGGTTCAATGCCAGTCTCAATTATGCAGTGAGATCTAGGCCCACTTGCGATGCACGAGACCCTCTCTGAAAACAGACACAAACAACCACCATCACCAGCATGACCAGTATGGCCCCTTTGCCATCTCCGAAGAGCTTCTGAATCTCCTCAGAGAGCCCAGCAAAGGGTAGCGCAGTAGCTTGAAAGTAGCTAATCACATGACACAGAGCATGTATGTATGAAGCTCAGTTTCCCAGCACTTCCACCTTTATAATGGTTCTTTTTTTTTTTTTTTTCTCCAAAAGTAATTATCCACTTAGCTGCTCCAATGAGGACTTAGACCACTGTCAGCTCCTGGGGTGCAGAAGCAATTTATTTCCCTCTGCACGCTGTGGGCACACTGCTCTTTGTTTAGACTGTCCTGTTCATTACTCCTCTCCCGAGTGTCAAGGGCTTTGTATGCCTCATCTCATTGAATTCTCACATGCAGCTACCAGACTCCCCATGGTAGCATCATCCTCATTTTAAACAGGAGGAAGCAAATCATCCCAGCTAAATCTGCAGTTGAGGGGGACTGTGAGCCATAGAAGCAGGCCCCTAATACAGAATACTGTGTCTTTGGGGGCAGGGTCATGAGGTCTTATAAGCAGAGAAAACAGAACTCTAAAGACAAGAGTCTGGCCTTTGGAATCAAGCTTTCTTACATGAATTCTGTCTTTTATTGATTTATTTTAGTTACTTATTTTTATCTTTGTGTGTGTGTGTGTGTGTGTGTGTGTTACCGTGAAGGTCAGAAATCAATCTTGGATACTGGTCCTCACCTTCCACCCTGTTTGGGACATTACTTCTGTGACTAACCACTGTGTATGCAAGCTGGCTGGCTTGTGAAGTCTGGGAATTCTCTGTCTCTGTCTCTCATCTTGACACAGGAGTGTTGAGACTTCAGACATATGTTATGCCAGGCTGCACGTGGGTCCTAGAGTATAAAGCTCAGGTCCTCGCTTGCACGGGATTGGCTTTACCACTGAGCCATCCCCCCAGCCTTGAATTCTGCTATTGGCACATGCTAGCTATGCTGCTGGCTAGTCTTATGTCAACTTGACACAAGCTACAGTTATCTGAAAGGAGGGACCCTCAATTAAGAAAATGCCTCCATAAAATCCAGTTGTAAGGCATTTTCTTAATTAATGATCAATGAGGGAGGGCCCAGCCCATTGTGGGTGGGTTCAATCCCTGGGCTGGTGGTCCTGGGTTTTATAAGAAAGCAGGCTGAGCAAGACATGGGGAGCAAGCCAGTAAGCAGCACCCTTCCATGGCCTCTGTATCAACTTCTGCTACCAGGGTTCTTCCCTGTTTGAGTTCCTCTCCTGACTTCCTTTGGTGATGAACAGTGATGTGGAAGTGTAAGCCAAATAAATCCTTTCCTTCCCAACTTGCTTTTTGGTCATGGTGATCCATCTTATCAATAGAAACCTCAACTAAGACAAGTTGGTACCAGGATTGTGGGGTGTTGCTGTGACAGACCTGACCATGTTGTTTTGGAGAGGACTGTGGAAGGACTTTGGAACTTTGGGCTAGAACTTCACTGAGTGTTCACCCACGTGCAGCCTGGCATAGCACATGTCTGAAGTCTCAACACTCCTGTGTCAAGATGAGAGACAGAGAATTCCCAGTGCAGATGACAGAGGCCTAGTTTGTAACATTTCAGAGGAAAATAATGACTTTTACCAGGCTTCTTGTGTGAAATTCCGTGCTGGTTAGTAGGGGCTGAAGAATCAGCTGTGATTAATAGGACACCAGACTACTAAAGTGAAGCCTTTGAGTTATTGGTAGGCTCAGTGGTGGTCAGCTGCAGCTGAGAAATTAGTGGTGATTACGTGCAGTGAAATCTTCTGAGAAGTATTTCTTGACAACACACAGAAGCTGTGTTGCAGAGGCAGCCAAGGTTTTACCTGATGCTACCAGGTGAACTTGGTAGTCTAAGAGGCTCCTGGGTGTTTTTGAAGGTGGGGAGGGGTCATGGAGAGCATCTGAGGCTTGGTACTGTGAAAGGCCAGGAGAGGTCATTGGTGAAGGTGCAGCCTCAGTGGCAGTTGAAGGGGTCCTGCAGGGAAATTGAGGCTTCTAGGAGAAGCTACTAGTGAAAATGCAGCCCAACTGCAGCAGAAGACCCCAAGCATCTTGAAGATGCCAGTACCATGGGATGATGACCAAGAATGGCAGCTGTGGAGGGGAACCAGCTGGAGCCTACATGACAAGCTGTGTGTGCTGCAGAGGGCAGAGCTGGAAAAAGTGACTCAAGCCCTTTGGAGGAGCCCAGAAAATCATGAGTGAATCCCAGGTATTGAATAGTTTATACCATTGGAGTTTGGTTTTGCTTTGTTCAAAACTGTGACTGTCTTGGCTCTTCCCTCTAGAAGAAGATAGTATTTAACTTATATTGATTTTACTGGAGCCTACGGTTGAGAGACTGAATTTTTTTTTAAGTTTTGTTTGTTTGTTTTAAGATCTATTCATTTATTTAGTTTGAGTGCTCTATCTGCATGTACACCTGCATGCCAGAAGAGGGCATCAGATCACATTATAGATGGTTGTGAGCCACCATGTGGTTGCTGGGATTTGAACTCGGGACCTCTGGAAGAGCAGCCGCTGAGCCATCTCTCCAGCCCGAGAGACTAAATTTTAAAAGACTTTAGATTTTAAAAGAGATTGGCTATTTTAAAGGAACTGAAATTGTATGGTCTTTGAATTTGTAAAGACTGTGGGACTTTTAAAGTTATATATGATTTTAATATAAGGTCTTGGGTTTGAGTAATAAAGGGATGGTTGTGGCTTAATAGTGATGTGTTTTTGTGTCAATTTGGCAAGGGGTCAGTTGTACTGGCTAGTTTATGTCAGCTTGATACAAGCTAGAGTTACCAGAAAGGAGGGAACCTCGACTAAGAAAATGCCTCCAAAAGATCCAACTTTAAGGCATTTTCTTAGTGATTGATGTGGGAGGGCCCAGCCTATTGTAGGTGATGCCACCCCGGGTTGGTAGTTCTGGGTTCTATAAGGAAGCAAACTGAGCAAGCCAGGAGGAGCAAGCTAGTGAGCAGCACCCCTCCATGGCCTCTGCTTCAGCTTTTGCATCAGCTCTTGTCTTCAGGTTCTTGCCCTGTTTGAGTTCTTGTCAGTTCTTCTCAAGAACTGTCTTGAGTTCTTTCAGTGATGGACTACAATGTGGAAATGTTAGCCGAATAAATCCTTTCCTCCCCAGCTTGCTTTCTGGTCTTAGTGATTCATCACAGCAGTAGAAACCCTAAGACACTAGCTATGGTCTCTTCACAGGAGCACATACACAGGAACTTGGGTGAAATGCAAGAGTGCAGATAAAAAAAATTACTCAAAGATCCCAATTCAATAGTCAGTGCTGTTAGGCCTTAACTCAGGACAAATGGCTGAGGTGCCTATCCAACATATCAAAGTGGATGGGGCTGTCCGTCTCAGCATGGCTGATACCTGTTTAGTGTCACCCTGGCTGACATACTCCATCCTGTACCCTGAACTCTCTAGCCCCCGAACTTCACTTCCCTATCCCCCAGTTCTTTGATTCCTATATAACCCAGCCATTTTGGCTGCTGCATATCTTGGTTCTTTTGGTCTCTGGGTTTTCAAGATCTGCAGTGTCTTCTTTTTTTTTTTTTTTCCAAGTACGTTCTAACATTATCATAAAAAGTTTTAAGAAAAGCTCAATCTCAATCCTCAAAGCTTCAGGTGACCCCAGTATTTCCAGGCAAATGTACCAGGGGACTTGATGGAGAAGATACATGTATCTTGATGGAGAAGATACATGTAAAATATCAGATGTCCATCTTGGGAGAAAGCACTAGCCAGATATACTCTAGTATAAACTGATTAATTTACTCCCCAACTAGAAAGTGCACAAGTCAAGATTCCAACTCAGGCAATGGCTCCAGAGCCTTCATACTTCAATGCCTGTCTTTGCCCTTGCTTTTGTATTTGTGGCCAAGCTTGAATCAAGAATAACTAGAGTGATTAAAAACCTAAATGGGACAGAGAGTTTGTGCTTCACTAGTGCCTTCGAAGGGACTGCTTTTCATGTAAGATTTTAAATGACAAGCATTTGTTCTGAACGATTAACTTTGTGGAGCCAGGATAACACAGATTTTTTTTTTGGAGTAATATAAACAAAAATGAGATGTTAATTAAATAGTTACTTTTAAGAGCTCAGTCATTTACTGGCTTGGAAAAAAACCCTACTAAACCATAGTTTAGTATCATGAATTGCATCATTGTGTTGCCATTAATTCAAATATTTCTAAAGGGAAACATGGAGATGGAATGCTTTTATTGAGTGTTTAGATTTATATAAACATATCACCAGGCTGGCTGGTTAGTATCCTTTATGCCATATAATTTTCCATCATAAGCTCTCTGAATTATCCTCATGGCTGAGAACAACAATGCTCAGGGAGGTTCCGTAACTTGTTCAAGTTCCCAGCACCAATAATGGAGACCTGAGGCCAGGGTCTTCCTGTTTTATCATATGCTCATTTGAACAGACAAAGGAAAGATTAAAATTTATGAACATCCACAGTCTTGTTTCATCCTTCCCACCTTGCAGATATGACACTGAGCCCATGCCCAGACATTGGCCAAGACCAAGGGTATGCTTAGAGAGTAGAGCAGTTCTCAAAGACTTGCAGCTTCTATTTACTCCATATGTGAGGAAGCAGGACTATAACAGTTGAGGTGAACAGGAGACAGAGATGAGGCTGGGGACAGAGGAGATGATGTTAAAACTCATTAGTGGGGTCACGGTGCTGATCTCTAGAGGGGTGGTGACATTGGAGCATAGCTTAGTATCATGAGTTGAATTAGGTAGGTGTCTTATATCCTCTTCCAGGGTTGGAACAGTTTGGGAAGCCTAACGGGTCTGATTCTACAAGCTCTAGTAGAAAAGGATCACTGTTAACTGAGGAGTTGGATACGTTGATAGGAAAGTTGAGTTCTGACCAGGGGATGTGGGGAGGGAGAGACAGGAGTCATGACCTGAGCCTTAAAATATAGCGGGAGATTTTCCTAAGCAAGACAATGATGTAAATTCTGCAGAGAAACTTGTGAAGCAGGGCTAGTTAGAGCTTTCTGTGATAATGGAAGATTTTCTTTTTTTCTGTCTTTTTTTTAATATCCATTCTCTTTAATGTCATAGCCAATAGCTACATGTGATAATGGAGTATTGAATTTGTGGATAGTGTAACTAAGGGACTGTACTTTTGGCTTTATTTATGTAAATTTAAACTTGAATTGCAATATGTGGCTAGTGATGACCATACTGGATGGGATTGCTCTATTTAAAGAAATATGGGCTAGAAGATGCATGAACCAAGCATGTGGATGTATGCCTATAGTCCCAACACTTGGGAAATGGATGCATGGGATCAGAAGTTCAAGGTCTTCCTGGGCTACACATAGAGCCTGAGGCCAGACCTGATGCTGATCAATCGATAAATTATCTTATAAAGCAGAAAATATTCTAAACCTATTTTTGTTAGGGACTTACCAGCAAACTGTGAAGGTTAAATTATACATGGAAGAAATCCTTCTCATGGATTTATAGGCGCCACCTAAGTTAAGAGTTTATGGTGGATAAGACAGCATACGAAAACACTTCTGGTTAATTGTAGTAAGTATCCACAATTAATACTGCAAAGAAAGGTTTATTCAAAGCACTATTGGGTGATGGCCTCTACCAGGTCATTTGGCCATTGTTGTCATTTGGGGGGCAGGAAGGAAGAGGTTTCAAAGGTAGACAAAACTTAAATTTTTTTTTTTTTATGTAGTAGTTTGAAAGTTCACCATAAAAGAATGAATAGCCCATGTCTTATATGAGGATAATGTATTACAAGATGTCTTAGTTTGAGTTTCTGTTGCTGCAATGAAAACACCATGACTCAAAAGCAAGTTGGGGAGGAAAGGATTTGTTCAGCTTACACTTCCACGTTGCTCTTTACCATCATGGGAAATCAGACAGGAGCTCAAACAGGGCAGGATCCTGGAGGCAGGAGCTTATGCAGAGGCCATGAAGGGGTGCAGCTTACTAGCTTGCCCCTCATGGCTTGCTCTGTATGCTTTCTTGTAAAATTCAGAACCACCAGCCCAGGATGGTCCCTCCCACAATGAGCTGAGCCTTCCCCCACTGATTACTAATTGAGAAAATGCCTTAGAGCTGGATCTTATAGAGGCATTTGCTCAACTGAGTCTCCTTTCTCTCTGATGATTTGAGCTGGTGTCAAGTTGATACACACAACCAGACACTACACAAGATCAATTGAAATTTCAAGTTGTTTTTTATTATGAAGCAAGAAACAAACAAACAAACAAACAAACAAAAAACCACAAAACCCAAGATCTGAGGCAAATGCATAAATGTGCTAAAGGTCAAGGCTAACACTGCTTGGCACTCCATCAATGGCCAGCAGTAACAGTTCTATTGCAGAGAGCTTCAGCAGTTGTGGTCCTCAGAATCTCAGTCTGGTCATCCAGACAATCCTCCTTCAAGTGGGAGCTGATGGTAACTCAATGGGGGGGGGGGGAAGATTGAGGCTTTCTTTGTATTTCCAGGGAGCTGGGAATGCCTGGGTTCCTTCTGCAGAAACTCTGAATTTCAAAAGCAGGGACGAAAAGGCTGCAAGGTCAAAGATTCTAGCGATTTCTCAGCCTCCAAGTTTCCCTTGACATCCCGGGCTCTGAGCGCCTTCCATGGAACAGAAATAGCTTTTTCCAGGCCTGTAAATGGAACAGTTCTTCTCTAGGACACAAGAGCATAATAAGCATTTCATGTCTTAATTTTTTTTTATAATTTTATATCCTGGAGTAACAGTGGAGATGGCATGACTTTATTATTATTAATTATTATTATATCATTATAGTTTTCCAGTCTGGCTCTTTGATATTTACAAGTTCAGACAACATGTGGTTTCTAAGCCAGATTTCATAACCTTAAACTACCTTCCTACTTGGCTTTCTTCCATTCTATTCTGTTTCAGATCTTGTTTATGTTTGGCTTGAATAACGAATTGGCGGTGGAGTTTATTTTGCCACATGGATGGAAAGCATCAGACGAAGACAGAGTTTTGGATGGTGTTTACATCGAAGCACAGCTACAAAGCTTGGGTGTCAATGCTTGCCAGCCCCTGGCTGGGTGGCTGAGTGCTGAGATGCCCACTGAATTCGGCCTGATCCCTATCAAGTGCCTCATGAGGCTGTATGCTTCATGTCTGCAGTCTGGTATCTCTGTTCAAAATACAGAAAGTCTCTTTGCTACCAGACCTGGCATTGACAGCCGCACATCGTAAGAGCGTATGTGTGTGGCCTGGCATGAAATAACATGAAAAGCAATTCTGGAAGTGCACTGTTGAAAATCCTAGGTGCCAGACTGAGTTTATACCTTTCAGAGTAGGCCAGTGTGGTTCCTGGGACAGCATTGAGGCAACCTGGAAAACTGCTACAAATGCAAGTTTCCAGGCCCTGTTCTAGACCAGGTCCTGTCTGAGGATGTGGTCTACTGAGATATCTTAACAGGTCTTCCTGGTGAATCTGAGCTACTCTACGTCTACCAACCACTGGTATAAGGACTAGGAGCCAAAAGAAAAGTGTGAGACAGTGAGCAAAAGGGTCATGCATGTGCATTTAAGAATTTCTCATCCCAAATGGGAGAAACACTGGAGCCAGCAGTGAATTAAGTCAACCAACTTAATTGCAAAATGTCTGTTCAAGGATATGATGAGTGTCTGAGCCAGGGTGTAGCAATGGTGCTAAAACTCATCAAACCCAGACAAAAGATGGTAAAGGGATTAAATTTACAGTGCTTGCTCACTGGTAATTGTTGAGTCTGAGAAGAGGAACTCAGAGATGATTCCTAGCTTCTGACTTACGTAGATAGCAGCATTATTTAATAAGATAGAAAACATAGAAAGCTCCCTCCACTTTTTCTTCAAACCAAAAAAAAAAAAAAAAAAAAAAAAAAAAGCCAGAGCATAATAATTCAATATACAGTTGTATTTGTGTGGTTTGGTGTGCTTGGCCAGAACTCTGGAGGAAGGATTCTGTTGAAAGGTTGATAATAAAGTATTGACCACAATGTCATGAACACAGCGAGGCTTATTGAAACCACATGCCTTATGAATGGGAATACATGTTATGACGGTTCTGTCTTCACTTCTCTTGGGCACCTGCATTTTCAGTTAAAGACTTGACTGTGAAGCTTTTCCTGAGCCTGAATACAAAGAGTCCTGTTAGCACACTGGTACCAAGGGCTGGTTTGTGTGAAATAATGTATCCTTCACCATGCCATGTCAGATCTTTGACACTGGCAACTTTGCCAACACCACGGATGTGGTTTTGACCATGGTCTGCATAAATGTAGAAATGTAGGTATTAAGAAGCTATGCAAAAGAGTGGTTATTCTGTGTGGTCATAGACTTCAAAAGGTCAGAGCATAACAGGGTCACAGCATTTGATGGCAGAAAGAGAGCTCAATAATAAGTCATCAAACCTGCTTATTTCATAGATGGGAAAATTAAGGCTCAGAGTTGCTCAAGACGAGGGACCTCTTTCAGGGTAAACACAGGATGCTTTTCTTCAGGACTGATTGCACACAACCTCTAATTTGGTTGCATATCTCACTCAATGGCAGTGATAAGGTCACACATGCTAGGTGCCAGTCAGCATAGCAACATGCATTTTCCATGCCTCACATCAGTGTTGACACTGGGGAACAGTGGGAATTCCTCCTTCAGCAATTGGGCAAACAGAAGGTAAGAAAATCTGGCGTCTTCTTAAGGCATACAAATGACAAGGTGTTCTGTTGGTCACTGTTAGGGTTTGGATGTGCAAGGCATTCCACAGGCTCACCGAGTCTCCAGTGATAGTACTGATTTGGCTTCTCCCATTGCTCCCAGTCTTTGCTACTGTTTGTGGATACTGTACGAACTTGATGCTCTCCTGCGCCCCATCATTGTTGTCGTGTTCTGCATAGAGCCCCAGGCTGCAGAATGGGGGAACATACCCTGTTATCTTGTTCATAGTTGTACATATAGCTGGCACTTTTTAAGGAGGTAGGGCCTAGCTGGAGGAAGGGGGTGTCCAGGGGATGTGCCTTGAGGGTTCCACCTTAGCTTGTCCACTGGTCCCAGCCTTTTTCCATTTCCTGCTATGTAGACTATCTTAATTAGGGTTACTATTACTGTGATGAAAAACAATGGCCAAAGGAACTTAGGGAGGAAAGGGTTTGTTTCACCCACAGTTCCATATAACAATTCACCATCAAAAGCAGTGAGGGCAGGAACTCAAACAGAGCAGGAACCTGGAGGTGGGAGCTGATGCCATGGAAGGGTGCTGCTCACTGGATTTGTCCTTCTGGCTTGCTCTGCTTGATTTCTTTGGGAGTCCAGGACCACCAGCTCAGGGATGGCACCACCCATGCTGTGCTGGACCTCCCCATCAGTTGCTAATTAAGAAAGCCCTACAGGCTTTTCTAGGGCCAAATCTATGGAGACATTTTTTTTTTCTTTCAATTGAGGATCCTTCCTCTCAAATGACTTCACCTTGTGCCAAGTTGACATAAAACTATCTAACACAGAGATGTTTGAGCAAGCAGCTTGATGTCCCTGCTGACATGCCAGTGGCTTCCATATCTTTTCATATTTCCCCCAGCTCTTGCCTCCTTTTGTGGGTACTGTGTCAGCTTGATGCCATCCTGTGCCCTCATCCTTGTTTTTGTACTCTGCATAGAGCTTGTTTCCCCCATTCAATTACAAGCTGCAGATGAGGAGAACATATCCTGTCCATCTTCTTCACATCTATGCATGTATCTGATACTGAGTGAGTGCTAGGTGAATGCTTTTTTGAGAAAAGGAGTTGGTGGGGGGATGTGGGCTTTTCAAGCGCAGTGCCCATGAGGTTGCCATCCTATATTTCCCCTCAGTTCCCAGGCTCTGGTGGCACCATCAAAGGTTTTCCCAAGCAGAAGTGAAGAGGAAGAATCGTTACTTAGGGGTCTTAGGTTCAGGAAGACTCTGCTCCTTCAGGGAAAGGGGACGTTGGCACAGAGAGAAGAGAGAGAAGAAGCCAAAGTATTAGGGAACATCTTGCAGATGTCTCACGCAGAATGCGGTGAACATGAGGAACATTCTCCAGGGGGGTGAACGAATGGAGAGGAATGAAGAGCGCCTTTGCATAGTGCATGTAGTGGGGTAGCCCGCCTTCTTCCTGGGTTACACAACCACCACACCTCAGGCTGAGGTATCTCACAACACTAGTGCACAGAAGGCACACTGTAAGTGATAAGTTGGTGTTTGTGAGAAATGCCAGCAGTATAAATGTTCAGCTTTTCCTCCAAGCTAGTTCTTCCAAGCACTTTGGTCATAAAGTAGATTACCATGAAGCTAGAGGAAACTGGTGTTCAGGGGGATGAAAATGACTTCGGTGGCCATACAAATGGCAGGAAGCAAGAGGGGTCTGGTCCCGGTCACGTACCTCTAACACTTCCAAAGCTCTAGGAGCTGGCTGTGGGTAAAATGCTACAGAAGGGCCCCCGGAGTATCCCTTTCTCAGGGAGCTCACTTCTCTCTATTCAAGGGGCCAGAATGCTACTTTCTGAGAGTAATTACTAATCAGTACTAACAGCAGGGAGTGTAATGAAGGGTCATAGTGCCAGGGTGCAGCAGCCTACGGGGCATGGAATGAAAATGGTTGGGGGAAAACCAGTTTCCCCTCACCCTTGTAAGTGATCTCTTGCTATCCCCAGAAGACAGCAAGTCCTGCCTACATAAAATCATGCCTTCATAAAGTATGCCCTGGAACCCGAGCACCAACTCTTGTAGCTGGGCAAGAGATTAGCCAGGCTAATCGAACAGGCAAAGGGAGAGTGGGATGCGCGCTGTCTCCTCAGGGCCTTTGCTACCGTCATCTCATATCCTCTCACCTGAGACTCCCCATCCTTTCAAAACCAAGAACCAGGAAGAAAAGGCAGGCAGGGCTGGGTGAGACTGTTCTCAATTCAATTTGCCTACCAGTGGGCCGCCGAGCTGTGTGGTCCCAGGGAAGCCCTTTCAAGGCTTGGTCTTTTGTGTGTGGAGAGGATGGTGATAAAGCTTTCCTGCTCCTATGGACCCTGAATGAAAGTCAGTGGTTGAAAAGAGCCCATGAGCTGCTTGAGTGGGAAGGCAGCCACCAAAGGTTCCCTGTGGTATGCCAGCCTCTGTGAAAGCTGGGATGTCTGACCCGGGGTTTTGGCAGCCACGTTATTCCCTTCAGGTCTCCGCTGCATGTACGTATGAGCACTTGAGTGTGCAGGTGTCTGAGGGTGTTCGGAGCTGCAGGCAGGGCTTACTGGAGAGAGTGACAGTCTTTTCCTTCTGTTTTTCTAACTCTGTAGGATAAACCCTGTCCTGAACCAAAGTTCATTCCTTTGCCTGGCACCCTTCATGTATGAAGGTAAGTATGTGTGTAAGTGTGTGCATACGTGTGTGTGTGTGTGTGTGTGTGTGTGTGTGCATGGAAGCCAGAGAACACTTGGCTGTGGTTTCTCAGGCACTGTCCATCTTGTTTTTAAGACATGCCCTCTCAGAAGCTAGACTGGCCATATAGGCTGGGCTGTCTGGTGAGCTCCAGAGATCCATTTCCCCAGGGCCAGGACTGTGTATGCCTTACAAAGTCAGGCATCCTTTTTGCCTGGGTTCTGAACAAACTCTGGTCCTTTTGCTTGCAAAGCAAAGCCTCTAGCCTTTAACTCTGCCTTCCCATGACTCCCTGGGAGAATGCACTTCAAAGTGTAGCCAGGACAGGAAAAGGAGTTGGTCCTGTCTGATAACTCACCACCTTCCAACATAGTACTAGACACTCTACGCTAAAATCTTTCATTCTCAGATAGGATTCTAGGAGGAGGCTGTTTCCCTCCCATTTTACAAATGCAGTTATAAAGGTTCAGAGATGAGGTATGAGTAGCCAGTAGTGCAGCCATCACCAGTGGGGGAGCCCAGGGCTTTTAATTTTCTTTTCCTTTCAATATTTTTGTGTTGTGAGTAATGCAGCTGCCAAGGCCACTAACACTGGTCCCTTCTCCAGACAGGTTTACCAGATACGTGGGCAAACAGATAGACTTGTTCCTTCTCTTTAGAGTATCCATGTTTGAACCCAACTTTCTCTATGATAACTGGTTCTTGTTCTCACAGTCTTATTTCTATTTTATTCAGAGCAGATGATGTGGCCGGTGTAGAACATTTGGAGTGGAAAGACCGAGCTCTACCCATTTAGCCTACATAAACTGTGGAGAAAATCCTTCTTTCTCTGGGATTCAGTTTCCCCATTAGTGATATAAGGTTACTCCAGAATGCTGTCTGTAGCACCTCTCCAGTTCTGCATTGCATCCTTAAGCATGCTTTTTTTCTGAAATCTAGATGCTTGTCCCCCGGGCTAGCCTGTCTTAAAGCACAGCGCCACCTTCTGGCGATGAGGTTACTATGGCATCACCCCCTTCCCCCCTCCCCACAGACAAACAGACACACACAAATACTCTTTTTGGCTAGTGTCTGGCTCTAGTTCCTCTCTTCTCTAAATGCCAGACAGGAAGCCTAATGAGTAGGCACTGTCTGCTGGAAATGGGCACCACTCTTCAAAGCCTGCTAGGCAAAGCCCGTGGTGAGCCATGGGTTTCTTTTATCCAAAGGTCCTGATGCCTTTCCAGTAGCTAAGAGCTGGGGGCATTGCAGACAGTCCAGAAGCCCAGGGGTGGGAGCAGCTAGAAATACGTAAGTGAGAAAGGATGTTTCTCTGTAAAGCAAATGCAGAAGTAGGTAGGGTCCCCTGCATGCTTTCCTTTCCTTTTCCTTTTTATTTGAGGGGCAGAAGTGGGAGTCAGAAAAGCATCCAAGGAGCCAGGTCCCCAGATGTTCTCAGATTCATTCGTTCGTACATTCATTCATTCATTTAATGTACTTGGTTAGGAAAAACAGTAAAGAGAAAAGACATTAGAAGGGTGTTTTTCGAGTTGTCTCTGAGTCCTGGCCTTTCTCCTCCTGGCATCTGTGTTGTAAGCACAAGCAAGGAGCTACTCCTACGGCCTCAAGACCTGACTGAGGAGTCACCTGCCACCGGCTTTTATCCCAGGAGCCATCCGCTAATGACCTGTGGGATGAAGTTTGGACGTATCTTTATGTTGGAGAAACTCAATTGCCTCCAACAGGTTAGGCTATGCATGGCTTTAAGGACCCCGGAAGTTCACTCAGCATTCACCTGGAGAAGTTTGCTGAGTAAACTCTTGACTGATAGGTGGGAAGGAGCTCTGGTCCCAGAATTACCACGCACACCCCTACTCTCTCTGTTTGCAAACATCTTCCCTCTCTGCACCTTGCTCTACGGGGAGAGAGTCCAAACACATTTTTAAGTTTTCTAAACTTCTTTCCAGTTCTTGGTTCTAGGGATGAGCTGCCTGTTTTCATACCGCCTCTGCCTCTTAACATCAGGCATTATGGAAGGGCAGGAGCAGGGAAGCTCAGGGGTAATGGGCTATGTGCGTTAAGCATCTAAGTTTTACCTGCTTGCAGGGTTCTTGGGAGCTGTGCAATGCTATGAAGTGTCGCTGTGGTTGATAGGATGGTTGGCATGCACAGGTGCCTAAGCCAGGATGGAGCTGTGGACCCGGGTGGCAGAAAAGACCCACATGGGTGTACACGATCCCATGCTTAGGGTGACTAAGGTTTCCATCCTATTTAAGCTACAGGGCTTGTGAACAGTTTAAGAGGAAATGTAAACAATTCCAAAGGGATGCAGTTTCTTGTCTGCATTCAGTCTGGTGGTCCTGCTCAGAAACACCTGTGTGCATAGGCGCTAAATGAAAAGGCCCGAAATGGATGAGGCCAGAAGGGTGATGCTTTGCTGCCAGCTCTCAGCCCTGTGGTGGTTGGCAGGAGCTGTTGGTAAATCACTTGGAATTCTGTGGGTACCTTGCTGTGTTCATTGAAGGTATTAACAGCTTTTGTGGGGAGCCAGAAGCCGGTAGCACAGTCCCCCAGTGCTAGACTTAGCTTGTCCGGAGGAGAAATTAACATCGTAAAACTCAGTTAACGGAGATGCTGTGGGTTTAATTAGTTCCTTAACAATTAAAGAAGAATCATGAGATCTTGACTTTGAGCTTTCCGGCTTTGAGAGCAATCCGGATGGATTGATGTCAGGGGTTGATGTCTCCTCCAAAATTCTGGGCTGCCAAAGTGATTTGGGGACTCATTTATGTTCCCTTTACTTCCAGGCAAATGCATACACTATCCTATGACCCCAAAGGAAGTACTTCCCTGTCACCTCCCTGGCAACTCATTCAGAGCCTGAGGCTGGAAGGAAAAGAGCAAATTCTGTCTTTAGTGCTCTGTAGCTCTGCATTCCTACCTCCCTCCATGCTCAGCAACCCCACTCTGACTCTGCCCCCTTCTAGGTTCTGTGGGAGATATGAGGCATTATTGCTTTTCCAGCTCCCTCTTCATTGTATTCACTATGC
The DNA here is from genome assembly GCF_907164565.1 of Psammomys obesus. Taxonomy (NCBI): domain Eukaryota; kingdom Metazoa; phylum Chordata; class Mammalia; order Rodentia; family Muridae; genus Psammomys; species Psammomys obesus. Next base: position 24,665,551 of record NW_026585644.1, read on the forward strand.
ATTTCTTTAGGAGACACCAGTCAGTGGGAATACAGCCATTGCATTGTTTATCTGCCGTAGGGGATTTAGTCATGGTAAAACTGAGAGCAGGGACAGCTAGCGTAACTGGTATGCCTTCTGGAAGCCTGTAGCACTTCAGCCCCTTAGTCTTCTGCTTTCTTCCTGGTGGAAACCACAACTATAAAGTGTATTCTGAACATGAGTTTCTTGAGTTATTGGATCTGGAACCCGCCAGTCTTTATGATGTTGCTAGTATGGGCTGCTGACCTCCATCCTTACTATCACGTAAGGTATAAGGGCTTATCGGGAGTGCCCTGCCTCATATCTCCTGCATCAGAATCTGTGTTCACGCAGGATCTTCTGTTATTTCAAGAGCAAGTGGAGGTGTGAGAAGCACCAGCTACCTCGCAGGTATGCTTGTTCCTTCAAGTGACAGCTGGGCAGGTCAAGCTTTGGCTGCCTAGGCCCAGAAGATACCCTTTCCTGCCACTGCATCCCCTTCCTCCATCCCTCTCCGGCAGCAACATTGTCTCTGAACCTTCCTTGGTGGCCCAGCTTCAGCATCTTGCCAGCCCAGGCAAAAGACACCGTGCCACACTGACAGATGGCCCTAAGTAGAACAGACAGTAGAAATGAGGGTTTATCAAATTTGGGTGGAGAAGACCTCGTTCCCTCATCAGAGGCTGTCAAACAGCTGTCACGAGGTAACATATGGCCCAGCGGTAAGGGCACAGGCCTGGCTAATCCCACTCTTGTAAAGATTAGCTCTGATGAGTGAAGAACGGGGCGGCTGTCACCGGGGGCTACCTATGAAGGGATAGTTGGGGGCTGCATTGTGGTTAAATTCCCAAACTACCTCCCCTATAATCTAAGCTGAAAAAGACAGGGTAAATGGCACTGATAAAAATAGAAACAACAATAATACAAGAATAATAACATATTATTCCATAACAGTACACCTGCTTATCAATTGCCTGCCGGGTGTCAAGTGACATACTGGGTTACTTACCTCTGTTATTTTATTAACTTTCCCCAGGAGCTCTTTTAGGTATATATTATCATGTCCATTATACAGATGAGGAAAACAGGTCTCCGAGGTGCAATTGTGCATCTCTTCCTGGTTGCAGCAATGCTTTCTCGGCAGAGCAGCCACACTCGTGTTTGCATTTGTACACTCATGGTTTCGTGTACAGGGCCTTACCTAGGAACCAGGTGATCGTGTTTTAGATGTAGAATGTTCCCTCAGGCTCGTGTCTCGATCACTTCGCTCCGAGCCGGTAGAGCTGTTTGGGGGAGGTGATGGAAACTTTAGGATCTAGCTCAAGGCCACAAGGGAGTTTTGAAGGTTACACGGACCTGTCTAATGCTCAGCTTCCTCACTGGTCTCTGTGTGAAGCATTCTTCCCCACACTCCTGCCACCTCCCAACCCCAGCGATGGTTACCTGCCTTCACTGCTGTGGTAGAGTGGACTCTGCCAAAACCACGAAACAAACTTTCTTCCTTATGCTGCTTCTCTCAGGTATTTTGTCAGTGGTGAGGGAGGTCACCCAAGCTGTGCAACTTGCTACATCCAGGACAATGGAAACCAACACTAGTGAGCCTGCCCTGTTCAGCATTCCGCCTGGTCCAGCTTCAATGTCTGAGCATCCTCAAAAGAAACATGGTTTCCAGCGCTCTACCCTATACCACACATCAAGGTACCCTTGGTAGAAAGTGGGTGGGCAATTCCAAGATTCCAAAAGCAGGAAGACATTCCCATTAGGAAGCTTTTCAAAAGGCAAGCTTTCTAGTAGGCAGAGGCCACACAGCCTAGCCAGGCAGGATTCTAGCAAGTGGAGAGTTGGAAGCAGAGGCTAAGGAGAGAGAGAGATACTCCAGTCTGCCCTAAGTACTGGAGAAGGAGTCTTTTCAAGCAGGAGATAACTCCAGGTGGCTGGCATTTCAGAAGTCATTCTGTTTCCTCAGCTGAGGCTGCTGTTTTTGGATTGCCAGGTGTGTTTCTGTCTTGGTTCAGGAATGGAAGCTGAAGGGTTTGGAACCAGTTCTTATTTATCAACTTGCACTGAGATTCTGATGTGATTAGGATGGGTGGGGAGAGGGTGCTGAGTACAGCAGCAGACATGAAAACACATCTATTCATGTTATGTGCTTAGATATAAAGATCAGTGAGGTCATTCCTCAGTCAAAGCTCAGAATGCTTCCTCAAACCACCTTTGCAGTGCTTTTGATCACTGCAGAGAAGTAGTTAAGCTCAATAAATCATCCTAGAGCATGCCCGTAGGAGTTCATAACTGAGATAGACAGAGAACACTCTGTTCAAAGCTTTGTTTGTTTGTTTAGATTTATTCCTTTTCATTTGTGTGTGTGTCTATGTGTGTGTCTATAAGCACTTGTGTGTGCATGTATCCAAAAGGCCAGGAGAGATGACACTGAATGCCCCAGAGCAGAATTACAGGTAGTTTTAAGCTGTCTGACATGGGTGTTGGAGGCTTAACGAAGGGCTTCTAACAGAGCAGTGAACACCTTTAAGTACTGAGCTATTTTTCCAGCTGCCAAAGTCTTTGTTTTGTTCTGCACAGTATAAAAATTATTATCAGGAAAAAAAATCAAATCCATAATACACACCTTTGTTGTAACTTAGTGGGACGTGTGACAAGTTGTGTTCAAAACGTTTTTACACAGTTGTCAGGATTCTGTAAATTTGCTACCTTATGTGGCAAAAAGGATGTTGTAGAGATGACCGAGCTAGGGACCTTGAGGTGAGAGATTATCCTGGCTTATCTGAATCTGCCCATTGTAATCCAAAGGGTCCTTATAAATGATAGTGGGATGTGGCTGGAGACATGGTATCTTTGTTAGAGTTTTCTATTGGTGTGATGAAATACCATGACAGAAGCAACTTGGGGAGGAACGGGTTGATTTCAGCTTACAGTTTCATAGCACCTTCTGTTATGGAGGGAGAACGAGGCAAGAACCTCAGAGGCAGGAACTGAAGCCAAGGCCAGAGGAATGCTGCTTGCTGGCTTGTGTTCTTGCTCAGCCTGTTTTCTTATACCACCCAGGACCCATGGATGGGGACCCATCCATCACCTATGGGATAGACCCACCCATATCAACTATCAATCAAGAAGTTTTACCACACACTTGGCCATAGACTGTTCTGGTGGGGCATTTCCTCAACTAAGATTCACTTTTCCAAAATGATTCTAGCCTGTGTCAAGTTGACATAAAAACTAGCTAGCACAGATTGCATAACTGCAGTTAAGAACACTTGCTAAGTTTGGTTCCTAACACCCACATGGTGGCTCAAAGCTGTTTGTAACTCCAGCTACAGGAATTCTGACTCCATCTTCTGGCCTCCTCCAGCACTGCATTTAAATGACACACACAAGACACTGATTCACATAAAATAAATAAATCTTGGAGGAGGAAGAGAGGAAAGAGGAAGGAGAGGGAGACTACATTGTGAGGCAAAGCCAGAAAAGATGTAATACAGCCATAAACCAAGGAATAGAAGGTACTTCTAGAAGCTGGAAAAGTAGCAAGCCTAGAGCCTGCAGAAGATTCACAGCATCCCTAAACACTTTAATTTAGCTTAGTGAGACATATTTCTGAACTCTTGGACTATAAGATTATAAATACGTGTTGTTTAAAAACACTAAGTTTGAAAACATTTGTTCTAACAGCAAAGGAACCTTGTACAGGACACATTTGACTCAGGCTTATCAGACTGGCAAGAGGGAGTGTCACCAAGCTGGAGAGCCCAGTCAACTGCCAGACTTCCTTGCAAGTGTTGCTATGTCTGCTTGTCATCTTGGAGACAGTAAACAACCCAGGAGTCTTTATGCTGTACACTAGGAAGAACATAGTTCTGGGAGAATGGGCTTGCTAGGACCAAGATGAGGGCCTTGTACATGCTAGGATAACACACCTTCCTTGCCTGCAGCACTGGGGAAAAATGCTATCTACATTGTAGGGAGCATTAGGAGGTTCTACTCAGACAAACATAGAAACTGTTTGAGGTCATGCTGGGAGCGTTTGAAAATGTATTGAGTTCAATTTGGAAGATTGATTAAAATTCAGGCTGGTGAATGACAGCAAGGACTAGGAACACACCATGAACAAGCCCACAGACAGGTGTACAGTTCTCAGAATGTAGCTGTGGATGGTATTTTCTGACATGGAAGGGATCTGGACATTGCCTATGGAGATGATAATGACAGGCCAGCACCATGTTTTAAATAAGGTTGATCAGTTTCACACTCAAGCGTTTATATCGGCCATGAAGAGGATTCTAGGTGTAAAGGTGAGGGTTTCCTTGGGAAAACTCAGCTGCTCTCTTTTGTCCAAAGGAAGCAGGGTTCGTAGTCCTGACCCCGGGATGTCTCTTCTTACTGCTTTGGTTGCAGGAGTAGGCTTTGACTTCTAGGGCTTTGCCCTCGAGAATGAGGCCACATATTTTTCTAGGTCTAGTCCTTAGGCCAGGCCCTACTATGAGTACTCACAGTTACTATGAATGATCAACAACAAACAAACAAACAAACAAACAAACAAACAAACAAAAACAACTAGGAATGCTGCTTTCTGTTTTGGAGTCTTAGAAGTCCCCATGGGCTTTATTCTGGAGCTCTTGTAATCTACCCCAAACCACTGGGTGCTAGAGCTCTGCCTTAACTATAGACACAGTCAGTATTATTTTGTTGTCTATAACATATGGGACTGAAGATTCTGAGAGCTGTAGGTAAAGGGAAAAAGTGGTTTGCAGTGAAATTAAGACATTCTGAGAAAAGTTTACTTGCTACAGAAATTAACAGCAACTCATCACAAAACACCTGCCCTTTCATCCCAAAATTTCATAGACACAGTTAGGGTTGCAGATCCCAAATCACAGTGATGTGCAATGTCAGAAACCAACAAATAAATATTCGTCATAGGCCTGTTGTGGAAATACGGAGTAGCTGCTAGTTCTGAGAAATGCAGAGTGTGGTTCTCTGATGTCACATGGAACATGGAGAGGATGGTGAGGGGCAAGTCTTTCGGTCATCTCACTTGGGAGCTTGAAAGGTACTGGGAAGCTCTGCTCTAGAATGAGTAGAGGGAAAGGAGAGCTGTAGAGGAAAGGGAGAGCTACGGAGGGAGTACAAATAGAACCATAAAATTAATAGTATTTAGCGGAAGTGCCATATTATCATAGACCATTTGAGCTGGAGCTCTTGGTGACCCACTCACTTGTGTATTTAATGATGCATTTCTGGGTGACTATTTGTGCACAAACTCTGCGAGAAGCAGAGAGGGTACAGGGCAGCCTTCTCTAACAGGTGTTTCCCTGGCAACGGGTCTCAAAGTGGAACAAGAAATAATGATAAACAGTAATTTTGTATCTGGTCCCTTTTCATACCTGTTAGATAGCTGTTTCTTGTAGGCTCAATGTCATAACTTGCAAAGGGATTTCTCAACTGCTCTTTGATGGTATTTAGTTTGGAAAAGCACTTCTTCCATTATTATTTCATTAATATGTTGTTTTCAAATATTTCAACATTGGTTTCTTTTTTAGACAAGTAAAAAAAAAAAAAGTCATCAGGAACTATCATCAAAAGTTGATACACCAAAATGCAATCTTGGCATCTTATTCTCAGAGTGAACACACACATACACACACATGCACACACATGTACACAGAGGATTTCTGTGTTTTCCGCATGCATGAATGTCTGTGTACTATGTGCATGCCTAGTGCCCACAGAGGCCAGAAGAGGGCATCATATCTTTTGGAACTGGAGTTACAGAGAGTTGTGAGCTACCATGTAGGTACCAGAAATTGAACCCAGGTCCTACGGAGGAGCAGCCAGTGCTTTTAACCACTGAGCCATCTCTCCAGCTGCACTGTAGCATGGCTATCAGAGACAGATACATACACAGTACTTTGCTGGCATGGCTGTGCTACACATATACCTTTGGATCAATGGTGACCATTTTTTCTTTCTCATCACAGCTACTGCTAGGAATGTTCACCCATCAGTATTAGCTCTTGCAGGAAGTAGGCTGATCACCCCTCCTCTCTCTGAGCACAGTATTTATCATTAACTTTGTGGGTGGCTTACAAGCTCCTTGGCAACAGTGCAATTGTACCTGTTTGAGCTATGAAAATCTCACTTTGAATAATGCTTTTTAGGTTTCCGTTCCTCTTCTACATTTGGTGATACTTAATTTTTCCATAGAGAGATATTTTATCTAGTTTGTTCTGAAATGCTCTATTGGCTTAGCAGAAATGTCAATAGACTTTGTTCAAATGCTCCTTCATGTCATGCTATGACAAGGTTCCATTACATTGTGTTAGAACTAAGGATGAATGTCTGCCATCCAAAAAAAAAATGTTATTTTTAGTGTAAGTCAGTATCCTTACTAGCTGTGTCTTTTTCTTCTCTCCTCATTTGTCTGCTTGAACCAACCATTGTCAGTGGAAGTATTCTTGCTCCAGAGTGTGTGGAATCATATTCTGAGGCATGTTGATTTGTTTAGTCTTTGTTTTCCTTTGTTTGTGAGACACAGTCTCTCCGTGTAGCTCAGGCTGGCCTCACCCTCCCAAATAGCCAGGACTGTAGATATGTACTGCTGTCCCTGGCTCATTTCATTTAAGACTGTAGCCACGTAGGACAAACCCAAACTCCCCGTGTCTCCGCTACATTCTCATCATACAGAATACTTCTGTAATAAGATATGTAGGGTTTTCTTTCAGAATACCAAGTAAGAAATGCCAACCTGGGGGGCTGGAGAGATGGCTCAGTGGCTAAGGGCACTGGCTGCTCTTCCAGAGGTCCTGAGTTCAATTCCCAGCAACCACATGGTGGCTCATAACCGTTTATAATGTGATCTGATGCCCTCTTCTGGCATTCTGGCATGCGGGTGTACATACGTTAAATAAATAAGAAATCTTTCATAAAAAGAAAAAGAAATACCAACCTGTAACAGGTTAATAGGCATCAGACAAGTGTCCTGGCATTCATTCCAATTAGGACACATCTACCTGGGCCGAGCCTCAGAGTTCCCCAGGTTGAGGATACAGTCTCACTCGAAGATACCAGTTTGCAAGGTCTATGAACTTCTGGTCAACCATTCTAGGCTCTTGTGATACCTTCCCTTGGGTCAACTGAATTATTAGACTGGTTCACTGAACTCACTGGTTTATCAACAGAAGACATAATGAGATAACCAACTAAATAGCCAGTAGAAAGGGTGGCAAAGAGTGAGTTCTATCTGTGGTGCTTCAGAGGCCAATCCATAAGCCCCCTGGGCCATCTATTTGTTGAAAGTTTCACTATGTAGGCATAAATTGGTAACATCACTAGTCAGTGGAAATAACTTTGACTGACCTCTAGGGCTTTTTTCCTCTCAGAGACTGGGGTTGGGGTTAAAAATGAATGCCAACTCTGTTATCCCGACTTGTTCTTTCTTGGTATCAGCTAACATCCTGAGCTAACATCTAGAAATGTTATCCATCAGTTATCTCATTAGCACACAAAAGACATTTTTTATATTAGAAATCCCAAACATTTTGGGATCTGTGTGTAAGAAAATGGAGATGAAGGTCAGCTGTATGTCTGACAATATGCACTAACTTTACTTTGGCTTATAACATTTGTAACTATCATGATACTTTCCATACTGCCTACTTCTTCTCTGCTCTACCTTTGAGCCAATAATTGACCATTTTAGGATTTGGAAATTTGCACAACAAAACAACAAGACTATATCTAGATTTCGCTAAATATGTAATAGCTTACAATGGGATAAAGATATCCTAGTAACAGAATATCTTAAGCAAACCACACAATTGTTAAGCATATAATGATTATAGAGAAAAATTCTTTGACAAAGAAATAGACTTCTATTTCAAATTTGTGAAATGTGCATGAGCATGACTGTTTCATTTCATTTTCATTTGGAACCATTCCACCACTTGTAGGCAACTTCGAGACCACTGGGCCCCTCCAGGGATATGTGGACCACACTTGAGAAGTCGTGGTTTCTTAGAGCTGCATCCTTCCCATATGGCACTCCAAAGCTTCAGTGTGGAGGACTTGCACATCCCCTGAGTCCCACTTCTCCTGCCAGCTGCCAGTATTTGTCATGGACATCATTTGTGACCTTTCACAGTGGCTTCCACCTGCTCATAGAATGTGTCCATGTTGCTCAGGGTAGAAGCCAAAAACTATGTGTGTGGCCTGTAATCTCCCTATGCTGATTGTTTTCAAATTCTTCAACTCTACTTAGGTGTCCTGTGCCTGCCTTTTCACTCAGGTGAAATGTTCTTACTCTTCCCACATCCACTGGCCTACCTGTGAGACAATGATGATATCCTTGTCTGCCTGGCTCGCATCACCTCCTGCCCTCACACAGACAAACTGGCCCTCATCACAGCACCACTAAAAGACTGAATTTGGTCCAGGAATCTGGGCCAGCATTTTGTGATGCACATAGTGGTTAATGGTTTCCTTTTAATTCTCTATGTTTTTCCATGTGAGCTGTGTGCCTGTACTATCTGCCCAAAAAGCTAGGGATCCTAGAGGATCCTCTAGTGACTAAAGGTTGTCACTTTCTCTACAACAGTGGTTCTTAACTTTCCTAATGCGACAGCCCTTTAATACAGTTCCTCATGTTGCGATGACTACAATTATTTTCCATGCTACTTCATAACTGTAACTTTGCTACTGTTATGAACTATAATGTAAATATCTGATATGCTGTTGAGAACCACCGCTCTAGAAGATCATGACTTAGGGACTAGCTGATAAAGCTTTAATGGCCATTCATGTTGGGGGTGGTGGCCTTCCACTGCTCAAACACACAGGCCCTCTGAAACTGTCGCTTTCACTGCCCACATATGCTTGAGCTTGACCACATTTACAGTGAGGACCTACTTAGTCCTGGACCTAGGTCATTCATGCCTGTGCATTCTCTGTCCTCACAGAATAGAGTTCCCTCAGTGTAGCATTTGTGGTCTTCTACAATGTGTGTCCCCCTGTCTCTTTCCCCAGCCCTCCATCCCTTCTGCTCACTGGGCTGATTGTTCAAGTGCTAGCCCCTCTCCAGACCCCGCAGGACCCATTCTTCAGCACAATGAGTCTTTCCAGGCTTCCCTGGCTTCGGTGCCTTGTTCTGCATACATTCCCTCAGATCCCCACCCGCACAGGTTCTGACGTGAGACAGAGCAAAGTTCAAATTCCAGATCTGCTTCTGATTCACCTTGCATCCTTTCATTGTTCACTTAACTCATCCAGGGTTTAGCTGTCCCAACTTTGAAACAGGAACAGTCATCCCTGCCTTGGGAGGAAGGTGTCAAAGTAAAAGCAACTGCTGTTTTTCCTGCCATTTCCTTTGTCTACATTCCTTCACCGTGTTGATTTTACTTTTGGCTTGGCCTCTATTTAGGTTTTTTTTTTTTTTTTTTTTTTTTTTTTTTTTTTATAACCAGGGACATTATTCTTCTGTGCCTCACTTGAAGTAGGCGCTGTCGGAATTTCTGATGATTAGGACTGGTATCTTTGTTATCATTTATATGCATATACATAATTTATGCATTCACTTTGGAAAGCAGTGAAAATGAAGACAGGACAGGTCTTTCTATTTCTGTTAAGGGCAGGGTATATCAAGAATAGCAACATTTTTCTAAGGTTTGTGTATATGGTGCTGTGCTGAGAACAGAGAGGAATTTGAACAAGTTTCTACCCCAGGAGAGTAAAACAACAACAAACAATGAGATGGACAGGAATGTTAGAAAAAAACTTAACATAGGATCCTGAAGCTCATAATCCAAACTATCTCTGCATCTATCAGATGTAAACTATAAGTGATTCTTTGGGGAAAGGAAAGACCATGATACCAAGTGAACACATGTCTTTTGCCAGCCGATCCCAGATACTAGAGGGTTAAAGGCAAAACCATGCATATAGACACACAGGACTATTTCCCTTTGCAAGATTAGAGTTGCCTGATTTCCCCTCAGTCATATTCCTATGTGATGATCCTTCGCCACACACAAGACTGTCATTGTATATTCATTCATTAGAGATAATGATTTTGAGTCTCTGTCCCCACTGACCTGTGGACAGATGGCTAGCATGAATGCCATGTTTATCTGGACACCAGATCAGCCCCGGCAGCCCTGTGATGGGTCTGGTCACCGTGCGGCAGCTGCATCACAGACCGCCTCTTTTCTCCTCTCCTCCCAGGGTGGGGCGGCGGGGGACTGCCGACTGGGTGCACTGCATGTGAACTTCTACAGAAATGGGCCTTCTGGTCATGACCAGTTTTGCTTTCTTTTCATGACCGTCCGAGAAATGTCAGGGCTGCTTAGGGCTAATCAGTTCTGATTGGAGGGAAAACAACCTGAAGTTCTAGATTGTTGGAAGCATTACTCAGTTTTGAATAACAATCGATTGCCCCCTTCTCCCTTTCTCTGTCTTAATGTGGATGTGTTGGAACAAAGCATGGGTGGAAAGGCAGGGATGGTACCTGCTGAATCTGGACTGGGTTTAAATCTCTGACTGCAGGGGTGGGAGGAGAACTCCATTTCTGCCTGGACACATTGAAGAGGACATGCTTAATGAAAATCAGACAAGCCACTAACTTGATCATTTTAGACACATATATTTCTGCAGTGACTACTGTTATTATTATTATTTTAACAGTGTTTCTGACTACTGTTATTATTATTATTTTAACAGTGTTTCTTTTAATAAGAATCTATAATAGGTCAGTTTAAACCAATTATTTCCTCTTAAAAAAGATATTCAAGCATGTGAAACTTATAGTAAAACTTTCCAGATTTATATGAAAGGATCAAGTATATTAACTTTACTTAAATTCTTTGTTACAAAACATCTTATAAAGATAGATGGACTCAGGGCTTTTGGGGATTGCTATTAATTCATAAGATAAATAATTTTTATTTCATGTCTATATGCTAAGGATTGTTTTTACCTTTGTCAGGAAAGATGGACTGCCTCTCAAAGTTCATAAAAAAGGAAATTTGTGTTTAGAGGGCCCTATGAGATTTCAGAACTCATTCTTTCTCTTTAGCGTGTGCCCAGCAATTTTCTCCCCTAAATGTTAATATTTCAAATGTTAGTATTTGAGGTTCTGTGTGAGTAAAGGTCCTTAGTAGATGATTTCTCCTCCTCTTCCTCTTTCTCCTTTTCCTTCTTCCCCCTTCCTCCTCCCATTCTGAATCTTTCCTGTCAAAAGTGGCTTCTCTCATGCCCAAGTCACATTGAAAAAAGCCACTTAAGGCAATGCACAGCTATGGATTTTTCTAGTCAAATATGGCATGTTTTTCTAGATTTTTCCATCATTTCCTATATTCTTTTTAATAAAGATTTATTTATTTTTATTTTATGTGGCCAACTATTTGTCCGCATATATGTATGCATATGTACCACATTCATGCCAGTGCCCATGAGGGCCAGAAGAGCTGCTGTTTCCTAAAGTTACGGGTGGTTGTGAGCCACCATCTGGGTGCTGGAAAACCGAACGCTAGTCCTCTGCAAAAGCAGCAATTGCTCTTAACTACTGAATTCTCTCTCCACTCCACCCCACCTCAATTTCTAAATTCTTAAGTGGCCAAATCCATCTCTCTCCACCCTTGCCTCTTGCTTTGAGACTCCCTCCAGGGTGACTGTATCTGGATCCTTCAATTTCCTTTTGCTATGTGCTTCTTCTGGTCTTCTGGTGAACCCTTTCTCTCACGAAGTTTGCTTACTTGTCTCTTTGCCTGCGTTCGGGATGCAGTCCAAGTACTGACTTGGCTGTGGCATCCAGCTTAATTTTAAAATTAACGAATTTTCTAATTCTGTCTCTGCTGTGTATGTTGTATACGCTGCATATGTGCACGTGGATTTACCTGCTTGTGTCTGTGCGTACATATGAAGGCAGAGGGTGATATCAGGTACTTGGTCATGCTCCACCTTTTTTTTTTTTCCAAGCCAAATTATACCCAGCTTTATTGAAGATACTGTTCATAAATGCTCATGCTACTTCAGGATGGACATGGGTAAGAAATAACTGACATAAGAACTTTCAAAGTTTTTTTTTTTTTTTTTTTAAGACAGGATCTTATTATGTAGCCCTGGCTGTCCTGGAACTCTCTTGGTAGACCAGACTGATCTTGAATTCAGAGATCCATATGCCTCTGTCTCCCAAGTGCTGGGATTAAAAATGTGTGTTACCACTTCCCAGCTTCAAACTCTTTTCTTATATGGACTACCCGAATTAGAAAGACACTATGAAATCCCTTGATTCTTTGTGCAGGGAAAGTGTAGGGTGAGGGCTGATATTTTGCATTTAGTACCTTGTTTGGCAACTTTTCACATTTGACACCGACTTTCAGGAAATGAAATGAAAATGGAGGCATTATTGATCTGAGGATCCATAGTCTTTTAGGAAAGGAACTGTCGTTCTCTTGAGGGTTACAGTTCAGTAATGTCACTGCAAAGTCCAGGTCATCCAACATACAGGAAAATCCCAGATTAACCGGGTCAGATCCCATAGTGTTGTGTTTTTAAGGGAGTTAAGTCTATGCTAAAGGTGAAGAGGGAAGACAGACAAATGAATTTTGAATTCTCTCACAAGACAAGCTATTTTGTACCAGGGTAGCCACATGTGACATCAGAAAATCCTCCCTGGGTCAAGAGGAGTCTTTCTTTTTAGAAAGGTATGTTTTCTTCTTCTCACCCCTTCCTCCTTTTTTTCCCTGGTATTATTGAGTGTGTGCAGGTAGGTGCCAATATATGCATGTAGAGGTCAGAGAACAACTTACTGCAGTTACTTCTCTCTTTTCACTTTGTGGAGTCAGAGGATTAACTTGGGCCTCCAGGCTTAGTGGCAAGCGCCTTTACTGTCTGAGCCATCTCCTCAGCCTGAGGATTCCTTCAAAGCCAACAGGGAAAGGAGTTTCTCCCCCCACATCAATTCAGCTTGGAAGACATTCTACTTCCTCCAAAACAATGAAATGTTCTCTGTGCTAACAACAGAGCTCCTTTTAAAAATAAATAAATAGACAAATAAATAAAAGGAAATAAATAAATAATAAATAAATAGATAAATAAAATAGATAAATAAAAGGAAAACAAAATTCTGTTTTAATAAAACTTGACAAAAATAATATTCCGCACTCTGCAGTCCCCAGAAGCCTACAGTTGTCAAAAATGCATGCCTTACACAAGGCTTCTGCATCGTCAGCTTTCTCTGCCGGGTCTGTTTCTGCATTTGCATTTTCTGCAGGGCTTTTCCCACGCTTGCCAGCATCATTTGCCCTTTGGGTACCTTCTCTTTCTTCTTTGCAGGGGCCTTTTCAGGTTTGGCCTTCAACTTTAGGGGAACAGATAACCTTGTGGATGTTCTCTGCAACCTGTTCTTCACCTTGCTTCCTCTCCTTTACCATCTGCCTTCTGTGAGCATGGGGAGGAGGGAGAAGGAATGTGTAGATGCTGCACTGAAGGACACAGCAATGCTGGTCTTTGGTAGTTCCCAGGGGATGTTCTCACGGTTTCACACTGCTCCTGTCCACTTTAATTTTTGCAAGAGTCTCTCACTGAGCCTGGAGATTATCAGTTCATCTGAAATGGCTGGCCACAGAGTTCTGGGGACCTGCCTTTTTGCATCTCTCTGTGCTGGGGTTACAGACAGGGTTGCACACAGGTTTTAACATAGGTGCTGGGGATCCCAATTCACATTCTTATCCTTATGTGACAAGCATCTCAAACAAAGCACCTCCCTAACTCTAATATACTTTGTTATTTAAGAACAGTTTCATATTTCTAGAGAAGCTGATATGATAATATAGAGCCTACTCACTCAGCATCTCACAATATCATAGTCTATATGCTATAATTTTAAAAATTCAACATTGGTACACCATTGAACAACAGATGCATTTCCTTCTGTTTATACATAATAATCTCATCCTGGACACCACACTGAATTTTGTCATCCTGCCTCGGAGGTTGCTTGTTTATTGCTCACTGTGTCAGTTTGAGGAATACCAATCTAAGTGTTTGTTTGTTTGTTTAATATATATATATATATATATATATATATATATATATATATATGTGTGTGTGTGTGTGTGTGTGTGTGTGTGTGTGTGTGCTCCGTCTTCATGCACACCAGAAGAGGGATGAGATTCCATTACAGATAGTTGTGAACCACCATGTGGTTGCTGGGAATTGAACTCAGGACCTCTGGAAGAGCAGCCTGTGCTCTTAACCACTGAGCCATCTCTTCAGCCCCTGAGGAATACCAATCTAGTATTTTGTAGAAACCTTTTTCTTGGGATTTGTCTAATGGTCCTCCTCACACTGAAGCTGGGAGGAAAACTGCAGGAGCAGAGCGACTATTTTGTCGTATTGTATCAACGACATGATTTATGACTGTCAATGCCGACCTAGCTCACCTGGGTGAAGCAGTGTTTTTCAGGTTTTCCTCTTTTAAAATTATGCCTCCCCACATTTAATATTGTGTTCTTTGGGATGAAGTCTCCCTATCTAGGCTCTACCTAAGACACAGGTTCTCAACCTTCCTAATGCTGTGACACTTTACGACAGTTTTTCCTGTTGTGTTGATCCCTCCCCCAGTCTTAGAATTATTTCGTTGCTACTTCATAACTGTAATTTTGCTACTGTGATGACTCAGAATGTAAATCTCTGTGTTTTCTGATGCTCTTAGATGACCCCTTTGAAAAGGTCATTCAACCCCCGAGGGGGTCACAGCCCACATGCTGAGAACCACCGATGTAAGAAGTAAAGAGCTATACACGAACCTTGGAGGTAGAACACATAACAGTAATTTGAATCAGTGAATTCAGCACAGAAATGTTGAGTCTTCTGGCTTTGCATGGTCCAGGATCATTCTCATGAGCATGTCCTCTATGATTCAACTGCTATATTAGGGTCTCACATGGGCAACCGGCCCTGTAGGGGCATCTCTATCCACCCCATTCACCTCGTTACACTGCTGTCTCACAGGACAGCTTTACACAGCTGGCCATACAAAGCTCAGAACTTTGCATGCAGACAGGCTCTCTAGTATCTGGCATTTCTCCCACCTAATTCTCCTTTTCTCTCCTTTTCCTAACTAGGCACCATCGAAGTTCTGAAGCAAATGAATTATCATTCCACCAAGATGCACACCATTTCACCGTTCTTTCAGTTTCCCATTCATACTTACCCCCTTGGACCACTATTAAAGCCTTCAAGATAGTTCAGTTTCTCATTCTTCACAAAGTTTTCCTTTTGGGGATTGAATGTGAAATACTGTTTTCGCGTGTGTGAATACTTGGTTCCTTTTAAGTTTGGGGCTATGGAACCTGTGGGGACAGAAGGCCCAGATAACAGCAGTAGACTGGAGTGTGGTGACCACTGAGGGTGACACCCAGAGTTGTGTATTTCCTGTCCTCTGCCCAAATGTGACCAGCTGCCATGGATGAAACCTACCCAGCTACCATGCCTTACTTACTGTGATGAAGTGTGCTCTCTGAATCATGAGCCAAACTAAAACCCACTTTCCTAATCTCATTTCTGTCAGAAATTTGGCACCAGCAACAAAGAAAATAACAATAATTGATACCAAAACTGAGACAGTTGCCGTGATAAACTTGACAGTGGGATTTGTGGGCCTTTGGGACTAGTTTTGTGAAAAGACTTAGGAAGAGTTTGGAGCTGTACGATATAGAAGCCCAGCGATGCTGTCAGAAGTTAATGAGCATTTCTGGTGGGTATGCAGATGATTAGGATGCCAATAGAAATACAGAGTATGGACTAGGTTCTTGAGGTGTCAGCTAAAGAAATGTGCCAAAAACCGGGCTAGAGGCCATTTCGTGTTGTATTCTGGAAATAAAATTGGCTGTGTTTTTCCATGTCTTAAAACTCCGAGTGAGACTGCATTCACAAGTAATAGACTAATTTGCTTGGCAGAAGGAACTTTAAGACAGCATAGCATTTGGGCTGTGGCACAGTTATCACTGCTTTTAGCCAGATTTACGGTGAGCAGAAAGTAGAACAGAAAGTTGTAAAATAAAAAAAAAAGTGAAGTTTGGCAAGAAAAGAGTTGTGAGAACACGTAAAGTTTGCAGACAAGGCAACTGAGGACAAAGGGGTTGTTAAACAGAAAAACAGAATCACAAAGGGACTGAAAGCTTTGTACCAAGACAGTAGAATCCATGCCTTGAGGAGGAGACTCTGTTCACTGAAGGTTTCAAGATGGAAAAACCACAAAATCATTTGAGAACACTTTCCTTCAAAAATGAAATGCACAAGGAAATAGAGCACCCTGGTTGCCCTGCTTCAACAGCCCCCATCTCCATTCTCTTTGCCAGTCCTTGCATAGCCATAGCCTAAGCAGGAGGAAGGGTATATTCCAAGCTGGTAGCAGAACTTGGCACCAATCACATGGTGCTCCTACTGTAGTTACATAGAATACAAGAGCTTTGAGGCCACTGAGGCTTATACCAAGGTTCCAGGGAAAAGAGTAAGAAAGAAAAAAAGATGATGAGGCCAGGCAATGTGTAACAAAATTGGATTGATTAAGGAGAGGCCTAAGAGGCCCATGCATAAAGTTACAAAGGTGAAATCTTTGTTGCAGCAGTGACCTCAAGCGGAGCAGAGATGATGAGAACATGAGACATTTGCCAATGAAAGCTGTAAACTACAAACAGAGCCAGAAAAAGAGAGCGCTCATGCGTGCTACAGGTGGCAATGCTATAAAAGGACACTGAAGCAGGTTGGAGACCAGATGATGCTTCCACAAACTCAGATGCTGGACACAGAGCCCCAGGGTTTCCTGGTCACTTTGCTGGCTTTTCTTCTGATTTGCAATCATCCTTCCTGACTACTCTTTTTAAATTCTTTTTTGGAATGAGAATGCTTAGTTTGTGCAGTTGTATATTGCAAGAATGCAACTCCCTGGTACTCACCTTCCCACTCGGTCATTCACAGCTAAGGGTTTGTCAGAAGAGACTGGATTTTTTTTTCACATTTTCAGAATCCATATGGCAGAGAGATTCTTGAAGTTGTTCCGAATGTGTTTCATGTCATGATACAGTACGTGATGCTTTCTGTGGAAGGTTATGGAACCCTTGGAGACAGTGGCGTAGCTAGCAGGAGTGGGTTGCTGGAGATGATGAGCCTTGAAGGTTACATCTGCTTCTCATTCTGGTCTGAGCTTTCTGGCTTCTGCTGCAATCTGAGTAGCTGTCTCATGCTCAGACTGCCATGGACCAGGGTGAATCTGGTGATCTCTCTGAACTGTGAGGCAAAACGAATCCTCTTCTCTTAAGGTGCTCTGTCAGATGAAATAACTAGGTCACTAACAATGAGAAAAGTAACCAGTACAGCACCATAAACCTTGGTACTTTCCTCTATACTTGTCAAGATATTTTTACTATCTGTTCATTCATCTGTCTCTATAAAACGAGCACTCTTATTAAATGCAAGGGTTTTGATTTATTTGCTATCTTTCTCTCTCCTAGCAGGCATGGTAGATGATGTTTCATGTCTCCAATGAATAACTGGCTGCATCATTATGAGAAGGCTGTGTGCCTATGTGGGCCAGAGGTGGAATATTATGGTTTGAGTATGAAATGTCCTTGCTGGGCAGCAGTGGCGGTGCATACCTTTAATCCCAGCATACAGGAAGCAGAGGCACGTAGATGTCTGTGAGTTTGAGGCCAGCCTGATCTACAGAGTGAGTTACAGGACAGCCAGGGCTACACAGCGGATATTGACAAACAAACAAACAAGATATGTCCATCATAAGTTCATAGGTTTGAATAATTGGTCCCCAGCTGACAGTGTTGGCTGGATGACCCTCCACACACACCTATAATTGTCTCACTGTAGGGTGTCAATAGAGGGCAGAGACTCTGGCTTATTATTACTGGCATCCTCTCGCTCTCCACCCAATGGCCCACCTACACATAGCAGGTCACTAGCACCTGCTATCTGGTAGCTGAGAGTGAAGAAATGTGCTAGGGTGACCCCTCCTTTAAGGTTGGATGTGCCATATGCACAGAGAACTGATGAGTATAAACAAGCCATTGAACTAAGTGGCTGCTTCATCTGAAAGTCAGTTTTGGTTGCTGTGAAAAAAAATGCTGACCATCCCTTAATACCGAGACAGGAAAGAGGCAATGCAATCAAACATAATTGGAAAATTACAGGATCTCAGAATTACCCTATTGCAAAAACCTCTCTTTCATGCTAGGCAGAGAATCCCAGGCATTGATTTTTTTCCCTCCCCCCTTAACTTCATGTGAAGAAGCCTCTTGAAGATAATCAGATTTTACCGAGAAGATACAATCTGTGAGTTTCTCCATTTAAATAATATGTCAATGGACATTCAGGAAGCTGTCAGAGGCACACAGGAACCCATCACGAGGGAAATTTCAGATTTGTGTAAATCTGAGTTGGCAATACTGTCCTGTGAAACTCACTCACTCATCGATTGTTTTCTTTGCTATTCAGGTATAAAGCCCCAGCTGTGCCATTACAAGTGGGCTGTAATGTCCCATAATAAGCCATTAGTTTTTCTAAATGCATAAGCAACTGCGATATACACATTCTTACATTTATGCAAGTAACTATATATTGTCCTAGCACATTATATCCTCAGGATTTCACACACCACTAGTGGGGCTATAAATTGCTGCAAGCTTTGTAGAAAGCAACTTGACAATGCATTTTAAATACCCTGGAAAAGCTCATAGCCAATAATTTTATTTCTGGGTGCATATGTTCAATTTTTCCCCTGAAAATTTACCATAATGAGAAATTTCAAGCTAATACAAGAATAGAAGAGAATAATGAACTTCAGTGCAGCCAATCTCTAGCTTCAATCATTCTCAATTTGTGGTTAGCCTTGCTTTTGGTACCTAGTCACCCTCTCCTCAACTGTATTATCCAGAAGCCCATGTAAGACATGATACTATTTATATTATTCATTCTGAAAATACTTCAGTACATGACTTAAAAAAAAAAAGATAATGGACTATAAGAAAACAAACATGATGCTGTTATCACACCTTACAAATTGTCACACTTTCTTAATATTATCAGGTAGTGTCAGTCTTCAAAATTTTCTGATTATTTAATAAATATTTCATGGTAGATTCGTTCATTGTGTATCCAACTAAATTCTCCCACTGCATTAGGCTTAATATGCTTTAAAAAAAGATTTTATCCTACATTTTAATTCTGTGTATATGCATGTAATGGAGTCATGTGTGTGAATTCAGTGCCCAGGGAAGCAAGAAAAAGGTATCAGCTGGTAATGGTTGATTAAGGTGAGTTTAAGATTGATGTAAGATTAGTCAGGCATGGTGGCACACATGTTTAGTCCCAGCACTCCAAGAGAGAAGCAGGCAGATCTCTGAGTTCAGGGCCAGCCTGG
This sequence comes from Psammomys obesus, assembly GCF_907164565.1. Lineage (NCBI taxonomy): Eukaryota > Metazoa > Chordata > Mammalia > Rodentia > Muridae > Psammomys > Psammomys obesus. Next base: position 24,684,992 of record NW_026585644.1, read on the forward strand.
TCTACAGAGCAAGTTCCAGGATAGCAGGGCTACACAGAGAAACCCTATCTTGAAAAAACAAATAAATTCATATATTGAGCCATCCCTGCACTTCTCGGATGAAGTCTACTTGATCATGGTGGATGATGTTTTGATGTGTTCTTGGATTTAGGTTGCTAGTGTTTTATTGACTATTTTTCATCAATGTTCATAAGGGAAATTGGTCAGAAATTCTCTTTCTTTGTTGGGTCTTTGTGTGGTTTAGGTATCAGGATGACTATGGTCTCACAGAATGAGTCTGTCAATGTTTCTTCTGTTTCTATTTTATGGAATAGTTTGAGGAATATTGGTATTAGTTCTCCTTTGAAAGTCTGGTAGAACTTGGCCCTAAAACCATCTGGCTGTGGGCTTTTTTTGGTTGAGAGATTTGAACACATTGGGGACAGGAGACAACTTCCTGACCAGAACACAAACAGCTCAGGCACTGAGATCAACAATTAATAAATGGTACCTCATGAAATGGAAAAGCTTCTATAAGGCAAAGACACTGTTAATAGAGCAAAACAACAGCCTACAGATTAGGAAAAGATCTTCACCAACCCTAAATCTGACAAAGGGCTAATATCTGGGATACATAAAGAACTCAAGAAATTAAACACCAACAAACCAAATAATCCAACTAAAAAATGGGATACAATGTTAAATCAATAATTCTCAACAGAGGAATCTCTAATGGCTGAGAAGCACTTAGAGAAATGCTTAACATCCTTAGCCATGAAGGGAACTGCAAATCAAAGTGATTGTGAGATTCCAGAGTCTCAAAAAACAAAACAAAACAAAACAAAACAACCAAAACCAAACAAACAAACAAAAACCTCAAATGACGGCACATGCTGGCAAGGATATGGAATAAGGGTAACACTTTTCCTGAAAAGACCAGGCCTGACTCCCTCCTGCTAGGCCATAGGTCACCAATTTCAGAAATAAGAAAACCATAAAATTTCCTACCCAAGGAATAGCCTGGAGGTAAACACAAGAATGGGAAGGTATCTTATCTCAGGGTAGGACAGATGTGCTGGGCATCCCACCAACCTAATATTCCTGAGGTCTATAGATAGCTCACTCAATGTTAGTTATGTTAGTTAGCAATCTCTTTGTAACAAGCTTGCTTTGCTGAATATCATCCAATCGTGTTAACTGCTAAGCTGGGAATTCCTGGTTCTTGTTCAAACCCCAAATAAAAACCCTGTCATATAGCTGCTCAGGGCTCTCCTCTCTGATCCACTGCATTGGTGATGATGGAGAGAACGAGCTTAAGCCTGAATAAAGCTCTTTGCTCTTGCATACGTCCAGCTCCTGGTGGTCTTCGGGGACATTAAGATCTGGGCACAGCACTCCATTGCTGGTGGGAGTGCAAACTTGTACAACCACTTTGAAAATCAATCTGATGGCATCTCAGAAAATTGGAAATAGTTCAACCTCAAGACCCAGATATACCATTCCTGGGCATGTAACCAAAAGATGCTCTACCATACCACAAGAACATTTGCTCTGCTATGTCCATAGCAGCTTTATTCATAATAGCCAGAAACTGCAAACAACCCAGATACTCCTCAACCAAAGAATGGATAAAGAAAATGTGGTACATTTGCACAATGGAATACTACTCAGCTATTTTTTTTTGTTTTGTTTTGTTTTCAGGTTTATTGAAAATATGACAGAACAGATTTATAGGCATATAACTTGGGATGCCCATTAAGGGAGCTGGAGTGGTATCAAGTCAGCCCTGGTGGAAACATTACCCCATCTGCTTGCAAGGCTGCTGAGAGGTTGTGTATCTGAACACAGAAACCTAAGAGTGATGTTTTCTTCACACTGAAGTCCTAATACTTTCCTGCGTATAATCTCCACGCCTTTCCCTATTTTCATCACCTGTCAAATCTGTGGAGATGTGCAGTCCCTGACTACATTGATGTACATACTAAAATTAAGCAAGCGACATAAACATAAACAATAGGAAACAACCCTCCCCTTCCCCCATATCTGACCCAACCCTGAAGATTCCCTTTTTCATACTGCAGAGGTCATGACCCTGGCCAGCTTGGTCATTAATGTGTTTTGAGTATCCTGCCAATAGATGTGTATCCAGATGTCTCTGAGTCAGGCCTGTCTGCATCTTTCACACACACACACACACACACACACACACACACACACACACACACTCTCTCTCTCTCTCTCTCTCTCTCTCTTGTATTATTTATTTACTATTTATACAGCTTTCTGCTTGCATGTACACCTGCAGGCCAGAAGAGGGTACCAGATCTCACTATAGATGGTTTTGAGTCACCCAGTAGTTGCTGGGAATTGAACTCAGGATCTCTGAAAGAGCAGCCAATGCTCTTAACCCTTGAGCCATCTCTCCAGCCTCAGACACTCTCCTAAGTGACCTCTTCCTTGGTCGTACCTACTCAAGGTCTCTATTTAGACAGATGACAGGCTCAAAGTATAGTAAAAGAGAGGCAGAGAGGGGGAGCAGAAATGAGGTATTCTGGTTAAAGACGTGTGTTGGGGAGCAAAGAGGGAAAGAAGAGACACACAGAGCACAACTTTAGACATTGACAATTTGACTTCGTTTTCAGATGAGGAAACTAAGGCTAACACAAGGCTAACACAAGCTAACACAGCAATGGCTGAGAGGGGGGAAAGGGATGCTATGGTTTCTAAACATGAATTTGCTTGCTTTACATTATGCAGCTGTTCCTCCAAAAAGAAAAAAAAGTCCAGTCCTAAAGGGAGGACTGCAGACAGGGAGATCTCTACCACTTTATGAGAGCAGATATGCCACTGTTATTTATGTAAGCGAGTTAGTCTGATGCTTTTGTCACCTTTCTGTTGGAATCCAGTGATACTGGAACATCAAGGCCAAGCAAAGGAGAGAACATCAAAATGGCCAGATTGTTGGAACCAGACTAGGAGTAGTCATAGACACTAGGGTAGAAGACTGTAAAGAAGGCACGTTTGGTAAGATGCTTGCCCCACAGGCACGAGGACCTGTGTTTGAATCCGCAGAACCTATGTGAAAGCTGACAGTGGGAGTGTGTGGAAGTGCATGTCATTCCTCCAGAGCTTGAGGGACGGAGACAGGAGGACTTCTGTAGCTCATTTGTCTAGTCAGTAATTCTAGCGCAATCAGTGAGCATCTTGTCCCACTGAGAGACCCTATCTCAGAAAATAAAATGCAGAGTGCTTGAGGAAGACACCTGATACTGACTTCTGAACCTACACATAGACAAAGTTACTAGTACAAAAATGAAATATGTCTGATCCCATAGATGTCTTGAAGAAGTCATGTAGAAGTCTTGGAGTTCTGCCCAGATTCTTTGTTGTTTGTTTGTTTGTTTGTTTTTATCTAGATTCTTGTCTTTACACTGGCATCATTTAGTCAGCTTACCTTGTCCACCTGCATTTGCTCTAGAATAGTGGTTCTCAACCTGTGGGCCACAACCCCTTCAGTGGTCACATATCAGATGGCCTACATATCATATATTTACATTACGATTCATAATAGTAGCAAAATGACAGTTATGAAGTAGCCACAAAATAATTTTATGCTTGGGCGTCACAACAACATGAGGAACTGTGTAATTGGTTCATAGCATTGGGAAGCCTGAGAACCGCCGCTTTAGAACTGAGCACTCAGATAATGTCAGCTTGCGTGATTAATGCATGTTTGAGATAAGAGAGCATGGATGATATTGGCCGAACACGAGCTTGTATAGACTGTACAAACATCTTGCCAGTATGCACCAGACATTTATTAGAACTGGTCTTTAATATCCCAGTCTCAACAAAACAACTTGAATCGTCTTGGTCATTAATGTGTTTGAGTATCCTCACTGAACACAGCATCTTCTGTGATGCAAAGTAGGGGAAGGTGTGGAATTAGAGGATGGAGAGCCTTCCTGAGCTGCTGGGCCTTCACTGTTGTTGAGGTTTCAGCTGTCTGCAGGTTCATTTTTCCTCCCACCATTGGGGCTCAGCCATGCTCTCTGCCTCACTTATGCTGAAGAACAGATGAGATGATCCAGATCAAACCGTTTGGTGAAGGAAAGTCACAGGCAAGTAGAGGGACAAGTGTTGAACACTGCATCAATCTCAGAGGCCCACAAAAGGGCCTCTTTGTTGTAGGACCATAGTTATTGCTGTGACCACCTAAGAACTTACAGAGATATGTTTGGGTTATAATAGGTGCTGAGCTCTGTGTTCTATTTGGAAGAATAAGACAAGATCCTTGACTCTCAGGAATACTTGCTGAGGAAACTTTGGGATGGCGAAGCCAGCTCACCTACTCAGCATTAGGACTATCACATATTCTCCTGATGTTGTGGCCACTCCAGGTATCAGGGGTGACCCTGTCATAGCCTCTGAAGATGGACTAGCAAGCGATAATTGCCCTCAGCTCAGGGAGTACTTTTGTTCAAACGGCTCTACCACTGAGATAAATCCCCAGCTCAAAGAATGTCTTTAGATTGCGAAGACCTAAGTGATAGGAGACTGAGAGGTTGACTATCATCTGGGAGTTCATAGAAATCCAAAACCCTCAGGCCTTTTCTAGGCTGTATGCAACCACTAAAATCTGTCATCCAATCAGGCTTTGGGTGATTCATATGCACATTAGAATGGACACTGTTGATAATTGGACTGGATGATTCTTTGTTGAGAAGAGAGGGTTGTGCTCTGTATATTGTAGGATGCTTAGCTGCATCCTTAGTCTCCATCCACTAAATGCCAGTAGCATGTCCTTCCCAGATGTCGGCCCAATATTGCTGGACATCTTCAAATGTTTCCTGATGAGCAAAATCACCCTATCATTGACAATCACTGGCTTAGAGCAGGGCTTCTCATAACACGGCCCCAGTCTGCCACCCAGACACACCTGGGAACCTGTTGGGAATGCTGGGTTTCAGGTCCACCCCAGGTCTGCTGAGTTGCTCACGTTTTACCATACCCTACAGGTAGTTCTGGGAACATTAAAGGATGTAAGAGTCATCTGGTCCTGTCCCCGGGGCACCAGAAGATCATCTGAGAAGCTTTGGTAACTGTATATTGTTTCCTATCCAACACCAATGACATCAGAGCACTGGCAGTTAAGACCAGATGATTGAAAAAGCACAGCTCAAGTTGAGAGCCAGTCAAGACAAACACAGAAGGAAGGATTCATTCAGACATAGAAAGGAAGCCAGCCAGGAAGAACCAGACCCTGTGGTTTCTGACGTGGTGCTTCAGGGGCCTTTTCCACTAGGAAATTTGAAGGTGACAGCCTCTTCAGCTGGATCCCGAGGAATTCCATATCTACACAGCACATATAAGTACATCTTTGATTAAATATGCTGGTTGTGTGCAAAACGCTATCATCTCTGAAATGTCCTGTGACATATCCTTCCTGGCAGATTTCACAGATAAGTTTTAGACAATCTACTCTTTCTCATTTTCTGGACCCCAGGGAGGAATTTGGATCACAGATGTTCTTCTTTGTGTCCACTGTATCCACCCTCAACACCCTAAGGTCAGGACATTTGATGATTGCTTTTCACAGGGCACCATAGGTGACGTGGTCGTATCAGGAAACACCAGAAATGTCAGCACTCATATAAAAATGTATGTCGTGGGTGATAACCCATGTAGTCACTCAAGTACCACAGGACAGAAATAGCTGAAGGAGCTTTGGAAACGCTTTAGGGGAAGATAGGTGGTAAGTGGGTTTCACACACTTTTCTTAGCCTCCTCACACACTGTCCAGAACAAGATCAGACCTTGACTCCTGGTGAAAGTGGACATTATCCATAGAGGGTTCACAGGCACTGTCAGACCCCGTGTCCAAATGCCACATGGACCACTCATGCCAATTAACTTAGTATCACCCCAAAAATTCTGTGGAGAGGGATTCATCTCTTCTTTACAGTTGTGGAATTTAAGACCCAAACTATCTTACTCCTTCCTGTTCAGTTGGCCAGTAGACATATTTTAGATATTGAGAATTGAAGATCTTAGCCATGCAGCAGATACATGGTAGTTCTTGCTAGTCCACATGACCAAAGTCAAGATAGACAGACAAACAAATAAAAACACATCAGGTGGGACTGAGCCAGTTAGTGATCCTATACTCTGCAATACTGGGGAGGGGTCTGAAAATAACATTTTTCCAGCATCTCTTGATAGATGGTTACATCCTGGCACCAGGGGTGATATGGAACTTTCATCTTGTTTCTGTAACTCTTCCAGTAGCAGTACAGAGTGCCAGCCCTCATGGTTTGTGGTAATGCGAGTACATAGTCTGCTCTCTACATTCCACTACACTTGGCATTAGTCATCTAGGGACAATGGTATCCCCCAAATCTCAGTGTTCCCTATGACCATGCTCTTGCCACACTTAGATGTCTAAGTACTATTTTCGGCCTTTTCAGAGGCCCTGACCACACATATATGACGGGTGCTTGCTTGGTGGTCAAAATGTGCCCCTTCCTGGACGTTTTAGATCCTGGTAGCTCTACTTATTCCCCTTTGTTCCTCAAACCTAGAACTTGCCCGAGCTTCTTGAATAAACTCGATATCAGCTTTTGAAAGTCTATTTAGCTTCTCCAAGCCTGTCTAACCAGTGTTAAATAACCTTAGAGTGGAATAACCTTCTGGGTTCTCACTGGACATTGACTGATTTAAGAAAGTTAAACTTGGGGAAGGCTTTCTTGAAAAAGTGAGAAAACTGACGATTAGACAATGAGTAGGAGAAATCTAGGTGAAGGAAGAAAGGAAGAATGGCAAGAAGGAGGAAAAATAGGTACCAGATTCCAGCAGTGTGAGGGCACTTCTTGCAGTGTGAAGTCACTTCCTCATGGATGTGGAAGCATTAAGTTATTGGAGGAGCATGTGAGGCGGGCTGTACCTTGGAGGGACTTGGGCCTCTGCAGGGTTGTTTGGTGTGTCCTTCTAAGTGTCACCGTCCCATGCATGTCCTGCAAAAGTTTGTTATGTGATGCCCTTCCTGTAGGTGCCATGAAGATGTCAGAGAACCATCTAAGGGTTAGAAGAAGACATAGTTCTTCTGGGAAGAACATGTTTTAGCACATCTCTGTGAAACTTGGGCACTTTCCTGAGGTGGCTACAATTGTCTGTCCAGGACAAGAGAGAAGCTCTCACTGTCACTTGGAGTTAGATTCTTCCTCTTTGTGTTTAATCATCCCTGGAATGAAGACATTGGGTCACAGAAGGAATTCTTTTTTTTTAATTCTTTATTACAATTTATTCATTTTGTATCCCAGCTGTAGCCCCTTCCTCATCTCCTCCCAATCCCGCCTTCCCTCCCTCTTCATCTCCCATGTCCCTTCCCCAGGTCCTCCTCCTCTTTCATCTGACCCTAGCCTCATCTGACCCAGGTCTCATCAGGACTGGCTGCATTGTCTTCCTCTGTGGCCTGGTAAAGCTGCCCCCCGTCCCATGGGGAGGTGATCAGAGAGCCAGCCTCTGAGTTCATGTCAGAGACACTCTTGTTCCCCTTACTAGGGAGCCCACTTGGAGACTTAGCTGCCATGTGCTACATCTATGCAGGAGTTCTAGGTTATCTCCATGAATGGTCCTTGGTTAGAATATCAGTCTCAGAAAAGACCCCTGTGCCCAGATAGTTTGGCTCTATTGCTCTCCTTGTGGAGCTCTTGTCCCCTCCAGGTCTTTGTGTCTCCTGCACAGAAGGGATTCTTAGCCTGGCATCTGAACCCTCTGGGTGATCATTCCTGGATGTGCAACAGGATGGCGGAGACTGGGTGTGATTACGCCACTTCCTACATGCACACATGTCCCACAGGGAAAAGGGCTGTCCCTCAGCTCTCTAGAAGGGTGTGGACCTCCTAATGCCTCATCCAAACAACCTAGCAATACACTTGCAATGATTGCCACTGACTTGAAATAATGGGTTGTTCTGGAAGTTGGATGCTTAGCATTGCTGTTGGCTGAGAAGTGTGTATTGATTGTCTGGAGGTGGCTGGCCACCTCTAGGAATTGCTTTCTGGACATGCACAAAGACAGCCCCCTCCATTGCTTGTGGTCTATACTGAAAGACTGAAGGACACTTGTTCACTAAAACCTCCCAACCCAGTGAGGCAGGAGAAAAAATGGCCCTATACTAGTCTCGTCACTTGTCCAACAGCTCCTGAGGCCACCATAATACCCACTCTCTCATGCATAGTGCAAGATTGCCTTTAGGAAGCTGATCCTGATGGCTGGCCACAGCCTCTACCTGCCTCACTGCCCCTTACCCTCCATACAGACTAATTCTCTCTCCCCTCTCTTGTTACCTAGCAGAATTGTCCAGAAAAATTAGACCTAAGACAAACTCACCCTCAATTTGTGTGAGTTGGATTCACTGAGTAATGCTCCTTGGTGTTGCAGAATAGAATTTATATTCCTTGTGGTAAAGCTAAGGAGGGTGCTGCCCCTGAAACCAAATCTGGGTACTGTGAGTGTGGGCCCTCCATACCATGCCTCCCCAGCCCGAAGCCTCCATCCTCAACTAGGCTGACTTCCAATGACTTCCACATGTCCCATATTGCTGGGATATTTTTTTTTTTTAATTCCTCTGTGGAAGATCTCTATGGCCTATGACCCTGGTCACTGCAAGGCTGAAAAGACAACAAATTTATGGCAAGCCCGGAGAGCAACAATGCAGGGATGTGTTTCCCTAGCATTCGGTTGGTAATATATTTTTAAATGATCTTTCTGTTATTTATGGGTCTCAGTGGCTCTGATGGCCACAGTGAACTGTCTCTTATCAGACTTGCAAAACGAACCGGACTGAAACAAAACTATCAAATTTCATTAGAGGGAAGGCCCAGAATGCTGGCTGCCTCGGAAATACAGCTAATGCCTTGACTCCTTTTGTCCTTGAGCTACTCTGGTTAGGGACACTCCGATCTCTGAATGCACAGGGGTCACACCTTCCTCTGGCTCCTTAGTGACTCACAGCATGAAGCACCATCCTCAGTATGAATCTTGAATGTAAGGTTCATGACACCCACCATGAGGCTTGAAGCAAGAGGAGTGGAATTGCAGAAAACATCTGGCCCTTATATACTCAATATATTCTACCTGTGGATCTTTCTTTCTTTCTTTCTTTTTTTCTTTCCTCTTTTCTTTCTTTCTCTTTTTTTAAAACCTTGCTCATGGCTCTCCTTTGGGAATATATAGCCCAGAACCCAGGATGGAAAGATTTTCTTTGCACTTGGGTTTGAAGCTTTCACAATATGAATGCAGACGATAAACACACTTGGAGTTCCGAGCCCTGATGTTCCAATACCATCAGAAGGTAGTGAGGCGAGCAAGGATGGCTATTTATTCTCCCCAGAAGCAAAGACCGGCTTCCACTCCAGCATAATTACAGTTAGCAGGGCCTTGTCTGAGGCTGATGATTCTCCCAAGTACACAACTGTCTATTGTTCTCCTGCAGCTTGTTACCATGGCAATCTAATTAAAGCAGCATCAGTTGCTGCCAGCCCAAAGGTAGGAGCAGGGCATACATCTCCTAGTGGTTGGGGGCACACATCTTGCTACTCCTGGGGGCCTTTCCAAATTCTGAATGGGAGCTGGTAGTTCAGGATGTGACTCAAAAAATGCCTTCATTTTGGAAAGGAGCAAATGTTACTCTCTCTGTGCTCTTCCAGGGAAAGGTGGTGAGCCAGGTACTAAAGCCTTTGTGACCTCCAGCAAATTGCTTACAGTGTTTCATTCTCAGGTCTCTCTTGTGTAACTGGGGTGACAATGTTTGTCTCCTAGAGAAAAGAAAAAGGGAGGAAAGCATCTGGACAGAATGCAAGGGAGCATGCTTAGTGTTTCCACATTTCTGCTGTGTCCAATCACAGTGGTATGATGAGAGAAGGGTTGGGGGAGAAAGTCTGAAGTTTTGACTGGTTGGTCAAGGTCTAGATTATGACCTTGAGGCTGGGGGTGAATGAAATCCATGGATTTCTTACCCAGTAATACGTTAGAGAAAAATGTCATTCATTCACACGGCAATGACTGTGTTGTATGAAACTGTGATTTGCTCGACACAATAGTCTCTCGGGAAACTCAAGACTATAAGACCTTCCAGGGTATTCAGTACTGTGATGCTGTGTCCAGGTCTGCTATGTTGTGGTTAAGACTATGGGTTTGGAGGGTTACTTAGAATTTATATATTGTAGTCAGTGTGATCCAGTTAATTTCTTCATGCTACCAGTCCTGTCCCTAAATTGTGTAGAAGAGTGGTGGAATCACAGGCCTCCATGCTCCTGTCTGTCAATGCTTCGAGTACAATGATCCCATCCTTTTGGATACAGCATATTATCCCTTCAGCTGTGGCCATCTTTCTGAAAGATGAGAGATTTACTCGGTGCTGACTTGTATACACATTGTCTCCTATAATCCTTAACATCTATCCTACAATGCAAGAACCACCCTCATCCCATTTGTAAGAAGCACAGCCACAGCATCGGGAGGTAGGATGTCTCACCCAGGGCAGCTCTGCTTTTCAGCAGACCAGGGTTTGAGCACAGGTATCTGATCACTTTGCCCCAAGCCTGTGGCGTTTCTGAACCCCTATACTTCGCTGCCACTCGCTGTAATGTTGAAATGTCTCTGAAGCAGACATCAGGTCCCTGTTCTTTCTTCCAGACAGGGTTTCATCATATGGTCTAGTTAAGCACAGATGTGAATAGCTATTACACAAACTCTTCCTGGGGAGACACAAATAAATGTCCAGTCACCCCAGATGACTGGGGTTTCCACTGGAGGCCACTTCGGAAAACCAACGAGTTACTTAAAGAGCAGGGGTGAGAGATGACTCACAAGAGTGACTGACTCCCAAACAGCTGTGCCGCTAAAGCATCTCTCCCAGCATAGATGAAACCTTCCCCATAGCTATATACATTGAGTGTCCCCTTCAGTTTACCTAAACTCTGTGTACTGCAGCATCCACTGAGACTTCATACAGATAGGGCAGAATTATATTCTGCTCTCATGGGGTGCAGGAGACACTTCCTGGAATCTCAGATATGGGTCTAGGACCCTGCCCAACCCTTTCTTCTGCGAAGGGCCCTTATGAGTGGTTGAAGTGCCTCTAATAAAGATGTCCTCTGCCACACTCAGAGGACAGCTTTTCGTAATGACAGGTTTAGAGAAAGACAATGCTGAATAAGATGTCCTGCGGTTAGTGAACAGAGGTGAATGACCTCCTTGTTGACTTTCCCCAAATTCAAGGGCAAGCATTCTCCTAGTCCATCGCCTTACACTGGAAATGTCATGTCTAATGTTAGCAGCTGATCCAGCTAGCCACCTGCCAATGTCCCCCTCTCTGTGCCTCTCCTCAGGACTTCCTCCAGCATTCCCGGAGTCCTGTGTGAACCGGCCAGCGAACATGTGCTCTTGATTACTTCCCCGGCTCATCAAAGGCCCGATCTCCTGCCTTGTAGCCAGAACAGCTCAACACCTCGTCCACCCACCACAGCCCTCACTTCCTTTTTATGAAGATTGGGGAGCAAAATCATTTCAAAGGCTACCAATTAAATGAACCCTGCCAGGCCTGTAACCACAGTGCACCTTTGGAGAGCCACTGAGTTACAACCTTTGTAACTGACAGGCTGGCACATGTGGTCTTTATGATCCTGTGACTCTTACCCCCAAGACACTGACTGCTTCCCCTCTGTTCTTGATGCCCAGTATTCTTCCAGGCCATCCAAGGGCAGGGGCTCCACCTGGAATATTTCCCACTAGACTCTGCTAGTCACACATACTTACCTGTAGGCCCACAAGCCAGTGCAAGCTCAGACCTCTAAAGTGGTGACTTTCATAGGAGGAAGACAGAAATCTCTACCTTTGATTGTTCGTGCGAGCCCAATTGTCCTCTGGATAGTTTCTGAGCCTTCTCCAATCTTCACTCCAACACCATAGGTCCTTGTTAGAACTTCATTGTCTCTGTTCTAAGGTGTGACAATTGTCCCCTAACTGACCTTCTTTCTTCTATTGCCATGTCTAACCTCTATCTGCCCTTTCAACAGTTACCAAGAGGGTTTTCTGGGGGATACTGAAACTCAAGGGATTTAAATTCTGTCAGTAATTCCCTATTGTCTATAACATATATCTTTTTTTGGGCTGGGATGCTAGCATCTATGATGGCTCTCAGTACAGTCTCTGTGTCTGCTACTTCCTAACTTGACTTCTGACACAGCAGAACCCAACAGCATGGTACCTGTGCAGGCCAAGCCCTTTCATGTATCTATATCTTGCTCATACCATCTGTTCTGTCTAGGATACCCTTCCAAGTTCTTCACCAAACAAATTTTATTTGCTCTTTGGGATGCAGCCCACAGTCACCCAAGTTCATGGCCTCCTTTTTTATGCTTCCATGTTGGGGTTGGGAGGTTTCTTTCTGTATAGTGCTTTTCTTATACCCTAATGATCTGATATCTCATCCTTCACTTCTGGTAAGTGGATAGACTTTTGTGAGTGATTAGGCTCTATTTCTTATTAATCTTTTGTAGCTCTGATGTCTCATTCAGCTGCTGGCTCAGAGTAGACACACAATAAAAGCCCAGTAAATTGATCTAGCTCTGGGTTGGCACAGGTAGAAAGGAACAGCTAGCACTCTGAGAATGAGATGTTTAAGGGCTAGAGAGATGACTCAGTGGTTAAGAGCACTGACTGCTCTTCCAGAAGATCTGGGTTCAATTCCCAGCACCCACATGGCAGCTCACAGCTTTCTGTAACTCCAAGATTTGACACCATCACACAGCATACATGCAGGCAAAACATGAATACACATTAAAACGATAAAGAGATAAAGAGATGTTTAATGCTTTGAGGTCATCTATGTGTTTGATTAACCTTGAGTCTAAAGAGCCAAAAAAGAACTTATTTGTCTCTGGTCTCAGGGAGGCTAATATTTGACAATCAATCTCTATCTGTCTCTCTGTCTGTCTCTCTCTCATGTGTGTTTTTTCTCTTACTGTCTTAGCCTTAAATCAAGGAAGAGCTGAGTGAGCCTTGTGGGATCTGGAGGCCATGAGTAAGTCACATCTCAGGATTGGAAACATCTTCTTTAACATTTCCATTCCTTGCTACAGGAATGTCAAAGTAAGAGACATCATTCTCTGAGGGTGGTAGATTTGGAGCTGAACTCAGTAAAATCACCATAGAATGAGCGTTTGTATTGAGCCAAATACAAGGAAGATCTTGGGGAAAGAGGAATGAATGATCCCTGACCTTTGCCCACAGATGTTGTAGTTAGATGCAAGTTAGATAGTTCATTTTTAGGTGGCATGAATAATAATAATACCTGGGCACAATGCTATCAGCAAAGAAATCTCAGGGTTACTGGAACGTCTCTATGTCTAACTTTGTGCCCTAGAAGAGGGTACCGCTGAGTACATTTCCAAAGGACCATTAGAATAAATCAAGAATTTGGGGAGAAGAAACTGCTGTTCAGTTGGCAGACTTGTAGGGTTCTATGAGCACTGTGTCATGATGCCTGGAGAGACTTCAAGCAACACAGGCCATGGACACCCCATGTTGACTGTCATACACAAAGAGACAGGGTCTTGAGACATTTTCCTAGACCTCTTAGAGGTTTATAAACAGCCTGACCCTCTGCTCTACCATGCAGCAGGATAGAGCAATGTTCTTACTTCCAGATACTACTTATGGACCGTTGCTCTTAAAAAAAAGGGCATAATCTCTATCTGTCTCTATCTGAAATATTTTGCAGATGTGCCTGCTTGTATGCAATGTTGATTTGCAGTGCTGTTGGGTTCTGTAGTTAGCTTATTTGATGTTCATTAAGTCCCTGTATATCTCCAAGCCTTGCTTTCCCAATATACACAACATATTCTGACTTCAATGGCCCTAAAGGGAACTTGCTATGACTCTCCTTCCAGCCAGGTTTTGTACAGAAAGGGCTTCTCACTGTGCTGGAAAAGTCTCAGTTTGGATGTGGAAGAGATGCAAGATTTTAAATGTGGTGTGTTAGATGGGGGTAGCTATTCCTGTTTTGGGCAGGCAGGTCTGTGGTTCATTGGATGCATTGCAGTTTGGACAGTCAATGCAGACATAAAGCCTCAGAATTACCCTGCAATGCACACAGGTCATGAAGTAATAAAACGCCTTTTAAAATGTCATCCACTGCACAGCAGATTCCAACTAATAAATCCCTGTGACCTCGACGTACCTGGGGGTCAAGCATTTGCAATATGGCCCCTGGAGCTGCCCTATTTCCTGGAAGATGAGCCGGCTTTATGAGTTTGTTGTTTGATGGTTGCCATAGAAGCCAGAACATCCATATGGGTGAAGAGTGGGGCCATAGCACCTTGGCAATGTATTGCCATTAGTCCAGTGTTCCTAGGGAATTATTTTTCAGGACTCAGAGAAAATAATTTTCATTTTTTTTTTTAGAAAAAAAAATGGGAATGGAGACTCTCCAGGGACCAGCTCTATAATCTGTCATGCAGTGTGGTTGTCATCTAGGCCAAGAGAATAGGAAGTGGGCTTTGGCTCAGTCGAGGAAGAGAACTACTGACAGAAAACTGACAGAGACAGGCACTTGCTTTGTCCATGGAAGGATGCTGAGTCAGGACACCTTTTCATCACCATGAACATCTTAGCATTTCTTGGAAATAGGCACTAGGGTAGCTTCGCCAGCTGATGACTTGTAAACTCTAGAAGATCCTTGTACATTCTTAGCTCTTCCTGAGGAGTATGCAGGGCTGGGACTTTTTGGATTTCCAGGCTGAGTCTTTGGGGCTCTTTCATCGGCTTTTACTCCATTCTGCTAGCAGTCACCCAGTGCAAGCGATGTTTCCTCTGTAAAGATCAGTCTTCTCACAAAGGCCATTCCTCTCATGTTATAGATGAACAAATGATGGCTTGGAAAGTAGAGGGAGAGCGTCTGAAGCAGCCTTAGAAAGAGATCAAAGCTTTGGTTGGCCTATAAGGGACAGATTATCTCTGCCTGGGAAAGCAAAGATCACCAGTCTAGGAGCCCGCATTGTGAGGGATCTGTGGGAAGGCAAAGATCACCAGTTCAGGAGCCTGCATTGCGAGGAATCTGCGGGTTCTATATGAAAAGCATTGGCAGGAATAGAGTGTTTCTGTGATCTGAGTTGGTCTCGATCTGAGGCTTCCTGGACATGGCATTCCACACAGGATTACAGGTAAGCATAAAATCACCTTTGTAGGGTGCTGCTGGGTAAAGCTCCAGAAGGTAAGTCTTTATGCCATCATTGTGCCTTGATGAGGTCCAAGCCAGGTTCCATTTCTCCATACAGCACCTCGCACTTTCTGATGTCTCAAGATACTTTCTTCTTGTTGTTCTTACTTCTTGTCCCCTAGAGAATACAGTTCCCAGAGCCTAGTCCAAGGCTTCCAGGAAATCCATCTGTATTGAAGACTCTTTGATCTCCTTGACATACTCAGCTACCAAACGATAGTGACTCCAGTAGTATTGAAGTGCACAATGACCACATATGGCATAATAACTTACACATCTCATGTAATTGATACATAAGCAACTTCCTCTTTGACTTGACACTGTCCCCGTCTACTGAATTTTTGTTTTTTGCTGTGCCCTTGTTGCATAGAACACTATGTCTCAACCAGTGCCTGTTAGGTTTCATAAAGTGCCAGGTCTCAATTGATTGGTGTTGCCAAGGAGATAGGAAAACGAAAAGAGAAGGCTGATCACACCTTGGTGCTTGATAATATTATTGTGTCATTGTAGCGCTTTTCTGAGGGTGGTAAAAACTATCGGAATAAACTTCCTATTGGTGCGCATTGTTTCAGTCTAATGCATTCTCAGAGTTGGAAACTACTTATTGGAACTTGTGTGTTATGCAGTCCCGAAAACAGCCAGTGTTTGTATATGCAACACAGCAAAACATCACCCAGTATACATCCTGCCTTGATTTGCCTTTGTTCTGTTCACAGCCTCTTTTGTTGTTACTGCCGCTGTTTTGAGAAAGGGTCTCACTATGTAGCTCAGCTATCCTGGAACTCACTATGTGGACCAGGTAGGTTTTGACCTCAAAGAGATCTGCCTGCCTGGGCCTTCTGAGCCCTGGGATTAAAGGTGTGCACCTGCAGTTGGAATAACAGTTTACACAAGTCTCTGTTTTCCCATTGGCCTGAAATGGTGCAACCTACGTCTTCTCTGAAGCTGCCCTTCATTGTTACTACAAAAAAGGAAGGAGCAGCGGAGCAACACCACTGGCTCTTCCTAGTGGAAAAGACTGGGTGTGGGGATGCGCTGAATTTCTATGCAAGTGTCATGGGTTCAAGCAGACCTGGCCACAGGGAAACACTGATGAGGTTTTAAAAATAATGACCCAGTTAATTAATGGTGAACTTTTGAAGGGTTCCAGGGGAAGTCCTCTGGACCTTTTCATTCACAGCATACAGAGTGGGAGTGGCTGAGAAGACTGGTGCTCCCAACCTGCGCGCTGACGAGAGTTCTAGAAGCACACACAATAGTTACTCTGTCTCCTCTATGATCCTGGGCTGGGGAGGGGGTTGTCACTGGTCACAGAATACATAGTGCTATTCTAGGTAAAATACCCCAGTTAGGCTCAAAAGTAGCAATTCAGGGTTGGGAAGATGGCTCAGCGAGTACAGAACTGACAGGGTAAGCATGAGGACAAGAGTTCGAAACGCCAGCATCGCATGCATGAATGCCAGGTAGATGTGGCAGCCCACATAAAATCCCCACATACATGTGTGAACAGGAGACAGGCAGCTCCAGGCAAACTTGTGAGCCAGCTTAGTTGAATCCCCACACCTGTTTAAGTGAGAGAATCCTGCCTCAGAAATACTCTGGAGAACAATAGAAGAAAATACCCTTCATTACCTTCTAGCCTCCATAAGTACATGCACATATATGTACATATGTACCTAACACACGTGTGAACCTGAACACACATACACACTTATGCACATCACACAGCAAAACAGAAAGTGCAGAGGTAAAATTCTTGATTAGCATGCCTGAAGCCCTTGGCACCATCTTCAGTAACTCAGAAAAGAAAAAAAAGAAAATTATCTCCTAGATTCAAAAGTAAACACACAGGTAGAGAGAACCCACAGCTTGGAGCTGCTGGATGCTGGGCAGGTGACTAGCCTTTTATCAGCTCAGCTTTCTTACCTGGACAGCTGACCATCCAGGATGGATGAAAATGGACCCAGAGAATGTCTGAAAAAGGTCCTAGCCAAACAGATGCTCCACACAGACGCTCCACACAGACGCTAACAGACACCCAAAGCCACCTCCATCACCTGACATCCACAGGACACAGGATCATTTGAATATTTCGGAAGGTAAAATCTGGAGTCCTGTGGGGAACTGTCTGCCTTTAGAAGCAGATGGCTGGTGGCTTAGTAGCAGATAGAGTTTTAAAGGGCCAATGGAGAGCAGTGTAGAACACACTCAGAATAAGGCCACTTTCTCAGGAAACATCTTCTTATTGCCCAGCTCTCCACAAACTACACTCTCCAGTTCATCAGCAGTTGCGTTGTTTTGTGCTTTTGCGGGAACTGGAGCCACTTCACAGATCTGGATTCTATGTTGGAAAACACCCGTGTAGCCCCACTCTTGACTGTGACTGGGAAAAGCCACTGAAATAGCACCATCTCCATCTGTACAGTGGGGACATCAAGATCCTATTTTGCTTTCTCCACAGGATGGGACGTGATCATATGTTCACATCCACGTCCAGCCACACACAGGGGATGCTCATGTGAGGCCTGTGCAGGGAGCTCACAGCACATCACCCATAGTCCTGCTCCAGCTCTGTGGCCTTCTCACCTCTAGTGATAATGACAAGCTACACTCACCCAGTGTCCATTTCTGACTTCTCCTTGTTTCAACTACTCCTATCCATACTATGACCTTCCCCATTTTGCTGGACGTCTCCTGGACATTTTAGAATCAAGTCATCCTACCTTCATGGCAGAGTCACCTTCATCTTCTATACCAGAGGCTAGAGGTTCCTCTATGAAGAATATGGGTTGGGGACTCTTAAACCAAAGTAGAACATGGGCTATAACAAGTAATAGATGGAGCTTTTCATGAAGTACCTACTGTGTGGCAAATTTGCCCTGTAAGACCTTTTACAAACACTGTCACCATCCATCAATGTGAATGTCCCCATCCCATGACAAAGAAGAAACACTGACCCAGGCACCTGCTTCCTTATGCAGACTCTACGAAAAGAACAGTGAATATGGCGGGGCTGGTTTGGACCCAGACCTGTCCGGCTTCTCTGAGAGCCCAGTTTTTGTACAGTTGCACAGAACAGGACAGTTTGGTGGGTGGGCCACATAGGAACGCACCTGCTATCTCACAAGGCCACCTTTTCTTCCGGCGACTGCTCACAACCACAGGTGGCCTTTTCAGATGGCACAGACAAGTGCTGCTGCGATCTTTCCCAGTCTCCTGCAGTCATGAATTTAGAATCGAAAGAAACTTGTTTCGCCTTCTGGTTCTGAGGTGCACAAAGTTGCATTCCTTTCTCTGCTGAAAAGAACCAGCTCAGTGGTTGAGGTTCCGTAAAGAACCCCGGAAGTCCGCGTCAGCAAGGCACAGCCGACAATTGCTTCTTATCACCTGGGCTCCAGGCTTGTGGGTCAGATTGACAGGCAGTCCTGGCTTCCAGCATACTCACCAAGGTGGGACCCCTGGTGGATTGAATACTCCATCTCCAGAAGGGTCCCCCAAAGACAGGCCCCACAAGGGGAGCTTCTGGCGGGCCTGATTGCATGACAAACACCACGCATATTGAAACACTCTGGCAGTTTCCCGGTGCTCCCAGTCAAAGGCCTGACCCCTTTTGACCTCAAACGTCTTATTAAAGCCCCTAGAGCCCCAGCCTCCGCGAGGGAGAGAACCAGCAATCCCTGGACTCATTCTCTTCCCTAATTCATTCAAGTAAGCCCGGCTGAGTGGGGCCTGGGCCTTTGATGTTAAAGGCCCCTAATTGGAAGGAAGTGAAGTGTTAGCCTGTCAGCCTTTTAGTCTCTCATCAAATACTTTAAGAGGTATCCACACAGTGCGTTCTCACACTGGTGCCGACCAAGCGCACAGTGCACTGCTTTTTGTTAAAATGTTTAAACTTTGCGTCTGTCTAACATAAAGTTCAGCATACATGTCACGGTTCCTGGTGGGTTCTCTCCCTGCCCTCCTCCTTTCCCTTCCCTCGGGTCCTGGGGTGGGGGTGGGTTTGTCTTGGAGCCCGCAGCTCACCCACAGAAGAGGAAGGTGGCGGCAGGAGCTAATTACCGACCCCAGACACGGCCTGCAAGCTCCTGGTTGGGGCCTCTCCCGTGGAGCCCCTTTGATCTTCCTGTTTGGGATTGTGTCACTCCGCAGGAATGTGGCTCTCCTCCCCCACCATCCCCCAGTGTAACCCTTTAGTCTCGCCTCTTCATTTCACAGCCAGCACCCCTGAAGCCCTGAAAGGGAAAGTGACTTGCTCAGGCTTTTTTTTTTTTTTTTTTTTTCAGGGAGTTGGTGGCAGAGTCGGGTCCATAAGCTAATACATCTGACCCCAGAGAAGGAACAGACTGCATACATCTCTTTGCTTCTCTTCTGTCAAAGGAAGTGGTGGTGGGAGCAGCTGCGATTTGAGACATAGAATTTACATATAATCCCCCAGAGTTGTGAACAATAGGCTGGATTAAGTCACCCCAGGGGGCAGAGGGCAGAACCCGAGGGTGCAAAACAGTAGAATGGTTCTTGTCCTCTTGGAGCAACTCCTAACTGGGAGAGGAGGCATGCTGGCACACATGCTTTTACACCGCAGAGAAGGCAAGAGAGGGTAAAAGAATTGGTATAAGACAGAAGAGGGAAACGGCAGGGTCTGTCTCAGACACAGAACCCATGGTTAGCAAATCCACTGGGTGTGTATGTCAGGGGTGGGGTAGGAAGTAAGCTCCCTCTCCATCCAACAAGGGCTAGAAAGGGAAAGTGGCTCCATCATTCAGGGAAGCTGGGAGTGGGGAGAGCAGGTGGAAGAGGACAGCAGAAATCTCTCTTCAGGGCATCTGATCCCCTGAAGCATTAGAATAGCAGGACTTTCCAGGGGTCTCACACTGGCATCAAGTTCCCAAGTCTTGCAGACCTGGGGACAGGGGCTGTCATTCCAGAACTCTGGTCTCCTGACTCCTTTGGACTGGTGTGGAGATGGCTAAGTTTCTAACTTTCTCAGAGCTGATGCAGAGATCAGGGAACCATGTATTTCACAAGGTTCCCGGGAGGTCTCTGTAGGAGCCACTGTGCTGAGTAACACCTACTGTCTAATAAATGCCACGAAAATGCACACTCTCATTTTGATTTCGTACAGTAGGTGGATTCTGCTAAGTCAAAATCTGAAGCAACTCAGCTTTGTTCAGTTCATTCCTGGTCCTAAGGTTTCTTTCTTTTTTTTTTTATTTACAAATGCAAATGAGTTGATGATTATTTTGAGAAAACTCCTTTACTCAAATCACACTCACGGCTCTCTTGCTTGAGGCCAGAATGGAGGACCTCACTCCCTGTGTTTTTATATCATTACCTTCTGTAAAACAGAAGGAAAAAGAGAGAGAAGAACTAATATCTGCTGTGCTCTGTTTTTGTTTAATCAATTAATTAATTTTTAAGACAGGGTCTCAAGTAGCCCAGACTAGCTTTGACTTTCAGCAATCCTCCTGCCTCAACCTCTCCTACTTACAGGCATGCATTGTCATGCCTAGCCGAACCATAATACCTGCTATTTTAAGCATGAGGATTAAAAATGGTTAAAGGGGGGCTGCAATGCCTTTGAACATTTGATTGGGTTGATAGATCTCGCCTACCGGCCACAATCTGAACATGTGTAGTTGTTTACATTTTTGATACCATTTCTGCCTTGCGTCACCAATTGGGCCACTCCGTGGCTAGGGAGTAGGGTGGTGAACTGGCACCACTTTTATTTAGGAATCCGAAGCTCAGCCCTCACGAACAGAGTTCTTAACCCACCTATGTGATAGAGGACACAGGGTTTGAGAACTGAGTTGGATCCGGCTACACTTCTCTTTGGGATCTGACAGCCTAAGGGTTTCCGTGCTAGCAGAGAAGGCTAGAGTCCAAGCAGGAAGTGGTGACCTGACCAGTTAGCAAGCCTCAGGCCTGCCCAGTGGACCCTTTCATCTGCCAAACGTTCACTTTAGGTCATCCCAAGGTGTCTGCAGGAAGAAATCCCCAGGGCAAAGCTCCTGTTGGAGGAGCAGTTGCTACATTCAGGCCGAAGGAAGAAGCACTGGCCAGAAAGCCAGAGCCTGAGCTGCTGTCCATACTTTTCACATGTGTGTGTGTTTCTCCATCCCCTAAGTCCTCTGGGTATTTCTAAAATGAAGCAATTAGAATAGATTAGCCCGAAGATCTGTTCCAGAGTGAACGCTTTATGATATTACTCGGGCACCAGCACACATGGAATAGTTTAATTATCATTATTAAATATGATAGTCCCCAGCTTGCCAAGTATTTGAATAACAACAGAAAGACAAGGCCCTTTTGCTTGAGTCTGCTTTTAAAAACTCCCCCATCATCTTCCCCTTCTTAGTCTTCATCTGGATATTTCATGTCAGTGTCATCCGACTCAGTCAGATCCCGGGGATGATCCAGGGATCGTCACCTGTCCCAAGCAAGGAAGTCAAGGCAGAGAAAAAGAACCTGCATTAAGTCTCACAGCACAAAGTGCTGTCCCCTGGTTCCCTGAGCAGTGTGACCTGGCCGGATATCACACAGGCCATCTAGAATCCTGATGAAAGTGTGTTTTTGTCATGAGGAAGTAGGGGGCTATTGCTTTTATTTATTTTATTTTTTCATTCATTTGAATGTTACAAACAATACCAGAGTTACTCTTTTCTTTAAGGTGGCACCTAGTGACTGAGCAGAAGGTCAATGCCTTTCATGCACTTCTAATCGCATGGAAATACCTTAATCTCACCAAGCCAATTCACTAGTAGCTTCTAAGACTTTAATCGACTAAAATTTCTGTGTTAACACAAAACCAAACAAACTATTCTAAAACGAGAAAGAGCCATTTCTAATCAACTTGACTCCCACTTAAGGTACTTTCGCTAGAATCTTCTTTGGCCCCTCTCTAATTGTCTAATTAATGCAATATTAAATTGACACCAAGCAAATGGGAGCTGGATTGTGTGCTAACAGTTTGGGCAAGCTGAGAAGAAGTGTAATTTCTGCACGTAAAGCCAGATGGGAGGAGGGGACAGGAAGAGCTGTGTGCATGCTAATTTGCAGTTTGACGGACTCTCTTTGTAAAAATAAACACTTCGGCAGAAAATCTAAGGAAAGCAAATGCCATCCGTTTCACATCACACAATGCCTACTTGGAGATAGTGAAACGTGCTCATTTCCAACTGTGTTTTGCAAGTGTCACATCGAGCTAAAGCAGAGAAATTCGCCTCTTTATACTATTGCTGCCATATTGGCTGCTGGCTGCAGAGACTGAAGCAGAACTAGGAGGTACACCCAGTGTTGTATTGGGAGGAAATGTTCCGAGTTCCTTGTCTTGGGACTGGTCTGTGGTTCAGAGGACTGTGCAGTACTCTAGGTTACCACATTTGGCAGATATGGGCATGCTATTGGTCACAGGTTGGGAGGGATTCATTTTCAGGCCATCCTCCTCTACCAGTCTTCCAACACCTAGTCTAATGGAGAAGGAAGCATTATAGGAGAGGCATTAGTGGAATCAAGAGCAATTAGTAGGGCCAATGACAAGCATGGAGCTCATCTCTAGAAGAGATAGACATAGGGACATGCCACCTAGGTCATCCAAGGAAGCTCTTGCTGAAACAGTGACTGGGAATGAGATCAAAGGACACCTCTAGCTACATGAAGGGCTGCTACAACTGCAGAGACCTGCTCCATGCCAGGGTTATACTTTTCCAGGAAGCTATATCAGGCTCCGGTGCTAGGCAAGAGAAACATGGAGACCCAGCCATTTTGTGCCAGCATGGATGCTCTGAGAAACAGCACTGTTCCTAGAGGGCCAATGCTGGACAGTGAGCCTACATCACAGTTTATCATCCCCTTCTGCCCACATTGCCTCCTTCTTTCCTCTGAAAGCACCGATTTCTAATAAAACACCTCGCTTTCCAAACCCCTTTTCAGTATCAGCTTCCAGAGTACTTAATGGGAAATATTACGTCTCTGTCATTTAACCTCTACATTTTCTTCTGTAAGCATTAAGCATAAGATCCCATAAAACACAGAGTCTTGGCACAGCATGCTTACCCAATAGAGACTATTTTGTCCTGCTTAGGGCTTTGGGCACCTAGGGGTGGTCTGGGAGCCTCAGGATGGATTCATTTGGAACCTGCACATTGTGTGACTGGATCCCTGCAGTAGGGGAGCAGGGGCTGATGGTTAGCAGTGTCACGAGCTAACTCCTAACACTGAGGCGCTAAACACATTGCCCTGAGTAGAGAAGCCTCTGGGGATGCAAGAAGATGAATCCAGATAGCCCAGGCAATTGCTTCTAAATGAATTGAATTAAACCCTAAGGCCAATTCAAAGCTGAGAAATAGCCTGGAGTTGTTGTTGGTGGTGGTGGTGGGATGTCTTGTTTCCAAAGAAAACAAACAAACAAAACAAAACAAACAGCCTGTTTTCCCTTGGGAACAGTAGATCCCTGGTCCCTGAAATAGGATCTACTCTAGAGCCAACTGTTTTACTAGACACAGATAGAGACTGTCACAAACACCTAGCAGAAATTGTAAGACACTAAGAAAACTATCACCACTTCAAAATGTTTTGCAGAAGTGGTATGGGGAGATCAACCCCTCTCTGCATCTCTTCTCAAGTGCCACATGGCACCTATTTAAAGAACCCCAGTTAGCGAATTCGATGTAGTCATCCCTAAGGAGTGAAAGCCGTCACACCCAGATGGTTCAGCAGGGCAAGTGGAGGCCCTCACCAGAACACATGAAGGAAATGCCATAGCTCAATATTTACATGAAGCTAATTGTTATTTGGGCTTTATTCGTGGCTTCGAGAGATGGCTCCTAATTAAACCTGAAGTGTCTCGGCTACCACTGCCATGGCAGAGCTTCAGACCCAGAGGCAGAGGAAGTTTGTTAATCCAGAAACTGGCAAAGCAGGAATTATTAGAAAACATACTGGCATCTGGTGATTAGAGGAGAGAGGACCCTAAATTGAAAACAGGAGACAAAACCACTGTCGACTTTTTCTACAAACCACAGGGTAGGATGCAATTTCAGCTGAACTGAAACAAGCGAGACTTAAGAATGGAAGGAAGATTAAAGATAACTCATTCAAGGACGTTCCAATGGTCCTGATTGGACACTTGATGGTCCATTAGAATTCTTGGAAAGTATAAAAGGAGAAGTAGGTTGTTGCAGATTACCACAGGGTCATCAGGCACACACCTTCTGGTCTGCCTTCCTGGTGGCCTTTTGGTGCCTAGATCTCCATTTTCTTAGTGACTCCTCAGAGAACCACAGAACGCTAGAAGGATGAGGGGGAGGGGAGATGGTGACTCGAAGATGCTTCTATGTCATTGATGAAAACACTGAAATTTGAAGAGATGGGCTTTGCCTAGCACACCTATCTCCCAGTTGCCCTGTGGGTATCAGGCTTCCTTCTTTCAAATCCATAGCTCTTAAAGGCTTCAAGAAGCCAAGCAAAGTGCTTCTTATGATGTACCTAAATCCTCTTGAATGTCACAGCATACTGTACAGAAGCTAGGGTCTCGCTGGCCTTAGGAACAGTGACGTTATCCTGTCCTGCATCCTCCATGCCCAGCAATCCCCCTTAAGAAAGCTCCCTAGTCTGATAGGCCATTTGTAGAGCACAACTTGTTTGATATGATTTTCGCTATGATGTCCCTACTCTGATGGGTAATGTTCGGAGAGCACAGCAGGTGAGATTGAGAGGATTGAGCCCTTCTGGTTATCCATGAATAAAATGGTGTAACACCCTTTTGCTTAGTTGTGGACAAATTGAAAACCTTATGTCTTCCTGATGGGAAATTTCAATGGTGCAATATTGAAAATAATACTACAGTTCTTTAAAAAGAAAATGAATGTGAAATTACTGTATGATTCAGCAGTCTCAGGTCTACATTCATACCCCAAAGAAATAAAAGCAGGCTCTTGATGAGATATTTGTATATCTTTTTTTTTAGCAGCAGTTTTTGTTATAGCAGAAAGGAAGAAGTAACATAAATGTTGAGCAATGAATTAAAGCATAACGCAATAATAGTGTATTCATAACACGGATTCCTAGTCAACCTGGAAGAAGGAAAAAAATTCTTATAGGTGCCACAACTCCAATCAACACAGGAAATATGACAGTGAATGAAATAAACACAAAGGCCAAGTACTGTGTAAAATAACACGATCTATATTGAATAGTCCAATTCTTAGAGAAAGAAGATAGAATGGTGCCAATTGGAAGCCAGATGGGGAAGGTAGTGGAGAGCTGTTTAATGGGTACCAAATGTCAGTTAGGATGAAGATAAACTTCTGAAGATGAATGTGCAACAATATGAATATACTTAATACCACTGAACTAAATACTTGAAGATGGCTAAAATGTATATACATTGTCATATACATTTTACTGTGGCAGAAAAGGGAATGGGTTCCTGAAAGGTCAAATTTGAGTCTAAAAAGGCAGTGTACCCTTTGCGGTTTTGAGATAGAGAGATGCAGTGTGGATATGAGGCAAAATTGTAGGCAGGCTTATTTAGGGAATCTTCCTGCCTGAGGCTCACCCCAAATTATATTTCCTGGGGGTCCAAGTTGCAATTACCTTCATTGTTTAAAAATTTTTATAAACATTTTCTATAAAATACTTACTAGCAAAATGAGGAATGTTAAAACATATTGTGCAAAGTTTGTTTCTTTGGTAACTAGACAATGCTATTTAAAAAATATATAGTTTAATCTAAAAATGCAGAAATTGGGTTTGATAGGGATGTGTTAAGACTTCCAAGTGTGGTAGGGTGTATGTTTGCTTCTCTTTGTATTCTAAACTTTACATGTGTTGAGCGTACTTTGTACACTTCATTAAGTGTAAAAAATTTAAAGTTGCTATAACTTCTATCTTAGTTTCTTTTTCCATCATTTGACAAAACCAATCCTAGGGAAGATTTATTTCAAAGTAGAAGCCTGACAGAGCCAGTCACATCACAACCATAGTCAGGAAACATATAATGATGACTACATGTGTCAGCTTGCTTTCTTTTTGTACAGTCTAGGGAATGGTGTCACCCACAATGGTCAGGTCTGTACACCTCAATTAATCTAATGAAGATAATACTCCATAGGTAAGCCCAGAGGCCTGTGGTGACTCCACACCTTATCAACTTGACCACTGAGATCAACCGTCACAGCTTCTAAATTACTTGAAATGAATGTCCTTTCCGTTAGCACTGGAAATAATCTCAAGAATATATGATAAGAAAAAAGAGAGAAAAGTAAATGGGCAAAGGTAGACATGCATATGAAAGGGGAGAGCAGACTCAAAGCAGGACAGTGAGAAACAGGGATGTGTCAAAACAAAGCATTATGGGACACATATATGAAGGTGTCACAATGAAACTTTGAAAGCTGATTTTAAATTTCATTTATTTATTTATTTTAAAAAAAGGAGAAATTGGTATCCTAGGTATGAAAGGATGGTTTAATTTTAACATAGTGCCCCCTTCACCTTTAGCAGTGCTTTAGAGCTTAAAATTTACTTACTTTGTTAACGAAGGCAATAGAAGAGTCAACTTTATCTATTTAGTATATCTCTTGTATTTTCTTCATCATTTTACTTTCAATCTCATGTTTTAGTACCCTTTGCCAGCATGATATATATGAATTTATAGACATACTGAATTTTATATTTCTTAACTTTTAAAAGATTTATTTGTGTGTTTGTGTATATGTATGTATGTTTTACATGCATTTCTATATGCATACCATCTGTGTGCCTAGTGCCATGAAGGTCACAGGAGGTTGTTAGATTTCTTAAAGCTAGAGTTACAGATTGTTGTGAACCACTATGTGGGCTCTGGGAACCAAAAGCTAGTCATTTAAAAAGCAGCTACTTAGCCATCACTCCAGCCCCAAATTATTTCGCTTGTAGAGTCCATCAATTTCCTTTTACTTCAATTGTTCATAGGTTTGGCTTGTTTCTTTAATTTGTACAGAGATAATTATCACCTAGATTAAGGCTTATCACCTGTGTGAATCTTTGGGAGACCATGAAATTGTGATTTGGCTTTCGACTGGAAATTAGAACAAAGAGAATAACTAGGAACAGGGGTGGTGATGTGTAGTGGTTTTTTGAGCCAGGGTTTCTCTGTGTAGCCTTGGCTGTCCTGGGCTTACTTTGTAGACCAGGCTGGCCTCGAAATCAAAGTGATCTGCCTGCCTCTGCCTCCCTGGAATTAAATGTGTGTGCCACTAAGCCCCGCTTGTAGTGTTTTTTGTTTTGTTTTCTGTTTTGTTTTGTTTTGTTTTATACATTGATTCTATAACTCTATGGAAGCAATTTGACTTTTGATTTTGGTTCCCCCACTATCTCTTATTGTGAATTTGTTTAAAGGAATTGTCTTCAATGGACCTCTACTTCTTCATTTATATAGAGAGCTCATTAAAAAAAAATCCATACTTATTTCCAACTCAGGAAAGCAAATTTTCACACCTTGAAAGAAGTCAAGTCTCCTCCTGTCCTACAATATCTTATTTTTGCAAAAATATTTGTGATATGCTGTAAACCAATTTTGTCTCAATCTTAATTGCCAGAACAATCATCTTGTGACTTTATTCTTGTTGCTATGACAAAATACCTAACAAGGAGTAATTTAAAGAAGGAATGGTTTATTCTGGCTTATAGTTCAATGGGTTACATTCTATTATGGCACAGAAGGTATGTGGCAGGGATGAGTGGACAGTTGATCATATTGCATTAGCAGGCAGTGACAAGGAAGTAGGACCAGTATAAAACCTTAAGGTCCATCCACAGTGACCTGCTTTCCCCAGTAAAGTTTCATGAGGTTATATAACCTTCCCAAACAATAATACCAGCTTGGGATTTAGTGTTCAGACTCATGAGCCTATGGGAGACATTTCACATTCAAATAACAATAGCAATGACCTTTGGCTTTTCTTGGTTCAGTGGCATCCAATGAGGTCTTTCTGGGACCAATATACAAGTGGGTCATTAGCTTTAGAAACAGAGTACACAAGGCAGATCTTACTGCTGATTGGACTTTTACTCTGACAGTGTCTATATATGATCCCAGTGTTTGCTTACCACCAGAGAAGTACATCAGGCTTGAAAACCACTCAAACAAAGTAGTGCATGTTAAAAATGAGCAGCTTAACCCATGGTAGCATTTTTCTGTTAAAGGAAAGGGTTTCCTTTTGCTATTTTATTCCCGATTGAGCATGTTGATTTTCCATCAGGAGGAAGAGTTTTTATAACTCTGACTTTTTTAGTATTTTTTTATCCCCACAGTTATGGAGAAGATTAGTATTGATTTGTAGATAACCATGAGAAATTCTCTCAATACGGTCTAGCAAAGGTTTCACGTTCTCTGGGTCAGAACTTTTCCCATGTTCATCATTAGTGCAAGCAAAATTCCTCTGTCCTGTGGGACACTTCTTAGTGAGTTTTAAGATGGCTAACAAATGAAAATTGACTACTCACATAACACAGTTAACAACTGTAAACGCTGTCTCTCCCAGTTTAAGAAATCGTTTCACTTAGGCATATCAAAAAGACCAAAATAAAAAATTCCTAATGTTGGCATGGAGATTATCACAGGCATGAATCTTTGAAGAGGGATGGGATGCTGCTGGAGGGACATTGACAGAAGTTATTTCTTCAAACAGTAGAAACCAAAGCAGCTGCAAAAGAAGAGAAAAGCACAAAGCATTTTTGTAAGTTATGACTTAAAATTGCAGGTCGTGTTGGCTTGGAATGTTGAGCTCAATGGTAGAAAAAGGAGCACTGTGTTCACATGAGAAAAAAGGCTCACAGGTCAGGTTTCACAGTTCACATGGTTGTACACCCAAGGAAGGGAGGCTGGAAGA
Source organism: Psammomys obesus (assembly GCF_907164565.1). Classification (NCBI taxonomy): domain Eukaryota; kingdom Metazoa; phylum Chordata; class Mammalia; order Rodentia; family Muridae; genus Psammomys; species Psammomys obesus. The sequence goes on from NW_026585644.1 coordinate 24,714,128, forward strand.
CTTGGGTTAGATCAGGGAAAGTCAGAGACGAAATAGACGACACATGACTGCCTGAACAGCTTTGGTATTTTGATTCACCTCCTGACTTCACATGTATCCTTAAATAATGGACTTTCTTCACTCCTAAAGGAAACATTCCTGCTGTCTGGTTTGTGCAATTTCCTGTGTATTGTAGGATGTTTCCCATCTTGCATGTTCTGCACCAGAGTGATAGCATTAGCACAACCACAACTGAAAATGTCCTTACAGGGCGGTACCTCTTCCAGGTCAGTGCCTCTCAACCTTCCTAATGCTCGGACCCTTTCATACAGTTCCACAAGTTGTGTTGACCTACAACCATCAAAGTATTTTTGTTGCTACTTCATAACTGTAATTTTGCTACTGTTACAAATTATATTGTAAATATCTGTGTTTTGCAATGGTCTCAGGCCACCCTAATGAAAGGGACATTTGACGCTCAAAGGCATTGCAATCCACAGGTTGAGAACTACTGTGCTGATTACCGGGGGCACCTATAGGGCCCTGCAATCTGTTTTGCCTTTGAACTGTGCTAATTTTCCTCTCTGTGTTACTGGCTTTTAACATATGGAAGAAGTGTATGCTAGTTTACATGGCCCGATCACATTTTAGATGGTTTGAAAGTAACATTCCTGTTTCTTGACTCAGGTCTACAAGGATGAGTGTGTCTTGGAAGACTGTTCTGTTCTACTCACAGGTGCTGCCTTAGACCTGACTTCTGTCCCTATGTTATAGCGATTGTCACGTTGCTGGCACTTACCGAATCTATTTCTCCCTTGGCTTCAGGCTGTAAGTTCAATGGGAGTAAAGTCTGTACCATGTTTATCCTCTATCATCAGTAAAGAACATAGCTTTGGGATACAGAAACACCCTATTGCTAATGTCATTGCTAAAGGATGGAGAAATACTAAAACTACCTTCCCCCTTTTTTTCTTTTCTACATGAAAATTGTAGTTTGAAGGCAGGAGGGATGAGTGAGGGTTAAGAGTACTTGCTGTTCTTCCAGAGTTAGAGTTCTGTTCACAGTACCCATGTTGGGCAGGGTAGCTCACAAATGACAGTAATTCTAGCTCCAGGGCATGAGACACACTCTTCTGGTCTCAGTGGGCACCTGCACTCATGTGGTCAGATACACACACACACACACACACACACACACACACACACACACACCACCGTACACACACCACATTTTCTTTCTTTGAAAGAAAATGTCATTTTCCTCCAAAGGAATTTTTACTAAATTATCACGTTAGAAAATAGAAATGAACGGAGAGCTAAGAAATCATGTCAGGTTGATAATAACAGCAATTCAACAAAGAGCAATCACGAATAGCATTTAGATGGAGCCAAGTCATGATTATAAATATTGTTTCTGAAGAGTCTGTTCTGGGTCAGGCTCTCTTGCAATCCTCATTTGCTCTGTTCCACACTGGAAAGCGAACACAGGCTTCGTTCTCAGCTTCTAACCCTGCACTCAAGTCCCCTCGCATGTGTGCTGGGCTTACGGGATGCAGCCCATCTTCTAGACCCATGACTTTTCTCTCAGATAATTTTTTCTTTGCATTTGGTACATGAAGGAACTAAGGCTTGGAGAATTGTTCCTTCAGGCAGGCAGTGGGCTGCAGAGCAGGACTTCAGACCTAAACTCACCTGACTTGGAAGCATGTGCTTTTAATATAGGAACAAGACTGGAATGGGGATGGGAGCAGCTGCCCCACTGAGCTTGTTTAGTTTTGTGTAGGACTGGAGAGAAAGCATCAAGAAGCTTTATAGCATTTTGACACTGTCCTTCAAGACCCCATGATCAATGTTTTCTTGAACACATTCCAGATGCAGAAGTAACAGCATGACATGGCCTGGGGAACAAAAAAAAGTAAGCAAGCTGCTGACTGGTCCTTGGCAGTCAGGCAGATGGAGAAGCATCCCTTTAGGTTAATACCAGAGAAATGGGGACATGTGTTTATATCTAATTATTTATTTGCTGTCATGAGATGAGCATATTAAAAGAGTAAAAGCAATAATGTGAAGAGTTCTCAGGCATTATTTGAATTATTTAATTATCATTTCAAATATTTACTGTGTGTGTGTGTGTGTGTGCAGGTCAGAGGTCAGCTCTGTGGCGTTGACCTTCTCCACTCTTACTCTTAGTGCACTTCAAACTGTTCATGAGCTCAGTGTCACATATGCCGCTTTCATTTTATGTATTGCTATGACACAATGTAATAAACAATGCCAAAAACATGTGTGAATCACTGCTCAGCTCAGGAATCAGGAAGATTTCATGACCTTTCAACTACCTAAACGGTCCTCATGTTTCTCTCTGCTTCACTGTCTTTAAAAAAATTACTATTACTTTAACAGTGTGTAGTGATGTGCCTGTGTGTAGCGTGTGCCACGAGTGTCCAGGTAACGTTGGCAGCTGGAAGGGACCATCAGGTCCCTTGCAGCCGAAGTTGCAATTGTGACCTGACTGCTGTGGATGCTGGGAACTGAGCTTAGATCCTCTGGAAGAGCAGCAAGCACTTTTAACCACAACGTCATCTCTCCAGCCTCATGCTGACTTCTCTTACTCCTCAGTATTATATCATCAAGAATCATCTACCTTGTCGCTATGGACGTTGTAGCTATCACCATATCCCGTGACAGGAATACCTTCATTTTCTCCTAGATAGGCATTTTTGAATATCACCCACACATTCATTGCCTCAGTTTTTGAGTCATACTCCATTGCTTTTTCCACAGTAATGAGAATGGATCTGTAAACATTCACCTTCATCAGTCATGGTTTTGGTGTGGAACAAACTCTTTCTTGCCTTGTTCTTGGAAGGTCTTTGCTTCACACATGTATTCTCTAGGGCCAGGGTCTAATAGTACATGGCAGGTAGCAGAATCAAAGACCAGCAAAATGTGCGGTCTCTCTATGGGACGCTTCCCACGGGTCCCTTTATGTGGCTTTGCAAGGTATGCCAAACATATCGCCTCATCAGCTCATGTTGACTTCTCAAAGTGTAGATGGCCATTAAAGCATTCCCATGGACTTCTCTACCATCCAGCAAGCCATAGCTGAGACCGCTGCATGAAGCCTCAATCTGCGTTTCCTTTCATCTGTGCTAAGTCAGCACTAGGGGCCGTGGCTTTTAGTCCTGCCACTTGTTAATAATATCATATTAAGGCTTAATGTTTTCTGTTACTGTGCTGTTACTTTGTCTCTTGATGGACACTGACTGATACAGTTTGTTTCTGCAATTTGTCTTACTGTACACGTGATTCTATGAATATTCTTATAGAGGTTTCCTGTGTACATGTGCAATAATTTTGCTTTTGTGTAGGAAGGTAATTGCACCCCCCTGAAGTATGCATAAGTTAAACTTGATGAGTTCTTTCCAAATTACTATGTTTGCATGATGAGAAAGCCATGGTCCCCATTCTTTCCATTACTTTTTTTTTTATTATGTAACTTAGTTTTTGTCAGCCACATGGGCAGAAAATGACCTATCATTGCAGTCCTTATTTGTATTGTCCTGATTAAGTATGAACTTCTACATAGCTTCACGTCTTTATTGATCATATGTTTTCCCTCTTCTTCGACTTTCCCTTTCATGCTTATTTTTCTATTGATTTGTCTTAATGTCACTTTGAGTTTTAAATTTTATTCATATATATTCTCATCCCACCAAATTTGCCTGCCATGAGTGTCTTTGTCTAATTTATTTATTCGTTAAAAACTTTTAGGACAGAAATTTTATATTTTATTCCTGTGAAGTTTATCACTCATTTTATGGTTAAAATGATATCTTGCTTGAGAGGTTCTTATTTATGCTGAAGCCAAATATGTTTGCCCCTATATTTTCTTCCAAAATTTTACAATTTTGATTTTGACATTTGGGTTGAGAAGGCTGATATTTGTATATGAGGCTGTAGCCTCATTTAATCTTTGTATGACATATAAGTATATAATTTACCCTCCTTTTCACTATGCTCTTTCATGCATCTTTTGCCATATGTGAAATTTTCTGAGATGATTGGATCTGTTTCTGTATTTTCAATTTTGTTCCTTTAAGAACTTTATTTTCTGTGTACAAAATTAAGGATGCTGAAACGATGATAATTGGTTACAAATGGGTGCTGACAGTTACGAAGAGTCTATCAAGCACTGTATTGGGCAACTCACATTTTATCCTTTGATCCTTGGCAATGTCCTATGAATTACACACCATCGTTCATACTTCACATATGAGAAAACTGACGCTTGGGAGCTTGTGTGATTTGTCTCATCTCATCCAGTTTGTAAGTGGTGGAGGCCAGGATGCGAATCCAAATTTTGTGGTTCTTTCTATGCTACTATATTGTTTTTCCAAAATCATCCAAATTGAATTAATTCACATCTTTAAGAACTGGAGCTGGAGTGAGATCAATGTAAGAATAATTCTATAATTTAGGCATTTCTTATCATTGGAAGACAGACTTTGGAACACGGAGCGAAGTTGAAGTATGCGAGCATCTGTAAGCTTGTCCTTGGCATTCAGAGAATGGGCGATGGGCCACAGGCTCATTCTGTCACCTACCAGCTGGTAGAGTTGGAGAGTCACATAGCATCCTGTCTTGTTCTATTGACCATGGAAGCAGATAAGGTGGAGCCCATGGCAAGATGCAAGAGTGACAAGAGCAGAGACCAGCAAGCCTGGAGTTTGGATCTAGCTCCCCCATGGCTTGTGTAGTTGTGGAAAATTACTTTCTGCTTGCCGAGCCTGTAGCCTTACAATTGTAAAACAGGGTGATTAGACATCACCTTGTATTTCTTTTATCAAACAGGAAACTGCTCTTGAATGTCTAGCACTGTGGTTGGCTCACATAAGGCAGACCCTCCAAAGATAGGAAGGACAAAAAGAACACTGCCACACCTTCAACCTTGCCTGTTTCAGAGGTGGAGTAAACTGTAAGGTGTCTGGATGAATGTGTTCAGGATTGACAGATACAGGCCTAGGGATGCTGCAGAAGATGGGGACTGAGAAACACATGAGTACTCCTGGGACTGTGCAGTGAAGTGAGAAAGCAGACCTTATTGGCCCAGTTGCTGCTGCTATTATAACTTTTTCTAACCAAGTCTATCCCAAACTTGAGGATCATTTCCCAGGAGAATTAGCTACTCTTGCTCATTTGCTACTGTGAACCTCCCTTTTCTTGTTACTCCAACTAAGACCGGCATTGAGAAACTCTCGATGGCCCCCAGGGATAGTCACCATTTGCAAAGCACTTCCTACGCCTCTTAAACTGCTTTGGTAGTCTGACTTACACTTGCACAGTGGAAGTACCTTTTCTACTGCCATTTTTGAAGACAAAAGCAGAGACATTGAAGTCTCATTCAACATGCTCAAAGCTGCTCTGTTTCTGAGTTTAATTTTTAAAACATATTTATTAAAACTCAGAAGCTAAGAGCATTTCCTGCTTGCAGAGAACCCAGATTTGGTTTCCAGGACCCATATCAGTAAGCTAACAACCACTTTTTAAATCCAGCTCCAGGGGGCTCTGATACCCTCTTCTGGCCTCCATAGGCATCTGCACTTATATGACATATATTGACTGCGATATACATTACATATGTATGTACTTGGGCAGCACAAAATGGGTTCTTTTTTTCTTTTTTTTTTTTTTTTTTTTTTTTTTTTTGGTGTGTATAGTTTTAAATTTTTTTTATACTTTTAATTTTTTTTTATTATTATTTTTTCTTTTGTATCCCCCCATAAGCCCCTCCCTCCTCCCCTGCCAATCCCACCCTCCCTCCCCTTTCTGCATGCATGCCACTCCCCAAGTCCACTGATAGGGGAGGTTCTCCTCTTCTTTCTGATCTTAGTCTATCAGTTCTCATCAAAAGTGGCTGCATTGTCCTCTACTGTGGCCTGGTAAGGCTGCTCTCCCCTCAGGGGGAAGTGATCAACGAGCAGGCCAATCAGATTATGTCAGAGGCAGTCACTCTTCCCATTACTATGTAACCCACTTGGACACTGAACTGACATGGGCTACACCTGTGCAGGGGTTTCTTTTAGTTTATTTACATTCCCACCAGCAGTGGAGAAGGGTTCCCCTTTCTCTACAACCTCTCCAGCATGTGTTGTCCCTTGAGTTTTTCATCTTGGCCATTCTGATGGGTGTAAAGTGAAATCTCAGGGTTGTTTTGATTTGCATTTCCCTAATGGCTAATGAGGTTGAGCATTTCTTTAAGTGCTTCTCTGCCATTCAATATTCTCTCTTTAGCTCTGTTCCCCATTTTTTAAGTGGATTACTTGGTTTATTGCTTTTCAGCTTGTTTAGTTCTTTATATATATTGGATATGAGTCCTCTGTCAGATAAAGGGTTGGTGATTTTTTTTCTCTGTTTTATCTTTGAGAGAGAGAGACTATGAAGTTGGGTTACTAGGGAGGTGGGGAGGATCTGAGAAGAGAAAGAATATGATCAAAATATATTGTATAAAAAGATTATAATAGAAATTTAAAATTGTTGTTTGTTTGTTTTCACACCTAGTATTAAACCCAGTATCTAGCAGACACTATGCAATGCGATCCCAGTGGTTTGGACTTTATAGTTTAAGTTCCTCCATGCAGGGCCTTATTTGCTCTCACGCAAAGGTTGCAGTAGGACTATAATGACAGAATGGGACCCAAGTGATATATTCTTCAGAAAGGAAGGGCAAGGGAGCTTGGATGCACTCACTCAGACTTGCTCTTAAGCATCATCATATTCTCTTCCAAGGGCTTTTGTCTTTGGGTAGGAGTTTGCAAACAAATGGCTCAAATGCTACAATGAATTACTATCACCAGGAAGTGTAAATGGGTTGCTTTCTGGAAGATCCAATGGCATGATATTATTGAAAATGTGTCTGGAGGATCAGGTGCAAGATCTAGGTAATGCTCAACATTAGTAATTAAATGCGAGAAATTCACAGTCTTGTGTAATTTCATTAGTAGCTAAAAATCCATAAAATTAGGCAGAATTTATGTTCATATCATTGTATGCTGTCTAGGTAGGACTTTATAGTTGTCATACCAGAATGGGCTATCCAGGTCTCACTGCTACCAGGTTTCAAAGGGAAGTAATACTCTTTGTTTTTGAGACAGTCTTAGTATGTAGCTCTGGCTGTCATAGAATTCACTCTGTAGACCAGGCTGGGTTTGAACTCAGAGAGATCCACTTTGCCTCTGCCTCCCAAGTGCTGATATTAAGGGCATGTGCCACTGTGCCTGGCTGGAAATAATGACTTTTGAAACAAACAGGCAGACACATCTCTGAACACTCTTTTGTATTTAGCATATGTGCCCTTGCCCATTGCTGTTGTTTGGTTGTTATTGTTTTAGATATTAAGTATTCATTATAAATTGAAAACCACACTATCCACGTCAATTAAACAATGCGATTAGTCACTTTAAAAAGCTACAGGATTTCACCAAGTTGATAGAAGTGGTAGCTCTCATGCCATACACAAAGATCTAGGCAAGCACATAGCTGGCAGCGAATGCACTGTAGAAACACAGAAGAGAAAAATAAAAAAGCAGATGTTAAAGAGATTAATATAAACATCAGAGTCCATGGAGAAATGAGTGAGGTCCTGAACTTTGTGTGTGTGTGTCTTTTCAAGATAGGATTTCTGTGTATAGCTGTGTAGACCAGGCTGGCCTCGAACTCACAGGGATCTACCTGCCTCTGCCTCCTGAGTGCTGGGATTAAAGATGTGTGCCACCACTACCTGACTATGAGTGAGGTTCTTGGTTTCATTTTGCTGGAGAGTATGCATCATCTTTCCGAAGCAGCAAACCTAAATGGGAACCGAGGATGTACTTGCATAACAAGGCACAGTAAATAATTTTGCTTGGGCAAAGCAATGCATCTCAAGCATCTGTTTAGCATGAGAGGCTCTGGTTTCTATCCCCAGTTCCACATAAAGCAAAGTAGTTACAGTACATGCTTGTAATCCCAGCACTCGTGGCATGAGTGAGACAGGAGGATCAGAAAAGTTTATGGTCATCCTTAACTACATAGTGAGTTCAAGGCCATTTTGAGTTTCCTGAGAAATGTTTCTAAAAAAAGAAAAGAAAATACTAATCTCATAACAATTACATTATCAATCCCCTTTGCTAAGCATAGGGTTAAATACACATTCTAATTTTTTTTAGCTTAATGTAAGTTATAAACAAATACTTCCCTTTGTATGTTACAAGACGCCTCAGTTAGTAGAGTGCTAGCTGCTGCACAAACATTCGGGTCTGAGTTGGGATTGCCAGCACGCATGTAGCAAGCTGGGCTTGCTGATGCATATATCTATGTCTATATTCCTAGCATTGAGTGTGTATGTAGAGTGGGACAGATAGAAACAAACCCTTGGTCATCCAAACTAGTGAGCTTGGGTTCAATGAGAGATTCTGTTTCAAAAAATAAGATGGAGAGTTATGGAGGAGGGACTCAGTGTTGATCTCTGGCCTCCACCCCAAGTGCATACAGGTGTAGATGAAATCACATACACATTTTCACACCCCCCACGAACACCTGAAAAAAATTTCTTACACACACACACACACACACACACACACACACACACACACACACACA
>NW_026585644.1:24722756-24799060 GCF_907164565.1 Psammomys obesus
ACACACACACACACACACACACACACACACACACACACACACACACAGGAGATGACAGATATTATTTTAACAAACAAATTCTTTATGAAACTATGACTTTTTGGTCAAGTCTTGTTGATGACTTCTGGGTCAGTGAAGTAGATGGAAACATGACTGAAGGCACCAATGATGGCTAAAGTGGCTGGGATTCTCCTCAGAGTCAAAGGGGGACACTCCTTGTAGCGGTGAGCTTTAATTGTTAATTTGACACAGGGTACCATCTCCTGGGAAGTGAATCTCAATGAAGGACTGTCTAAATCAGCTTTACTGTGGGCATGTCTGTGGAGGATTATCTTGATTATGCTGATGGAGGTGGGAAGATCTGCCCCCCGTGAGTGACGCCATTCCTTGGGCAGGAGAGCTGAAACTGTGAGAGTGGATAAAGAGGGCTGAGCACACGTGTGCATTCATCAATTTCTTCCTCTCCGCTTCTTGGCTGTGAATACAACATGACCAGCCATCTTGATCTGCCATGGTGACTTCCTATAATGGTAGACTGTTACCTGGAGCTCTGAGCTGAATGAAACAAATCCTTTCCTGCCAAAGTTGCTCTCCCCACCCCATCCAAATATTTTTATCACAGCAGTAGAACAAAAAATAACTAAGGCATTATTAATGATTAGGATTTGACTGCTGTGGGTAGAAGGGACATGTGGTCACTTTTTTAATAGCGGGCTCAGAGGAAGGAAGAACAAGACCTGTAGAGTGTAAGTCCTGGTGTGTGGTTGATGCCCACATCCTGCCCATTAAAAAGGGAGGTCATTACTCTAAAGACTTAATCTAAAGATTAAGACTTTGTTCTGTGAGAGCAGAAACTGTGCCAGCTTTAGTTAACCACTACACAATTAATAAGCTAACAAACACAGCTTAATAAAACATGCAGTTATAATGGTATAGAACGACACCTATTATTCACAGGGTAAGAAAAACATGCCAGCCTCCAGCTTCATAAATCTAATAACTTGGAACTCAGATGTTCACTTTATTATGATCTTATTGTGATTTTATCAACATATTAGCTTATGCTTTGAAGGAAACAAGCTTTGTCAAGCTTTTGTTGGACAAACACTGCCTTTGTGACATTCATGCCACCATACTCTATCAATTCTCTGGGTTATCAGATGTACAAATAACCCTGGCATTATGATACTATCCTGCTCTGTCCCCTGTACACTGTCTGGTTTTGTTTTGAATTATTTTTCTTTTTACTATAACACCTTTAATTTCCATGGAGTTTTTTTTCCAATATAATACATGACATAAAAAACTAAGATCTTCTTATTTTTATATTTTGTACAGCACTGTTTATTAAGTGACTCTCCTGTAGCTACTGAATGGCAATGTAAGGATCACAATTAATTTGCAGTCTCTCTGATTTATTCTTTTCATTTACTTGTTAATCGCTGATCCAAACTCAAAACAAAACATGTCTGAATCACTCAAGTTGTATCATTTTACAAAAGATTTATTTATTTTTATTTTATGCATATCATTTGAGTGTTCTGGCTACATGTATTACTTATGCATGTCATGTGCTTGCCTGGTGCCTGTGGAGGCCACAAGAGGGCTTTGGATACCCTGGAGCTGGTTATGAGCCATCTTGTGGGTGATAACAGACTGAACCCAGTGCTCTTAATGGCTGAGCCATCTCTCCAGACTCACTTCATTTAAGTCCTTTGAAATTTTTGTTTTGATTTGTTTAAAATTGTTAGAACCCTCTTTTTCGCTATTCTAAGCTTGATACCCCTCTTTCTCTTTCTCTCTTTCTCTACACACACACACACATACACACACACACACACACACACACACACACACACACACACATCTCTATATTCTGATAGATTCATTCTAACCTGAACTACAGGGTGCATTATAGTCCTCTGTTTTTATTTATCTACAGTTTTTCTTTCCAATGATGAGAAACCTACTTTCACATTTGATAACCACTTGCTTATTTTAGCTATACAGTTTTCAGTTCAAATGTCATTTGTTACATTTTGAGATAGTTCTTTTCTGTAATCATTATGTAACTGTTTTTTTTTTTTTTTAAATAAAGGTTTGGTTATCTTATCTATAAACTACTGTCCAACATTTTACATTCCTTGTGGCTACTGATTTATTTGTCCTGTTTTTCTTATGTTTTATTTAGGGTTTTCTACTGACCTTTTTTTCCCCATCCTTATCATTTTCTGGCAAAATTTTGTTTTTGTTGAAAAAAATACATTTAATTGCAAATAACAAGAATTCTTTTACTTTTCTTGATTTTTTTTTAACTCGTAAACCAAAGCTGTGTCATATATGTAAGGACTGTGATTTGCAGTGTAGTGAATATTTAAAATAAGTTGATCATTTTTTTTTTTTCTGTAAGTCTAGGGCTCATCTTACACCTCAGGAGCTTCAGGGACCCTGACTTTTCCTTAGACATCATCTCAGGGCAAAGTCCTCTTAAATCCCATCATGGTTATCCTGCAGAGTGAGCAGAAACACTCTAGTGGAACAGACTTCTAAGAATTGACATCTGGGAGGCCTGTATTTTTAGAAGGAGTAGACATGAATTTCAAATGTCAGATCTTGGTGACAGGGAAACCTTGCTGAAAATGGAAGCTAGTGTCTATGGAGAACAGTCGTCTTCACTTGGACCTTGTTCCTGAGGTGGAGGTTCAAACTTCCTCTGAAAAACTTTCTCTCTACCACTCAGGAACATAATCTGTTCATTAGCCTCTCCCCTTTCCTTCTTTCTGTTCACCTATTCTCCCCATCTCCTTTCATTCCTCCTGTTTTTTCCTTTCCACTTTCTTTTGCTATTCTTCAGTCTTCTTTTCTTTCTGATCTTCTACTTTTTGAGTTCAAATCTCAGATCTATCTATCATTATCTGAGTGAATTTAGGAGATAACTAGCTTAAATAACATGAGTTTTTTTTTTTTAATTGTGAAATATGGTCACTTGATACCTCCATTAAAGAGTTTTTGTGAGACTTCTGCATACCTGCCATATTATAGGTATTAAGAATGGTAGGCACTCTGAATGAGATTTAGGCATCCTCTCTAGGGTCTTCCTTATCGTGTAGCTTCTTTAGGTCTGTAGATGGCTATCCTATATTATTTGGCTAATATCCACTTACAAGTGAGTGTATCTCATGCCCTTCTTTCTGTTTCTGGGTTACCTCACACAGGATGATCTCTTCTAGTTCCATTCATTTGCCTGCTATTTTCATGATTTCCTTGTTTTTAATAGATGAGTAGTATTCCAATGGGTATATGCACCACAATTTCTGTATCCATTCCTTCGTTAAGGGACATCTAGGTTGTTTCCAGATTCTGGCTATTACAAATAAAGATGCTATGAACACAGTTGAGTAAATGTCCTTATTGAATGGTGGGGCATCTTTTGGGTATATACCTAGGAGTGGTATAGCTGGATCTTGAGGTAGTGCTATTCTCAACTTTCTGAGAAAGCACCAGATTGATTTCCAAAGTGGTTGTACAAGTTTGCATTCCCACCAGCAATGGAGGAGGGTTCCCCTTTCTCCACAACCTCTCCAGCATGTGTTGTCACTTGAGTTTTTGATCTTAGGCATTCTTTGATCTTACTTGTAAGAGGGATTCTCAGAGTTGTTTTGATTTGCATTTTCCTGATGACTAAGGATGTTGAACATTTCTTTAAGTGTTTCTTTGCCATTCTGTATTCCTCTGTTGAGAATTCTCTGCTTAGCTCTGTACCCAATTTTTTTTAATTGGATTATTTGGTTTGTTGGTAATTTCTTGAGTTCTTTGTATATTCTGGATGTTAGCCCTCTACCAGATGTAGGGTTAGTAAAGATCTTTTCCCAGTCTGTAGGCTGTCATTTTGTTCTGTTGACAGTGTTCTTTGCTTTACAGAAGCTTTTCAGTTTCACGAGGTCCCATTTATTAACTGTAGATCTTAGAGCCTGAGCTATTGGTGTTCTGTTAATGGAAAACACGATAGACACCAGAAGTGTGGAAGAGGGGAAACAGGATAGGAGTCTACTATAGAGGGTCCTCTGTAAGCATTCACCCAACATGGGGTTGAAGCAGATGCTAAGACTCATGGCCAAACTTTGGTCAGAGCACAGAGTATCTTACGGAAGAAGAGAGGGATGGGAATAGAGGGACATGGAGGAGACAGGAGCTCCACAAGGAGACCAACAAAACTAAAAGATCTGAACCCAAGGAGTCCTGCAGAGACTGATGCACCAACAGAGGACCATGCATGTAAAGGACCTAGACTACGTGCTCAGATGTGGCTGATTGGCAGCTCAGTCTTCATGTGGATCTCAGAGTGAGGGGAGCAGGGGCTGCCTCTATCATGAACTCAGTTAACTGCTCTTTGATCACTCTGCCCTGATGATACAGCCTTGCCAGGCCACAGAGGAAGAGGATCCAGGCAGTCCTTATGAGACTTTAACAAGCCATGGGCAGATGGCAATAGTGGAGAACTCCACCTTTCAGTGGACCAGGAGAAGGGGATGAGGGCAGAGAGAGGGAGAGTGGGACTGGAGAAGTTGAGGGAAGCAGCTTCTTCAATCGGGATATATAATGACTAAATTGTGAAGAAAAAAATTAAAATTAAAAAAAGAATGGTAGGCACAGTCATAGCTATTTTCTCCTATCAGGTTCTACTCTGTCTCTGTTCCCTTTCATCCAACTTGCTTCAGGAAGGTCGAAAGCAAGCCACAGAAGATGGAGTTCCACAGTTCTGGTAAATTTACATTTCCCTGTATCCCACCAGGGCCAGAACAGTAAGGTTGGTAATTTTCCATTTGTCTACAATCAACAACCTTGAATTCAGAGAACTAAGACTAAAATGAAAAACCTACTTAAGAGCCTACTTTGGGATGTGATGAGTTACAACTCAGTCTAGGCAGCTGGAGAAGGTGCTCCACATGCTTAAAAACAAGAAGGTTTAAAAGGAGAACCCATGAGAAATAACTTGCCTGGAACTAGATAATGTTAGTGGTCAACTAATAATAGCTTACTATCTATAAAGCCCTTTTATGCTGCTATTTTATTGGGTGCACTCAATAACATTATGAGGTAGTTATTATTATTATAATACTTATATACAGAGGAAATTGAAACCCAGAATAGAAAAGTGGTCACACAACCTCAACCTTGGTTGAATTTCTGTATTTTGCTGCAGAACCTACTGATTATGTTGTCTAGTGTCATGTGATTGCTCTTTTATTTTCAGACTAGAAAAAAATATGACACAAAGGGACAGTTGTACGACTTTGGGAGCAAGCCCCCCAGAAGTCAGAGGATGGACCTGCACAAATATCTTCCTATGGACTGAACCTTGACCAATGAGATGGGAGAAAATATTGATACTATTTTTTTTAACCCTTGCTCCCATCCAATTTTATACCATGCTGTATTAGTTTTCTGGGGCTTCTATAATAAAATGCCACGAATAGGGTGCTTAGACAAGTATGTTTTCTCATAGGTCTGAAGCCGAGGCATTTGAGATCATTGTATGACCAAGGTTGTTTTTTCTCAGGCTTTTTTCCTTGTCCTCCTTTGTTACCTAGTGCTCGATTATTCTTTCCTCTGAGCACTCACATTCTTGATCTCCTTTTTGTGCCCAAATTTCCTTTTCTTATGACACCAGTCAGATTGGATTCAGAGAGTGACAATGGTCTCATTTTAACTTCGTCACCTTTTTAAAAGCTCAGTATTCAAATGCAATTGCATTTGGAGGCGCAGGGAGTTAAGGTTTGTATTAGTTATTTTGTGTCACCTTGACTAAGATAATTAGAAGAACAACTTAAAAGGATGCTCACGATTTCAGAGGGTTCAGCTTCTGGTTTCTTGGCCCCACATACTTGGGTGGGACATTATGGTGGTAAGTGCATGTGGCAGAGAAAAATCATTTTACCATGCTTGGCAGGAAACAGAGAAAGAACGGACTGAGTATCTGGTAGACAACCTCCCATCGAAGTAACCTCTCCAGCAAAGTCCCGCTGCCCCAAGTTTCCACAAATTCCCACAATAGTACCACCAAGTGGAGATAAAAAGTTCAAAACATGAGCCTATGCAAGACATTCCACATTCAAACCATAATATTTTGTTCTCGGCTCTCAAAATGCAACTTGCTTTTAAAGTCATTATGGGGCAGTGGTTCTCAACCTTCCTAATTTTCTGACCCCTTTGGGCAGCTCCTCATGTTGTGGTGAGCTTCAAACATAACATTATTTGGTTGCTACTTCTTAACTGCAATTTTGCTTCCGTTATGAATTGTCATGTAAATGGTCTGATGTGCAGGACCACTGATGTGCGACCCCCAGTGCGGTTGCAAAACACAGGTTGAGTACCACTGTTACGGGGAATCACCTTGAATCTCAGAAGAGTCTGTGAATACTTTGGTGATTCCAGGAGATGGACTAAGTGTGTTTTACGTTACCAAACAGATGTAAGTATTGTGAGAGCCAAGGACAGAATGTTATGATTTGAGTATGAAATGTCCCCTATCAGCTTATTCTAAATCATCAGAGCACTAGCATTGAAGTACAAAGAGGAGAAGGAGAATCTCAATGCCTGATCTGGCTCATGCCCCCACTATAGACACTGTGTCCAAAATGCCTTGAACCTACCATATATTTGCAAACTTTGGCCTTTCCTTACGTCTTTTCTTTTGCTTGGGATGAGCTCACCCCTCCCCGTTCCTCTTCCCAGTGAATGTCTACGAATCTTAGACACTGCTCTCTGTGACCTTCTCTGTGAAACCCCCTTCCATCCCTGAAGCCAATTACTACTACTTCTCTTCTGTTCCCATCACTCTTCTTTGCAAAAATCGACAAAAAGATCAATAAAGCTTTTTTTGACTAATGATACAACACTTAGCATTTAATTAGTGTTAATTATTGTGTCCATGTTGTTTATATTTTTCTCACTTCAAGTAATCCCCTCAGGCCAACCCTTGTGTTTAACCTGTCTTGTGTCACAATTATATGGAACTTGAAAAATCTGGGGTTGGGGAATGTGTAAGATGGCAAAGGAAAGAGCAGTGAAGCCAGCATGAAGCATGCACATAGGCAAGAAAAGGCTCACAAGCAGGTAGAACAAAAAGTGGTCGTAACACATGCATCCCAACACAGCGCTCAGTGTGTGAAAAATCTGGGATCAATTGCTGATGGGGTGGAGTTATTTACTGAATTTTATAAACCAAAGGTTTGGTACTAGAAAATTCTCAAGTAAGATTCCATCTAACAAAGTACAACAAACAGGGCACACCTCCAGAATGCACCTTACAGAAACACTGGTAAAACAACACCTGAGAAATTTTCAGTATTGGGTGAAGGTATGAGCCCTCAGGTAGAATGTAGTTAAGTTCTGAGCAGACACATCAAAGTCCATAGTTACACATTGCAGAAAACTGTAGAATACAAGAAGAGGATGTGACACATGACAGCAACATAAAATTAATCTTAAGTTGGAAGTCATAAACATTAATTTCTCTTAGACTCTTTCCATGAAGACATACTTCCTAGACTTGATGCTGATACTATGTATATGATGAAGAATGGCAAGGTGTAACTTAATGGCAAAAATGAATTGATTCTCAAAGGAGAAACAATAAACTGGAAAAATAATTATGACTCATGGGGCAAAAGCAAAGGAAAGCTTTTATTATATAAAGATACCTGGTTTGGAAAATCAGCAGAGCATGAGAAAAATCATTAATAGAAAATAAGAAAATAGCGGAAGTCATCAAACTGATGTTGACATTTTTTCACACAATAATTTGGCAAGGAAAGATTTAAATGACCTAAACTGGTAAAAGAACAACATAATAGCCCTTTGCATACATTAACCATAATTTAAAAACTTGGTAGAGCTCCTTGGAAGGGTGTTTGAGACTAAGTTTAATAAAGTTCAATTAATTAATATCCACTGAGCCAGCTCAAGTAGTTTCAGATCCATTTATTAATCATAGAGCAAAAAGCAGCTATGTATCAAAATGGTCATTACAAATTTTTGTATGTATTTTCATGGGTGTCTATTTTTGTACAGAGAAAACACACACACACATAAAAAGAGAAAAAGTAGTATACTCTGTCCTTGAAACTTAAAAAAAAATTATTACATTTCTTTGTGTGTGTATGTGTGTGCGTGGGTGTGGATGGGTCTGTGTGTGTGTGGGTGTGGATATCACATAACAGCTTGAGGGAGGATCTCTTCTCTCCTTCAACCTCCTGGGACCTGGGACTTGTACTCAGGTCATCAGGCTTGGCAGCAAGTTCCTTCACCTGCTGAACTGTTTTGCAGCCTTTGATAGATATTTTCAACGCACAAAAATTCCTTTCCATGTGTACATCCGTCTTGTTCTCATCCCAATGCCCCTTCTGTTCTATTAGAGGAAGCAACACTCAATATGATCCTGGCTCCTGTTTTTTTCTATCTTTATACACAGTCAAAGAACTCCTATTGTTAGTCTGGCTCCCTATCAACACATGTGACAGATTTGAAGTTAGATTTTACATAACTTCAAATTTTCTAATTAATTCAATTTTTTTCTTTTATTCTTTAGTTCAGCGGTTCTCAACCTGTGGGTCACAACCCCTTTGGGGGGGTTAAATGACCCTTTCACAGGTGTCACAAATCAGATCTTTACAGAACGATTCTTAACAGTAACAAAATTACAGTTATGAAGTAGCAATGAAAATAATTTTATAGTTGGTGGTCACCATAACATGAGGAATTGTATTAGAGGGTTGCAGCATTAGGAAGGTGGAGAACCACTGTGTTAGCTGGTATTTATCAAGCATCTTCCCTGTCCTGTGCCCTGCTGCTGATGCTCTGTTGCATCAGTTAGAGAAGCAGAAAAATCCTTGTGTTCATGGAATTGCATTCTAGTGCAAGCAGGTGGACTGTGTTCACATGAAATTATAATCAAAATATTATGTATTAACATAGAAGGTAGTCATACTATGAGGCAAGGAAAAGAAGAACAGAATTAGATAGGTCAAGAGAGCCAGAGAGTTCCACAACAAACAGTGGGATGATCAGGGTAATCTCCTGAAAAGGTGATACTTGAGCCAAAACTTGAGAAGGGGTTGCCTAGCAACTGTTCCAAGGGGAAACAGGAAAAAAAAAAGTCCTGGGCAGGTCAGCAGGCAGGGCTTAACATTGAGGAGACCATTGGGGTTAGAAATCCTGCAAAAGGCAAGTCATAAAGGGGCTGTAGGCTCATAAAGGAGTCACCCAGGAAGTAAGTGGAAGAAGTTTGAGTTGATGAATGACTTGGCCAGACTGTCCAAAACAGAAAAATTCACTTTGGCTGCTTCGTTGGCAATAGACCCGGAAGAGTGATTGTGAAGGCAGAGGAACGTGTCCCTTTGCATGAATACAATGATGGTCATCCAGTATAGCCGTAGGTGTGGTGAGAACTAGTTGGGTTTGGGTACATTTTAATGTGTGTAAGTTAAAGGAACAACTGGGATAATTCTAAGGATTTCAGCCTGAAGCTATGTGGATACAGTTGTCATCAGCTGACCTGTTTTTAAGTTTAAGCTCGCTACTAGTCAAGTCACTCACATGGAGAAGAATCCATTCCAAATCAATTTTTGTGGTTTATTTGCTTTAAGCCTTTCTTTACCAGGGATCCTCACATCACCTACCCAGTGGTCTACCTTCTTAGTTCTGACATACAGTGCTACGGTCACCTAAATGCCTATTGGTGCTTGGTAGTCACCCACATGTCCTCTGGTGTTGGGTAGTTGCCCACCTGACCATCAGTCCTTGGCTCCAACCATCCATTTTCTCTATTAAGTTGCCTTGACTGTATCCTATCACTTTAAAGTGATTTTTGACATTAGATGGGGTGTGTGTGTGTGTGGGGAAATCTTGCTTTTGTTTTTATTTCTTTAATTCTCTTGACGAGGTATTCCTAAGATTTCACTGTCATAATAACATAATTAAGAGTTGTGTCTCAAACACAGTTAAGTTTCAAACAGCTGAATGAAGCCATGTGTGTTTTTTTGCTTTTGTTTTCATTCATTAATTTATTTACTTTATATCCCTATTGAGGCTTCCCCTCCCTCCTCTGCTCCGAGTCCCTCTGTCTCTCCTTGGCTCCCCCTACTTCCCCTTCCTTTCTCCTCAGAGAAGGCGAGACCTTGAATGTATGTAAGCCTATGTTGGCATATCAAGTTGCAGTAGCACTAGGCTGATCTATTCAGGTTAGACAAGGCAGCCCAGTTAAGGGAAAGGGATCTAAAGGCAAGCAACAGAGTCAAAAACAGCCTCTGCTCCAGTTGTTAGGAGACCCACATGAAAACTTAGCTGTACCTCAGCTTCATATATGTAGAGGGCTTAGGTCTGTCCCATACATGCTCTGCGTTGGTGGTTCAGTCTCTGTGAGCCCCTATGGACCCAGATTAATTGATTCTGTAGGCTTTCTTGTAGTGTTCTTGATCTCTCTGGCTCCTTCAAGTCTTCATCCCCTTCTTCAACAAGATTCCCAGAGCTCTACCTGGGAATATTTGGCTGTGGGTCTCTGCATCTCTTTCCATCAGTTGCTGAGTAAATCTCCCAGAGGACAGTTATGCTAGGCTCCTATCTGTAAGTATAACAGAATATGATAAATAGTGTCAGGGGTTGGGTCTCTCTGATAGGATGGGTCTCCAGTTGGGTCAGTGATTGGTTGGCCATTTCTTCAATTTCTGCTTAGTCTTTGTCCCTACACATCTTGTATGCAGGACAAATTTGGGGCTGAGGTTTTTGTGGGTGGGTTGGTGTCCTATCCCTCCATTGGAAGTTGACTGGTTATAGGAGGTGGCCATTCCAGTGTCCATATCTCCTGTTGTTAGGAGTCTTAGCTGGGGTCACCGTCATAGATTCCTAGGAGTTTCCTTCAGCCTACATTTCTGGCTCATCCCAGAGATACTTGCCCTCCAATTTCAATTCTTTCTCTCTCGGTGATTACTTGATCTGTTCTTCTCCCCACTCTCAATGGCTCAGCCATTATAGGCTAGACTCACAACCAAAACTATAAGAAGCCATGTGTCTTAAAAACTGAGCAGCAACTGGGAGACTAACACAGCTACATTAAAGGAATTTAACATTTTAGCTTATCTTTGAATCTCACAATTACTAATGGAATGCGTGCTTGCTGATCACTGTACAGTTTCCCTAAACCCTGGAACATCAACTAACATTGAATATTTTATTTCCTGTTCCACATTTATTTGTGAGGTGCTTGATTTTTATTATAGCAGCCAATGAAAACCCAGCTTTGCAAAAATTATGTTACAGGCAGGGATGTAGTCTCACCTGACATTGATACTGGGAAATGTCTTCTGCCAGGAGTCCATAAACAAGTTCAAAGCTGTTGTTGGTGTGTGTGTGTGTTCACATGTGGAGAGGCTCATGTGTATGCAGGTATGCATGCATGTGAAGGCCAGAGATTGATACCAGGTTTCTTCCTCCATGCCTCTCTGCTTTACTTATTGGTGCAGGATCTCTTAGTGAACCTGGAGTTCAGCTGTTTATGTAGTCTAACTTGCTGTCTTGTCCTGGGGATTCCCTGTATCTGTTTCCCAAGTGATGGGATTAAAATGTCCTCCTTCAGTTGAGTCCGAAGGATCTGAACTCTGATCCTTCAGCTTCTACTGAAAGTGCTTTCTCTGCTGAGTCAGTTTCTTGACTCCTCCCTTGAAATTTAAAATATTCCATGAGACCCCTCTGAATTCATTGAATTGTGCTAAGTGCCTCATCGTGCACTCTGAAAAGTGTATGTCTTAGTCATTGTTGGATATTTTCTGAGCATGTGAGTTTGCTCAGTTCCACCAAAAAAAAAAAAAAAAAAAAAATCCCCGTACAATTTGACTGTTGTTAAACTGAATTTACATAGCAAAGATATTTTCACTTTTATTCTAGTCTTTTAAAATTTGTTTGCTTTTTTTTTTAATGCCCTGTAACCTTTGTAGCCATTACAAAATGGGAAACTTAACGCCCCCACCAATTTCCAAATTTCATGGCTTTTTAGTTTGTATATTTATATTTATGGTCAATGGAGTTTGAAAATTCCCTTCTTAACTTTATTGATGTTTTGATGCTTTTATATGCGTACTGTCATAGTATCCAAATATTGAAGGGCATTTGCCTTCTTTTCTCCATGTTTGTCTTTTTCCACGCTAATCAATAACTGAAAATAGCAGCCAGCATCTTTGCTTTATTTCTGATTTTACTGGAAAGAATAATGAAATGTAAACATTTGGTACAATGTTGTGGTAGTTTTTCTCTTAGATTAAAGAAGGTTTGGGGTATTTGTTTGTTTGTTTTCTAAGCCCCAGAAGAAGGAGGCATTAAGATTAAAATAATAGTATCTCTGAAAAAGTTGTAGGTAATCATACTATAAACTATCTAAAAATCCATATATATATATATACATGTTAACCAACCCTGGTTTTCTAGGGTTAACATGGACAACTGTGTATATATATATATGTATATATATATATATGTATATATATGTATATATATCATATATGTCATATATATCAGAAATATATGTTATATATAACACATATATTTGTGTGTGTATATTGTTTTAAATGAAATTTTCTCATATGAGCTGGCATACTCCCACCAAGAGCCAAAGATCTAACAAAAAACTCAACAAACGGCATGGAGAAACCTGTTTTAAGTTTTTGCTCAGGGTTGTCCAAGAGATTTCCAAAACATAACAGGCTATTTCCACTGCCCTTGCTTGCCCAGCCCTACCCCCAACTCCAGCTGGAGGTGGGAGGTAAGGACCTATTTTTGAAGACACCCTGAACTTCAGAGGCTTCTGAGCTTGGACTTCCAAGCGGTAGACTCTGTTTTCACATAAGGAAGCTTTCTTCTTGGGACTCAAGTAGAAATGGGGGTAAGAGCCATTCAAATGGCCACCCCAGGTGTACAATGTACTACAGTTCCAACCACACATGGCAGACATGTTTGTTCAGTTGTCCATGTTAACCCCGTTCATGTCTGATTTTTGGCTGCTTCTGGATATTTCACTCTGGAGGCTAACGAGAACTAGTATTTCTGTGATTAATGGCTCATAAAGTGGGTAGTATTATTTTAAAGCACGGCTGTCTTTTGACATGCTTTTCACCAAGCATGTACTATAATCTGCATCTGGAGTGCAAGGACAGGGTAGAGTGAGTGGCTTATTTGGGAAATCTCAAACCTACCTTGACTGAAAGCCAGAATTAATTTTAATAACAAAATGTTTGATATTACCTAACTCTCAAGCTTAGGGGAAGGCTAACTAAGCTACAGTATTTTCATAGTTTGGAATTCCATGCAGCTCTTTAAAGATTTGAAAACTATTTAATGAGATTTTATAATCCTAGTGCTGATGTGAAGAATAAGGCTTTAAAACTGTGTATGTACTGTTGCATGAACATGTGTGTAAAAACAAAGCACACTGCTGTGTAAACAGGCTGGAAGGAACTAATGTATCAGGATAGTCACCATTCTTTGCTTGTTTCTTTGAGTGGTTGGAGTGCTAAACGCTTTCCCAACTTTTTGATTCTCATAATGAATACTCATCCCATTGATAAGCAGGCAAATGCCAGAAACACAGTAAGAGCAACAGATCACTCACTACTTTTCAATTTTCTGGGGTTGTTCTCCAACTTGGTGTTTCTGTATCAAACCTTAGGTACCCTCAAACCAAACAGTACTACCCCTTGAAGGATGGCAGTCAAAGTCTTAAGGACTTTCATCATATGACTTTTCCTGGGAAGATCTGAACAGGCATCCATGTGCCCCAGATAGAGAAACCAATAACAGACCAAAAAAAAAAAAAAATTCTCCCAAGTCTAGCTTAGTGAACTTGTGAGTCTATTGGTTTGTTTATGGGAGCATGGGTGAGGGGTTACCTACATGAAAGTGGATGACTTACAGACAGGTACATCGATGAAAAGTCCATCAGAGCATGAGTGGTGACCCATAAGAGCTGTATCTCTGGACCTCCCTGGAGAGCTTGCAGATAGCTCAGCAATTCAGAGCCTTTCCTTTCCCTAGCAATTATTATCTTGTGTGTTTCTTTTACTTCACGCATCTTCCAGACATCTCCCCTCTCGAGAAAGGGGGAAATAGCTATACAATAACCCTGACCCGGGCTAGTCTGCCCTGTCTGTGACCACTCTCTGTTCACCTGTGTACTACACAGTCTGCAAATCATGCTATGTATGTCATCTCAACTTCTGTATAATAGATAGAGCACATATGTTCGAAAACTGGCATGTACCATAGGGAAATAATTTTCTATATACTAAGACTTAAGTAGAAAGTAAACTGAGACAGGATCTTGCTATATAGCTCAGGATGGGGTGGCCTCAAACTTGCTATTTAGCCCAGGCTGGTTTTAAAATTGAAATCTTCCTGTTGGAGTCTACCCAAGAACTAGAATTGCTGGCATTTTTAACTATCTCCAACTTTTCTGAAATCACCTTGGGTGAAGGATGCATAAAAAGTATAGAACAAGTAGTTAGATAAGATAATGACATTCAGTGTGGTTCTATATTTCTATTCAAATTTTTCTAGTTTGTTTATAATGTTTTAAAATGAATTTTCTAATTATTTTAATTTCTTCATAGATAGGATTATGAAAAGACTATCTCAAGAACCCAAAAGCCATGCCTCCTCTTGGAGTCTCAAATCTTCAGCAGTAAAGTAACAATAATCATATTAACTTTGAAGGTATGACAGGCTCAGTCAAAGTCAGCTGTGGAAAGTCTCTTGTACATAGCAGTTAATACATGAGAAGATTCACCCTACTCCTCCTCACACTAATCCAAGCAAGGTTATAGAGTAGATGTACGTTGGGGTCCCTGGAAATGGGGGACCTTTACTGAGCATGAGGTCACTCTTTTGTGACCTCTGCCTCCTCTGAGGACACATACCTCAGGGAAAAAGGGACCTGTGCTGCCTGTTGTTCCCTTCCAAGGGGCATTCCCTGCGATTACCCAGAACACCTTTTTCATTTCTCAGACACCTCTGCCGTGTCTTTCATCTTAGGAGAAGAGACTCTGATTGGACCTGTCAGCATCTCTAAGGAGGCCACTTGAGAGTCATTTGAAGAATTCCCATGCCGAGTCACATATCCGAGTAGCTGGAAAGGCCTCGGTAACTTGGTAGCGCCTAGCTGTGTCTTGCAACAGACTCAGGCTTTTGAAAGGCAAACAGGTCACTTCCCACGGGATTGTCAATTGGTTTCTGGATAGAGGGAACTGATGGTTTTGCACTCATCACCATGGTAGAGGATACCACAGCCACTAATTAGGTAGGATGCTCTTTTTTTTTAATGACACCACCATCCTAATATTAGAAATATGTGCTATATTAAAATAATATCAAGTATCAAACCACCGTTGTGTTCCAGGCTCCGTTATGAATGATGGCTCACAAAAGCTGCATCTGTGAACTTCCCTGAAAGGCCTGCAAATAGTTCAGCCAATCAGAGCCTCTCCCTTTCCTAGAAATTGTTAACTGCTTATATAACCATGATGGGGGGGTGGGGAAGGCCATGTGCATCTTGTAATTTTCAAAGTCTTCCTGGGCTTTTGTTTCATTTACTTCCTGTGCCTTGTGTGTTTCATTTACTACCTGAGTCTTATAATGCAATGCTCAGTACTTCCCTGCCTTATACTGACCCCTGTGATGGCCCAGCCAAGCAGGAATTATGTTTTCTAACTCTCGCAGGTGAAGAAACTGAGGTTCACAGAGGTTCAGGCGCTCTTCAAAGACTATTGTTGGAGGAGCCTGGATTAAGATGTAGGTCTGCGTTCTTTTTAATCTCGTGCTTCTTAAAGAAGCCAATCTGCCTCTCAACAGGCATAAAGATAGTTTGATGAGAAAGAAATATGGGAAGTTGCTGATATCGAAAGCCAGGACAAGGGGAAAAGAGGCCAATTTCCTGGGGTTGATGTTTGAGTTAAAAGGTTCTGGTTGGTATGCAGCACAGTTAAACTGGCACCAATTAGAGTCAAGTGTAATGAAAAATAAATACAGCTGAGCTGTTAGGCTCGCTGCTATGGCCCAGCACCTGTCAGCACTTCTATTATACATTGAGGTTTTTCAAGGAATTATAAGGGCTGTAAAAATGTGTGCTATGGTGGAACTTGACAGAGAAAAAAAGTTTCCATTTAAATAGCTTTTCAAATGTATTTTCTAAAGTTTCCAAAAATTGGTTTGGAACTTGAGTCATGACATTCGCAACCATTTAAATAGCCCAACACCCTTGAGCTGCCTGCTGGAGTGACAAAGCACTTCAGAACATGGATGGTGTCTCCCTGGGGGGTTCTGCCTCACTTTCCTTCCTGTTCTTGTGGTCTATCCAGGACCCCACAAGAGTGGTATTAGATACCATATGCCAGGAGGGGGCTGAGAGACTAGGAAGGCCTAGAAAATATCAGAACCACAGATGCTGCCAAGAATTTCAGACCTGAAGATAGAAACTCTCTGTGCAGATGATTACTCTTCTTCTTCTTTTCTTTTCTTTTTTTCTTTTTTCTTTTTTTTTTTTATGGCACATGCACTGTCTAATTATTTTGGCCTTTAGTTACAATGAATAGGAATGGAAGTTATAATCTGTTACAAGTCACAGGCTCATAGTATATGAGAATGGTTTGGGTAAGAATACTCTGCACCCTTTAAGGGCTGTGCAGAAAGAATGAATGAATGCATCATTTTTCTCTTTGCATCCAGAGACCATGCAAGAGAGAAAGGCAAAGAACACAGTGTCTACCCACAAAAGCATCTGAAGGCAAAGCTGGGCCAATGGGCATATTAACAAATATTGCATCTAAGGCATAAGAGGTGAAGGCTGGATCCTGCTCCCAGCTCAAAATCCTTAGGTACCCAGAATTCAGACATCGTATGTCAATGCTGCCTTCCATACATTGACATACACAATGCTGCTGTGTAACACGTGTGTTGTGTCTCCTAAGGAAAAGTTTTGTCACACGACACATGACCTCAGTGTTTCTTGTCACAAGTTCACAACTAATGTCATAGTAGATACTCAAATAATATTTTGGCATAAGCCAGACAGAGGTAGTATGTCTAAGCATGGGGTTAGTGGCGCTTGACTGGATTTTGGGTAGGACCACACTTATGACTCCCAACAATTTTGACTTTTATAGACAGACAGTTACTCAAATTTTGACTTTCTAGGAACTCCCTAGCTGGATGTGGTCTGCATTTTGAGAAAAGTTCAATTTAGATTTCTCTGAAATGGCCACATAAACCCAAAGGATCAGAAAGGAAATCGCCCCTCTAACTTCCTCATTTTTTTTCTCTCAGTAAACTGTTGGTTTGTGGTCACTGAGAACTATAGTACACTCCAGACTCCATGCCAGCATTTGATCTAAAAACATTTCACCTTCTCTTCACAATGTGTCAGAATCCTGCTACCCCAGGCATTTCCCATATCCAACCCCTGGACTGAATTCTAGGTTGTTTCTGCCCCAGTACATAGGCAGCTAATGTGACAAATTTAAGCTTCTTTCGCCCATAAAAACAACCCCCCTGTGACACTCTGGGATCCTCTGATCTCTCTGGAATCTTCCTTTTTCCTTTCCATTTAAACTTCTTGAAGTAATATTTTTTTTCTTCACTCTTAATGTAACTGCTACAGCTCTAAGGGTAAAGGTATTCCCAACGCAAAGGTTACTGCTCAAAAGGGAAAGGTATCCTGGCAGCCAGGAGCCAAAAAATACCATAAAGTCACACTGTTTAACAAACCTTACACAAGAGATTTATTGGGAAAACCCCAGGAGGGTGGCTGCCTCTGCTCAGGTGAGAAGCAGCAGAGAACTGAGTGGGAGGCTGGCTTATATAGGGTTTCTTGGGGGTGGAATTTTCCAGGATGGGAATTGGTGCCATTTCAAGTCCTGAACTAGGGGTGAGTTCAGGAATTGGTAGGATTTTGAGTCCTGAAATTGAGCTCTGGATTTTTCACTCTACATTTAACCTCTTACTAGTCCTCTTTTGTTGCTGTTGTATGAGAACACTCAAGAAAAGCAACCCAAAGGAAGGAATATTCATTTTGACTCATGGTTTCCGAAGTGTGCTTCCACCATCAGCTAGGTCCATTGCTTTGGGGCCTACACAACATGGTGAAGAGTGTTCAAAGCTGCTCACCACATGGCATCCAGGAACAGAAAGACTGAGGAAGGGAGCTTAGTACACGCCAGACTCCATGCCAGCATTTGATCTAAAACCATTTCACCTTCTCTTCACAATGTGTCATAATCCTCCTACCCCAGGCATTTCCCATATCCACCCCCTGGACTGAATTCCAGGTTGAGATATACCCCTCAAGAACAGCCTGGGTGACCTACTTCCTCCGTTAGGTTTTGTTTCCAAAAGTTTCAACAGTTTCCCAATAATGCTAACAGACTGTATCTTATTGGTGAGTTGATTCACAAATAAAATCAGAGTCTTTAGGAGTCAAGCTCTCTCTCAGTGACTGAATAAGCTGGGGATCAAGTGTCTAACACATGAGGCTTAGGGGAGGACATTCACTTCCAAATTATAATACCCCACTACAGTATGTATCTGAGTTACTTTCCCCTCGTGAATTTCAGTTGTTAAGGTCATCATTGATATTCTTTGGCCCAAGTACAATGGATAGTTTTCTGTCTCTTCTATTAGATAGAATTATTAACACTTATAGGAGTGTTTCAAGGATGAGTGCACACTCAGGGAGGCAGAGGCAGGTAGATCTCTGTGAGTTCAAGTCCAGCCTGGTCTACAAAGTGAGTCCAGGACAGCCAAGGGTACAAAAGAAACCATGTCTTAAAAACAAAACAAAACAAAATAAAACAAAAAACATAAAACAAAACAAAAAAAAAAAAAAAGAGTGCATATATGTGTAGAAACTTTGAATGAGCATTCAGCAAATACTCCTTTTCTTCCTCATTCCCTTCTCATTGTGACTGCTGCCACAGCTGTACTGACATTACTATTTCCAGTGCCTTCTATTGCACTTGACACTGACAACTGTTATTCTCTTCTGGGTAGTTGTTGAATATTATCTGCAGTCAGCTTCCTCATTTTTTGACCCTGCTGTAACCTATGCCCTGAGCCTCCATCTCCCTTTGGCTGAGAGCCACAATCCCAGCATCTGTCTTTGAATTTTTCACCTCTTACACATCTTGTTCTCTGGGAGGCACTTCAGCACTCTCATGCCTGCAGCTACCATTAAATGTCAATAAATTTCATCTCCTTCTGCCACTGAGACATGCCCCAGAGGCTTGTGTCCATGCTGCTGAATATTTCTTTTCCCATAGGACCAGGGATATAGAAGATGCTGCCAAACTGCTGGCCTCTCTGAAGCTCCACCCATCTCTCTCTCTCTTTCTGTGCCCCTCTTTTGTGTGTGTGTGTGTATATGTGTGTGTGTGTGTGTGAACATGGTAGTATGTATGCTATATGCATGTATAGGCATATGAAGGCTAGCTGTCTTTTTCAATCAATTACCTCCTTATATTTCAAGACAGGTTTTTCAACTGAACCATGGGTTCATTGACTCACCTGACTAGCCAACGAACTCCACTTGTTTCTGTTCCTGTATCTCTGGGGTTATAAATATGTATCACCATACCAGGATATTTATGTAGGTCCCAGGGATTCTCATGTCCTCAGGTCCTCATGTACACACAGCAGGTATTTTACCAACCAAGCCCCTATCCCACCTCATCTTGTGCTCACCTGTACGAAGTCATAACAGCCTTGACTCCACCCAGACAGCCTAATGTGTATGCATGATGTTTGTGTACATATGTGCCTATGTGTGAACTGGGTGTGCACAGGAGTCTGCATGTCTGTGTATGTATATGAGAATGTAGCAGCTCTGGGCTCCGCTGCCTTCTGTCAGAGTTGGAGCACACTTAGCAACATGAGGTCTCAGGTACAACCACAGGATGGCATAAAGCCAGCTAGAAAGGAAGAAAGAAAGAAAGAAAGAAAGAAAGAAAGAAAGAAGGAAGGAAGGAAGGAAGGAAGGAAGGAAAGAAGAAAGCAAGAAAGCAAGAAAGAAAGCAAGAAAGAAAGAAAGAAAGAAAGAAAGAAAGAAAGAAAGAAAGAAGTAAAGAAGGAAGGGAGGAAGGAAGAAAGAAAGGGAGAGTTAGCTGAGGAGGTATGAGGGAGCTCCAGGCAGCAGTGATTCAAAAAATCGTTCATAATGATATGGAAGGTCTTGGGTCCTATCTAGCAGGAATTACGGCAGAGGAAATAGTTTTTTAGAGCCCAAGAGACAACAGTGAAAATTTTGTTTTCCAGTTTGATTCACAGTGCTAGTTTCTTACTTGTTCAGTTCTTAACTTTTCCATAAATATGTATAGAACTTCACATTGACATGTGAAAATATACTATCCACAAACTTGACATAGAACAAAAATGTAAGTGTTTAAATCTCAAATTCAAGAAGAGCTAGGTTAACATATTGGCTCTTCTCATTAACACCATGACTGCTCTCTTTACTCACCTTTCTGGACGTTGGGTCCAGACGATAAGTAATAGGATGATAGCACTTGTTTCAAAGAATTAGTCATTCATGCATCTGGTACAGAGATCCTGTGTGAGCTCCTTGCACAAGCAGGGTGTTGAGCTGCCCGAGATGAAGCCATGTCTTCACCCTCATGGACTTGGAGAACAGAAGGAGTATACATGGAAAAGAGCAGCTGGGTCGCCTGAGGGGACCATGCAGGGATGCCAAGTAGACAGGGAGGCTCTTGCTACTGTCTGTCCAGAGGAGCTCTGTAAATACATACCCAGGCTCCTGAGCACAAACACTTCCAGTGAGTCCCTAAAGAGTGAGTGATGCTCAGATAGAAGGTGGGTCAAAAGATCATCTTCTTAACACAGCAGGGAGGAGGGCATCCAGAAGGGGTCACCACACAGAAAGAAGAGATGAACATAGTTATGTAGAAACCACGAGCAGAGAGCACACTGGAAACGTTTTATTTGCAGTGAGCGTACAAAATAATGGTTCTATTGTGACATCTTCACATATGCATATTATGTACTTTGCTCATATTTAGCTCTCATTACCCTCTCTTGTTCTACCATTTACATATAAATATATACACACATATATGCATGTGTGTGCGTGCATGTGTGTTTTTATGTATACATATATGTATATACATATATATATCATGATAACATAATGATCTTCAGTTCCACACATTTTCCTGGCAGATAACATAATTCTTCTTCTTTTTGGCTGAATGAAAATTCTCTCTCTATGGCTTAATATGTATGTATTAATATATAATATATATTTATATATAATATATATTTATTTATGTGTATGCATCTTCTATTTCTTTATTGGTTTGTGGGTAACTACAATGAATAGTGCTGTAGCAAACCTGGAAATCTCTGTAAACCTAGGTATCTCTGTGGTGCGTTTGACTTAAAGTTCTTTGGAAAAATAGTCAAGTTAGCAAAACTCAATAAGATGGTAGCTGTAGTTTCGGTTAGCTTAGTTATGTGGAGAATTTCCATATTGATTTCTACAGTGGCCATACTGATGGACATTCTCACCAGCAGTGTGTAAAGAGTCCTCTTTCCCACATCCTTACCCATGTTTATTGCCACTTTGCTGTTATTGTTGCTTTGTTTCTTTGAGACCCTTGAAACAAGGTCTTATTATGCAGCTTAGGTGTCATTTCCTAGCAGTTCTCCTGCCTCAGCTTCCCAAGTGCTGGGATTATAGATATATGGCATTCATTTTATTGATGAAAACCTTTCTGACTGAAGTGAGATGGAATCTCAGTGTAGTGTTTCATTTTCCTAATGGCCGAGAATGTCAGACACCTTCTTTTTTATTTTTATTTTTTTGTAATCACATTAAATATTTATACTTTTGAGACTTGTCAGTTTGATTCATTTGAGGTCAGATATTTTGACCCCTGCAGAATTCCATAAAGAAGACAGTGGTAGAAACACCTCAGATGACTTAGCAAGAACAAGAAAGAAGTTGTTGACTCTGGCAGGCACCATTAGGCTGGAAGATGTGGTTTGGACAGAATTCTTGCTGCTTCTCATGGGGCCCAAGGAGGACACAAAACAGAGATGGAGGCGAGCTTGCCAATGGCTTGGCAAACGTTCTAGGTAAATTTTCCTTCTGGTAGTTTTGATTTGTGATGACATCATGATTGACGTCTGTTCCTGGTCAGGGCAAGCTTGTGAGGTGGGAAATCCAGGAGAAGGAGAGGCTGTGGAGGGTTGGCATGTGGTTGCACAGGAACTATGGGTAATTGAAATGGTATTGCACATCCCAATGGGGAAAGAGACCATTAATATGGAGTGACAGGGACTGGTGCATTGCTATTTTCTATACTGACACACCATATTCCCAGTGTGGGTGTAGAGGAGGCTGGACACAAGGTCCTCACATATCCAGATAAGTATAAAGAAATAGCACCTGAAGTCAGGAAGGAGCAGCTGATAAAGAGGCTAAGAAACTGGTTTGCAGGGAGCTAAATAAGTGGTCTGTGAAGTAATGGAATGAAGGAAGAAAACTAGAAGGATTTGAAAGTTGTGGTCAGAGGAGACACTTGTCCAGCTAAAGCACCTTTATGTAATGGCTGATTTCCATGTGTTGTCATGGGAATGGGTGGCTGAATTAGGATGGAAGGAAAAGTGACAAGGACAGAGCTGATTAAAGAGCTGGAAGCTCAGATGGAGCTGAGTCAATATTGCTGAGGGCTACTCTGGAAGGAAATCCTGAGCTATGAGAGCCATGATCTTCTGTGTGAGGATACTTCTAAGGAGGCTGAGGTGTAGCAGGGAGGGGTAGACTTGTGTTGAACATGAGTATACTTGTGCATAATGGGGAATCATCTTCGGTTGCTACAGAAGTTTAGCAATAGTCTTATAAGTCCCTTCCAGGGTCTTGACCACTGCCTCTCAGCCTGTCCTATCACCTGCTATCTAGGGACAGCCCCTGAAGGTGGCAATCCATTCTCTCATTGAGCCATCAAGCTCAGGCTAATCACATGGTTGAGTAGCCAATCTGGCCTGGACTAATGGGGCTGAAGACTTCCTCTTGCTGCTCAGGGTTGGGTTTGAAAACAGCTTGAGCGTGGGCTGGCAAACATGTTTCAGACCATGTTTCAGACCATATTCCTGAGCACAGGAGGGCAGCAGAGGAGGAGATGGAACATGGTAAGGCTTCAAAGGCATTTCAGTGTCTGGCCCCACCCCAAAGTTCATCGGCAGGTGTGGTGTTTCCCCACCGCCCAGTTGAGGTTGATACTTGGGTGAAGAGCGACAAGCAGCCCGTCACTCATAAATGAGGCCTGGTTTAAAGTTCAAGTAAGAGCTGGCTGGTGACTATTTGTCTCTGACCAACACTCAGCACCCAAAAAAAAAAAAAGGTTGCACTACTCTCTAAAAGGCAGCAAATGTGGACAAATATTAGCTCTTAGAAATAAAGGGGGAAGTTATTCATTCACTCAGCAACATTTTCCAAGCCATCAATCTTCCGGGGATTTCTATTGCTTTAATCATCAAGGTTGTTTATTTGGAGCAATTTCTGAAAGAATAAAAGTACCTTTGGCCTTTATCTGCTGTCATCAAAGCATCCATTAGGGGATAGGAGCCCTGTAGGGAGGCTCAAGGGATTATTCAGAAAGGTGCTCTGAAGCGCACAGGAATCCTGCCTTTCTCCTCCCTGGGCGGCAGTGGAGTTTCGACTGTAATCTGAAAGGTGGGTTTATCCTCAGGTCTGTAGCAATTTGAACAGGATTTTATTCAAGGCTAACCTACAGATGAAAGCACGTTAAGAGGGCTAGAACAAAGGCTGGCCGCCTGCCGATCTACATAGGGGTCACTGATGTCCCCCAGCCTGGGCCTTTTGACAACGGACTCAGGAGGCCTTAGATGCTGGCAGGATCCCAGGGAGTCATCTATCATCTTCTAGGCAGGGGGCAGTGAGAGAAGAAGGTGCAGGCAGAGCATCTCCAGCAGCCTGCTGGAGATTGATTCTGCTTGGTGAGCCAGCAGAATGAGAAGAAGAAAGTGCATAGACCCCGTGAGAAAACAACTTCTGTGCATTTCAAACATATTAACACAGAGCATACCCCGAATTTACAAGCACAATCCACACATAAACTCACGTGCCCAACAACGGGGATATATGGCATACTACACATATCCACACATATATCCCACATAGGCACACACACATGTGTGTATATATCACACGGGCATAAACTTTGTCATCCAGTGCTGCCCAGGGCCGCTAGCCTCCTCTTCAGCCTCCCCACCCCACCTCCTGGTTTCCTCCCCCTGATACAGTACCGAACTATATCAGCCCCTTCAGACTGGCCCTCATATTTCCTTGTGCACTTAGGAACAACTGCATCACTCCATCTCTGCGGGATCTTCAACCAGCCCTGTCCCTGTTCTGTAGGTCCTGGGGAGTGTAAGGCCTGGGAAAACTTCTGCTGCCAGGAATATTTCTCACTGGGTTTCTGAGGAGCGTCTATTTGGGGTGGTTTTCTCTCAAGACTTGTCTTGGAACTGCGCTGTGTCAGTTGTGTGCTCTGTGCTCGAAGGGAAGTGAGGTCAGCAGTAACTGACACGTTAATGCATGCACTCATGTGCGGGCACACACACCTACCGTAGAGATCCATGTGCAGACACAGAACTACAGACACGCTTAACTCCAAGACATCTGAACAGGTACCTCAGAGTCCTCACCCCTCAGAATTGCACACAGCCCACCCACAGTGCCGTCTATACAATCAACCATGCACCACAGCAACAGACACGCACTCACACACATACCCATATGCACTTATCTCGGGGATATGAACCAACACACCCACAGCACACACAAACAAGGGTGGCATGTGTATGTGACACATACGTGTTAGCAAGAGAGGACACACCCAGGGCTCAACTGTGAATCTAAATTGAATACACAGGCAGGGGCACAGCCACTGTGCACAGATGTGCCACAGATGCAGCCACATGCTTCTGCTCTCACGCGCCACATGTGGAGACCTCTGCAGAGCCCCGCATTGCCTTGCTGGAGGGATTTTTGGAATAGTTTAGACCCTGAGGACAGATAGGGCAGGTCTGTGCCAACCAGACCCAATAGCAAAGGCAGGTACTGATACGTAGGCTTGCTCTAGACTAGTGTTTCTGAACCGGCAGGTTGCGACCCACTTGAGGTCCAGTATCAGATATCCTGCACATCAGATATTTAATAACAGCAAAATGACAGTTATGAAGTAGCAATGAAATAATTTTATGGTTGGGGGTCACCACAGCGTGGGAAACCATACTAAAGGGACGCAGCATTAGGAAGGTTGAGAAACACTGCTCTAGCTCTCAAATGGCAATCACCCAAGACTTAAACAAGAGGGGAGGCCAGGCCAGCTTTCTCTGTCGTCCTGAGTAAGGCTCCCTCTTCTGATTCTCACGCTACCCATCTGTAAAATGGAACTGATGTGAAAAGCAAGTGAAGGAGAACCGGCATGCAGGTGTGTAATCATTTCCTTGTAGCTGTGATAAAATAGCTGATAAAGAAGCAACTGAAGAGAGGGTTAGCCTTCCAGAAGGATATATTTCATCACCGTGAGGAAATCGGGGCATCAGGAACTTACTTCAACTGGTTTCATCCCATGAGCAATCAGAAAGCAAAGAGAAATGATTGCTGGTGCTCAGCTTATCCTCTCCTTTTTTGTCTCTCTGGGACCCTAACCTGTGGAATGGCAGGCCCTTTTTACCTAATCTAGACAACCCTATACACACGCTCAGAGGCTTGTGACTGTAGATCAAACAAGCTCAGAGGCTTGCCCTCAGTGACTGTAGATCTTGTCAAGTTGAGCATCAGCATTAATTACCAGCAGGTACTTGAGAGCATCCATCGTACTGTCTCTGTGATGATTTTCAGGACCTCTTCACAGAGGTCATGGCCTGAGTGCCATGACTCCTGGACTCTGCAGGCCCCATGTACTGTCATCTCTTCTCTGCTGGGGCCCAGCTTTTCAACAGAGCTTTCCGAGATCATTGATGTTTCAGTCCACAGAGTCTCCAGAGTCCCCAATGAATTGAATGACATGAAGTGGGGGAGGAAATAGGCACTTGCTGGACAATCTTGTATCCAATCCTCCACATTAGGAGTCTGTGACTACCCTGTTTTTGATCTTCGACAACTCATTGTCTCTTGGGGTATTGTACAAAATGGTCTCATCAATTTCCCAACCCTGGTTTCTCCTTTCTCTTGGCAAATAGACTAGAATCTCTGGATGATGTGTTTCTTGTTTGAGTGGGCAGCTGTCTCTTGGAAGCTCACATGGTGGAGTGCACATAGCAACGCTACAACTCTGGCATGCAGTATTAGTGACCATTTACATATGTGTGATTTACATATGTGAGTTGCTTGTGGCCATCTGACCAGTCACCTTTATTTTTCTGCATGTAGCAGAGAGCTGATCCCCAGAAAGTACCTTCTGAAAAGCTGAAAATAAGACTAAGACAGGTAGAATTGTCTGGAGACTGGTGGCTCAGAAGTCCTAGTTAATTCCCAGCTGTTTCCTGCAAGGAAGATGATGTTTCCAAGTTGAAGTTTGTTGGGAAAGCAGTGACTTAGAATGCATTTCCCCCCTACCCACACCTGCTCACCATTCTCCACACAGAGAGTTTGATTTTCCTTATTTCAGTGAGAATTGAGCAAATTATTTTTAAAAATGGGCTTAGTCTAATAGTAAAATTATACCACCTAGAATATATGGCATCATTGGTTTTGGAATTATTTAAATTGAGGGGCATCTTTCTGAATTAAAACGTACAACTACTGTAAGTGGTCTAAATGATTGATTTTTTCCTCCTGCCTCATTTTTTAGGCCTTTTGGGTATTACTCACTAAATAGCCATTTCTCAGCAAGTTCTGAACCAGCAGCAAAAGTTCTAGTGTCTCTATCAAACATTGCTGTCCTTCTCTTGTCTCTATCAAACATTGCTGTCCTTCTCTGTCCTTACTTGTCTGACAAGTAAGAGCCAAAGACTAAAGGACTGCAGGCCCATGGAAGCAGTGGACACTCTCTTGCCAATCAGCTTGTCATGGGTGGGGTAGGGGCATTACCATGTGGAAAGATTAGACAGACCTCAAATCTTGGCTACACACTAGACAAAATATGAACTTCTTGGAACTGATCTTATAACCCATAACATGGGAGTTCTAGTGTCTAAATGGATATGGTTATGTGGCAGGTTGAGCCAAACCTGTCTGTCACGGACCTAGCATTGCACTTGGTAGAGAGCAGGTGTGAGGTAGAAATTTCTGTCGCCATCATTACATGTAGCTCAAGAGAAAGCCACGGAAATTCATGTAACCTTTGGTTCTTGTGGTGGTTTGAATGAGATGTCCTCTATAGTCTCAAGCATTTGGACACCTGGTTCCCAGTGGATGATGCTGTTTGGAGAGACTTCAAAGGCAAAGCCTTGTGGGAAGAGGCCTGTCACTGGAGCTGGACTTTGAGAGAGTAAAGGCTGTGCCATAGCTAGTCTGCTTTTTCTGCTTTATGTTTGCAGATCAGAATGTGAGCTCTCAGCTTCTCTCCAGCTGCCATCTTTGGCACAAGCTGCCTCTGCTCTGTCATCATAGACTCTAGCCCTCTGGAACTGTAAGCCCAAATAAATTCTTTCTTCAATAATTGCCTTGGTCATGGTGTTTTATTATAGTGAATAGAAATGTAACTAATAAAGTTCTCAACTCAGAAGAGAAATGGATGTCACAGTAAGAAGGGCAGAAATATATTTTACACATTTAAAAACTTGATTTAAATCACTACAGACTTTTACTGCTTCTTAATATGGTTTTTAAGTTACGATATCATAGTCAGTTATGTCAGTGTTTTCTAAATGCTCTAATTAGATCAAGTTTTGAAAAATTAACATATAATTCTTCAGATCCTAATTAGACACAAAGTCTATCCATGCTTATGGGCAAAGGTGTGAGTGTTTATGTGAATAGTGTATAATACATATATATCTATGTATAACACTATTATTTATGGCTTCATAAACTATATATGTATATTTGAATGTACTCATCTAATGATTCAAGATATAACAATTGCATTCTCAGGTGCTAATTGGATTTAATATTATAGAAAATTTTATTTAGAGAAGTATAATGCAATATAATGCATATT
Organism: Psammomys obesus; assembly: GCF_907164565.1. Lineage (NCBI taxonomy): Eukaryota > Metazoa > Chordata > Mammalia > Rodentia > Muridae > Psammomys > Psammomys obesus. The sequence goes on from NW_026585644.1 coordinate 24,750,998, forward strand.
ATATTATCCATGTAATATGTAGATTATTTATGACTATAAAATACATATTTCAGGTATCTATTTATTTTAACATGCTTATGAGTTCAGATAGCCTACTAATGGAAGCACATAATAGAAACTATTGCCCCCATTGTCCTCTTGTAGGGGGCCAAGCACAGTCTAAGACACAAATTACATAGAAGATTCCTGAAACAAGAGGTCGGAATGGGATCACACATAGATTCCAAGTGGGACTTGGTTTATCAGAACATGATGGGTGGGGGTTTATAATGCAAGGATAAGGATTTCTGGGATCCATTAAACAAAACAGAGACCTAGCTATCTGCAAGGAATGGCTGCAGAAGTTACTTTATGTTAAAATCTTTTTTTCTGTAACTCTAGCTCATTTCCTTTCCTTCTCTCTCCAGGGAGACTGGAAGAGCAGGTCATGACCTTTCTTACATTCAGCTAGGCCCAACAGGAGCCATAAAGATAAGCCCTGCTCTTCAAAGCCCTGGGACCACTGACAATTGCTAGGAGGATTTTCCTGGCACTTACTGGGAAGAGGTTTAGGGAAGCTGGGGTTCTTATCAGCTAGGGGCTGTTGCCTAGGACTGGGCTTCCGTGAAACTTAAAGAATGCCCAGCTTCTAGAGATAACAGGGCACTTCAGAGTGGCACCTAAGCTGGGAGACATCCTAGAGTAGCCACAGAGAGCAAGGGGGACACAATTTTACAAAGTACTGGCTTTTTCTTACGTTTTTTTTTTTTCAAAAATGAAGCCATATTTATTACATATTTATCACAAATAATGTGATAAATAGAGTAATGTGCTCTAGATATTTTAAGTCACAGGTAAAGTCTTTTAAGTGATGTGAAATTGGAGCTGGAATTCATAAACACTACTTTTAAGGTAGCCACATCAGGAGCAACTAGATAGGTGGTTTCCCTGTGGATAAAGAGACTAGACCTTCAATTGTGTCCTGTTAGGACTATAATTTCTAACTGATAGATGTTTATGTTTAAAAATGTTTTATTAGTTCTTCGAGGATTTCAGACAATGTATTGTGATCATACATCCCTCTCTCTCTCCTGAATTCCCCCAGATCCACTTCCTTTTCCTAGACATCTAACTTAATGCCCCTTTTGTTTGTTCATTTATTTTTAGACATTCTTGAGTCATAGAACATGGAGAAACCAAGCTGGCATTCCCTTGGAAGCTCCATCCCTGTTGGCTAGATTTCAGAGTGCCAGAAGGTGCTACCAAAGGAGAAAGGTAACTATCAGTCCTACCCAGCTCTGAACTCTGTGAGCTACAATAATGACCTGCCTGGGTGAAACGCACATTGGTGTAATAGTGGCATGAACAGCACAGAAACATCAGGCAACTTTCTGATTATGCTTAAGGCCTGACCCACAAGATGAAACCAGTTCCTGGCACTGTTATGAAGCCAAGAACCAGATTGGTCATAAGCCTTATGGGGAAACCTATCACCATTCTCCTGGTAAATGAACAGAGTTCTGAACTGACTTTCAGTGACTTTTTGTTATGCCCAAAGATTTTTATTTATCTTACCACTTATCAGAAGAAAAAAAAAAGCTTCTTTTGGCAGGAGATTGTGATTAATAGAGAAGCTCCCAACTGCTCAAGGTGTAGAAAATGAGAGACAGTAGAATGTAGAGTCGGTACACACATACATCCCTAGATAGTACATGTATATCATGCCTTCTTCTTCGTGGGGTCAGGGATCACTGAGGAGGGAGGGGCAGAAAGACTGTGAGAGGTGGAAGACTACAAGAAGACAGTGTTTCCTGGATGTGATGGGGGTAGTTGCACATGTAAACACACAGCATTAGTGACAACATGCACAAGACCTGCCTAAAATCAAGCCAGGAAAAATCTCAGCATGGAGAGGGGGATGTGCCATAAAGTCTCACCTGTCACTAAGGATGCTAGCAATTGAATGCTGCTGGGCAATGGAAGTTCACTGCTTTTTTTTTTTTTTTTTTAAGGGTACTGCTTCTAGTAGGTCACTAATACTTTAGCATACAGCTACACACCCAAGAGTATATTGACAGCACAAATTGCATTTGATGTTTTTTTTTTGTTCTGTTTTTTTGTTTGTTTTGTTTTGTTTTTGAACCAATAGAGCCCAGTTTTCTTTTGGGGGTTGGCAGAGCATGACACACACTGAGGAAAATCTGGCGACATTGGATGTTTTACAAAGTTCTCCTTTGGTCAGGGATCACAGAGTTGGGAAAGGAGGTAGGTGTTCTGTATCTGAGAACATACTTTGAAGAAATCTCTCTGTAAGTACTTAAGAAGACAGAGTGGTTATACGTATAACTACCCATTTAACACACATACACACACACACAAACATGCTCGTGCTTACACTCTTGCATGCATAATTTGTGTAAGTGCCAGCCATGTGCTAGGCACTTTAACACCTATTGTCTTAGCTTCTCTTAATGATTGGGCTCCACCTACTAAGGTTATCCTCTATTTGGCTCCCCAGTTGTGCTTACTGGTCCCCCTAATCCCCATTGATTGACATGCCATGCAGTGGAGAACAAGTCTTACTCTGTGGTCCCAGTTTAAATATCTTGGAGTAGGGAGGTCTGGATGACTCCAGTGGACCATGTGTTCCTTCTCATATCTGACAAAGACACACAGTGATGCTTACTTTTGGAGAAGAAAAAGCTGTCTCATGGACATCTGGACCTTAGTTAAAGAGGAAAACATTTCCCAGAAAGAAAGGGCATGATGGATACATAATGCATGTCTTCTGCAGATGTCCATTCAGTTCATACTTTGTCACAAAGGGATTTTAAATAAATGTCACCATTTTGCACTAACTCTATTGGCTTTTCAGGACAGAAATTATCATCCTGATTTGACAGATGAGAAAACTGATCTCAAAGAGATGAAGCTGGGCCAGAGGTCACACAGCTAATAAGTGGCTGGGGGAGTATTCAAATGCTGATTTTCCAGATACAAATTTCATATATTGAAGAAGTCTGAAAGGTCTTCTAAATGTCCAAAGACAAATTCAGTTGAGCATTGTGTAATGATAATGTGTGTGTGTGTGTGTGTGTGTGTGTGTGTGTGTGTGTGTGCGTGTGTGTGTGTTTTGGGCACGCATGCATCTGTGAATGTGCCTTTCACATTGGGTAATCCTCATTTAGCTTTGACAATATCTCCTTGTTAGCACATTTGCTGGATTAATTTAGAATAAAAAAAAAAAACAGGATTCCTGAGTCACCCATATTTTGCAATTACATAGTCATTTTAGGTGGTCTATTGAAGAAAAACTTTTACCTTGCAGGGAATTCGACTGCTATCATGCCTATAAGTCAGAATTTTGTTTGTTTTCCAAGTTTCCTTCCAGATTCCAGTAACACTTATTTCCTCATCCATCTATTTATCCATCCAAACATCTCTCCATTGGTATATCCATCCATCAAGTCATCTATTCATTCAAAAGTCTACAGACGATGTGTGCTACGGCATGAGCTAACCACTGAATGGCATAGAAATAATGGAACACAAACTCCATTTTTATAGAGTTTGCAGTCAAGGTTGGGAGGCACAGTTACTAACAAAGAACTGCAGCAGCAACACAGGCAGCTCTACCATACCCACGATGCTCAGACCGAGTGAAGCAAATGAATACGCACTACACAGTAGGTGGTAGAGTGTCCCTACACCAGCAAGACCTGTCACTTGATTGTAGTTTGATACAACATTCATATATTTTTTTAAGATGAAAAAAAGAAGGGTCATGGGCAAAGAAAATAATCAAGACTAAGAGGCACAAATGTCAGAATTTGCCTCATGGTGTCCAAGCTCTACTCATTGGACCTTGTCCCCATCGATCTTCTCCCTTTAGCCACATTCCCTCGAGCAGCACTCCAGCCTTGTCTAATCATTCTGCTTGTGCTAATCACACCACATCTGTGGGAAAATATTTTCCAGGATTCCAGGATGAGGCAAAAGCTGGGAATTTTCTCAAGTTCTCAACTACTGCCTCTTAGTGTACTCAGCTGTCAACAGATGTGTTCACCTCTCACTGCTTCAGGTTCAAGAGTTTCGAAGAAATGATTTTTCAGGCATGAGATTGTCCCGAAAGAGACCCTTAAGCATCTAGAGACATTTCCACCTATATAGCATCTCTATCTTCTCTCTGTTCCACCAAAATATAGCACGTGCATAGGTGTGCCTAATGATTCAAGCAAGTGGAAGAGGAGGCATAAATTATTAACTAGAACAGGAAGAACTGCAGACAGAAGGGGAATTTGAACTGAGCCTTTAGTGTGAGAATGATTCTGATAGGCAAAGAATGTGGGTGACTGCATTATAGACTGACGGAAACACATGAACTCATGTGGGAGCGAAGGGAAAGCTCTGTGAAAAGAAATGTACGAGGATAGATTGGTAGACATGAAAATCGTAAGCAATTGATAGAAATGTGATTGGCCTAATGCTCAAGAAATTTCCAGTTAAGGAATTTGGTTCCACCTCCCCTCCACCCCCCCGCAGTAGGAAAGCAAAGGGATTAATCAGAGAAAAAAAATTGAAAGGATCTGATTTTTCTGTTTGCATGATCAGTCTGAAAGGAAGACAGGGCAGGAGGCAGAGGGTACCAAGAGGAAATAATCAGAATGATCCAGGTCAATCAATTTGTAATTTGTGAGGCAGAATTATAATTTCAGGGGCTCTGTATTACTTCTTACACATGAGGTCATAGTTTCTTCTGAATCATGAGAACTCTGTCCATGTCCATGAGCTATTTTGCACTTTGATTTCTTCAATCATTTCTACCAATCAAACTGAAGATATCAGTGGTCTGTGTCATGTGTTTACTCCTTGTATCCCAACATATGAAAAACTCAGCTTGGGTCACAAATGTTTAGCATGCAGATTCTGCACACTGTATGCTGTTAGGGACCTCTTCAATGATGAAAAAAAAAATGTGTTAAGATATGGGTTTGCTTTTCCTTCAGTTTACTCCTATGTTGTAGATGGAAGAAAGCTATGGGTCAAGAGCCCTTTTGGGCTCTGAGATGAATTGACAATGTTCCTGGCCAGCTGGTAGCTTATAGTCTAAGGCAGAGACAGGTGGAGAAAAGTGGCTGCGGGGAGCAGGGACCTTTGGAATTGTTGATAGCCCAGGGATTAATTCTGAGCTAAGCCCTTCTGTGGAAGTGTTTTTGGATTCTGAAGTTTTACTGGAGCTGTGCCTTACTGGAAGAGCTCAGGAAATATTGGGGTGCAGATACTCCATTCCTGTGTCTTACAATGGGCATATATGACACAGTGCTAGTCTGTCCTTACCCCTGGAGGAAGAATACTGGCCACTATACACACACATCTGGATGGAGCACAGTGAGACTTGTTTCTGGCTTGTCTACATGTGGCAATTGATGATCACAATCCATAGGGGCTTTACAGTCCCCATTTCTGAAGCTTGAGTGGATAGTAGCTCTGGGTGGCAGATCTGAGGCTCTGTGGTGTCACAAATGTGACATCTCAAGTTCCAGTGGGAGGAGAGACCAGAGGCTGGAAGTAAATTATCCATGTTGCCTGAAGGTTCCTCTGTATCTCACCCAGGAAATCTGAAGACAAGGGGAGGTACCCCTGCAGCATTCCTGTTACAGGGCACTTTCCATTAACCCTCAGTTTTCCAGATGGGGAAACTGAGACTTCCAGACAACACTGCACGGTAACTAAAAACCCATTTGGCAAAACATGGACCACAGCCTACACCCTCTGTTGGCAATGATCACTTCCTTTCTGCTCAAACAGGAAGATCTTGTGAGCCCCAAACAGCCTCAGTATTAGAATCTGTGGAAAGCAGCACAGTAGATGCCTGTTTTAGTCAGTGATGGTTTCTATGACTTAAGTTAGAATACCACAGAGTAGTTTACCTCACAACAGAAACTCATTTTCTCACAACTATGGAGACTGTAATTTTGGGGGCAGTCATCCTTCCTTGGCTTGTCGATGAGAGTGTCTCCTTCCTGTGTCTTCCTGGTGTGTACGCGCATGTCCCAATCAGTTCTTAAGAGTCTATGATTGAGTAAGCTAAACCTCAGTTTAGCTTATTTGCTTCTTCAGAGACACTTTGTGCAAATACATTTGCAGGTTGGGGTTCTTGGCATTTGATATATGGGCTTGATGGAGGCATTATTTAGCCCATTAGAATGCTTTAAAAATGCAAACAGTATTTTAAAAAAAAATCTACTTAACACAGTTAAGGGAGCTCCATGAAGCTTAGTGGAGAACATCACAAAATGCTTCTAAATTCCTCTTCGTTAGACACTGGGAGTGCCTCCAACCCCGCTGAATAGCACTGAATCTCCTTAGGCACATAGTTGTTATTACCTTTATTCCATAGAGCGGGGAGGGGAAGACTTAAAGGAGGTCAGAAAGCTGTCCCTGAAGCATCCCACATATAGCATGATCAAGAGGGGATTCGAACTTACATCTTGTCATCCTCATTCTCTGGGCAAGCAGCAGGGCTGGGCAGGGAGCTGGGGGGGGTTGCACAAAGGAAAGTAGTTTAGATTTAATGGCAAGCTCGTTCAATTCCTTTCCCACTTTTGCTCACATTGAAATTATTAAACTGACAGGGGAGGGGCGGGAATGCAGATAGTATTGCTTTCAGAAAATGAGGCTCCACTGGGCGACCCTTTCTTACTGTCTCAGCTGAGAAAGAGCCCCTAGCTAGAGGGAATCAAATACTTTTCAAATGTCTCATTAAAATATAAAGGTGATTCTTGCATTGGTGCTATGATAAAGACTACAAAGCACTGCTATGAAAACTCCCTGGTTTCCCCTTCTGAATAGGCCTCAGCTCCAGCAGCCGAATGAATTAGCGGCCACCCCATTATCTGTAACCCTTAGAGAGCGCAACTCAGGCTTTGATCTGCCAGTGTCAGGGAAACTGATAAAAACTCGTTCTGTTTCTAAGCTTTCCAGGCCTGAAATTCTCCTTTCCCTTCAGCGCGCTATAAATGACCCTCTGAAGTGGCTGGGCATTCTTTCACAGTCTTGTTTCCAATCTATTCATAACCACGGTTATCAATTATTATGCCAGCTGGAATTCCTGAGGGCCAAGAGGCTGTCGGGAGCTCTAATTGTGGTTCAAGGATAAAAGCAAAAACACACAAATTTTAGCCAATCATAATTAACTTATTCTCCAAGTGCAAGAAAAAAATAAAAAAGAACCACCCCCTCCCCAAAACAAAACAACACAAAACCAAGGCCTATGAATCCCCCTCTGCTAATCACTATTGAAAGCAGCCAGAAAAGGGAGGGGGGCGCTTTTATTACCATGGTGGCTCAGGATTGGCTCTCCTAGGAAGGACTGAAGCCAACTGGCAACCAGAGAACTTCTCAAATCATTGGGGCTCTCTCTCTCTCTCTCTCTCTCTCTCTCTCTCTCTCTCTCTCTTTTTTAATCTTAAAAAAAAAACCCTCATTTTTCAAAGTAGCATGATGTTTTCCAAGCTCCTGACAGGGCTTTGAATAAACAGGCATCAATTTCTCATTGAACCCTAACAACTGATTGAGTGGCCCCAAATATTTCATTAAATAAGAAGACCCGTGGTAGCTATCATATTAATACTATGGGCACGTGTGACCTGGAAGGGGGCCTTGAGTTATCCCATCACTAGGCACAAGGTTAAGCAACAAATACCCTGATAGACCTCAGCATAAGGCTTCCTTCTTGGTAGGTGCTCATCAGGTTAGCCTGTGTCCACGCCCTGCTCCTGGGCTTAGATTGGCCAGCAGCCAAATGTCTCTAAGGCATCTGGCTGGTAGCAGAGGCATCTGAATGGAAGGCCCATGATGTCATGGAAAAAGCATGGCTTGGAGGGTGACAGGTCTCCATTTTTAAGTCTCTGTGAGACTCAGTGTCCTCCATTTTACAGTGTGGATAGCAGGCACAGTTTCTAGGATTGCTGTGGGGCCTAAAAGAAAAGCCCTCAGGGAAGTGCCTGGTACAAGATGGCTGATGAATAAATGTTTGCTGCGGTTCTTGATGACATTGGAACATATGGTCTCGATAAATTCTGTTTCTCTTAAGGGGCTCTAAAGACTATGGTTTTAGTTTACATTAATACAAAGTCTTTTGTGACCCTTAGGAGGATGCAGATACGAGGGTCAGCACTTTCTTACAGCAAAGATGCTGAGAAGGACACCCCAAGAAGAGACATAACAAAATGCTCATGGGGCATAAGGAAGGGGAGGCATTCAAATGAGGTGATTAAGTAGTATAATTATTTCCACATAGAGTATCTAACAACAGAAAAGGCTTATTTGTATTTTGGTCACTGCTATCTAGCCCTTCAAAAGCAACTCAAAAGGATCCAACCACTGTGAGTTTTATTGTCTGTGAACAGGGACCCAGTTATATTTGTGGTACTTTTACACAATGGAATACTACTCAGAAATTAAAAACAAGGAAATCATGAAATTTGCAGGCAAATGGTGGGACCTAGAAAAGATCATCCTGAGTGAGATATCCCAGAAGCAGAAAGACATTTGTTAATATGATGGTAAACTTTGATTAATGAATGATATGCCCAAACTCTCATGTTAGCTTTTGTTCCCCAAAGAGATAAAACTATATCATCCTTTTATTTTTTTTTCCATAAAAACATATTTACATATGTAGAAGTGGGTTTTTTCCAATGTATGTGCCTCACTGGGCATAAGTTGGAGGATGGACCTAGTAAGGTGGCTAGTCATCAGCTGTCCTCGACAATAAGACCTGAAAATATAATGGCTAGATATAGTAAGGGTTACTTCTCACTGAGTTTAATCAGGGGTAATCCTGAGCCCATTTTGTGACCACACTTTGCAGACTAATACATTTATGATTTATAGAAGTCGGGGAGAAAAGGACGGAAGAAGCACATGGGCTCTAGAGGGCTTTATCAGAGGAGTGATTCAAACTCTTCTCCCCTTACCCATCACATGGCCACTTTCCAATTAGCAGGGAGAGAAGGAGTACTGACTGCTTGTTAAGGCAGAGTGGTGAGTTGTTGGGATAAGTTCCTGAATAAAGGGCCCAGGGACATTGAAGAGGCATTGTCTGGGGAAAAGTAACACAGATGTCTATATAAACACTCCAAATATGGAGCCAAGGACAGAACAAAGTAATGATTTTATCAAAGTGATAAGCTAATGAGCTTATTTGGTTTGCTCAGGAGCATGGATGACTCTTGTACCAACAAGAAGGCTACCTCAGCCTGAATGGTGAGCCCACACAAGCTGTATCTTTGGAATTCTCTGTACAGTGTGCATAACCCTCAGCAGGTCGGGAAGTTTCTTCTTTCCAGCACATTAGTGCTTCTGTAACTATACAAAGGGAACCTGTGAAATTTTTTTTTAAAGCTCTATAGGACTTGTGTGTTTATTCATTACCTCCTCCTCCTGATGAGAGTAGAGCTGGCCTCCTCATGAAGTTACAGTCTCCCAAGGAGTTTGGGAAACTTGGTCAGTGGTACTTATTAGGGGGTGGTACCCAAAAAGCAATACATGTGCTTTTTGACACTAGCTGCTTTTAGCACTGAGTGAAGATTTTTGGTTCAGAGGTTATGAACACTGGTTGCTCTTCCAGAGGTCCTGGGTTCAATTCCCAGGAACCACATGGTGGCTCACAACCATCTCTAATGAGATCTAGTGCCCTCTTCTGGCATGCAGGTGTACATACAGATAGAACATTGTATAATATATATATTATATATATATAAAATATAATTACATATTATAATATATTTTATATAATTATATTATAATATATATTTTATATAATTATAATATATAATATATATATTATTTTTTTTAAGACTGGAATTTACCTCTAGATGGAGACTCCTCTTTTAAGATTTACTTCTGTTGAGCAGGGCTGGCCAAGACCACCCATCAGGAATGTGGGCCCACTCTTAGAAAGGTAAGGATCATCTTGAGCAATGCTAAAGAAATAGTGAAATAATTTTTCCTTCAATAGGGTCATGCATTTTTCTTTCCCAGAGTTCCCATACCCAGCACAGTTTCTTTGAGAACTGCACACACATACAGCTTTGTCAGCCTGTTGGCTATTTATGACTTACTTGGAAAAGCTGAGCTCCCATCTCTCCCATCTCTCTCTTTCCATTTTCATGTATGAGAATTTGTCTTTTGTCAAGAGTCTGTTAAGCATGCATGATTATATTTATTACTCTTCCATCAATAACAAAATTGAGATCTTTCCTGAAAAGTCTAAGTGATCTGTTCAAGGCTGCACGGCTGTATTTCCCAGAGCTAGAATTCAAACGCAAAGCTGATTCTAGCTACACGAATTGTGTACTATTCATATGCACCTTTCCTGGGTACTGTTCTGTACTATTCATGTGCTATTGTGCCTCTCAGCAGGTATGCTAAAATAATTGTAAAAGCTGTGGAGGTGATAGCTGGCTACCCCCTCATTTAATAAACTTTCTCCATTGTATCATCACCACCCCACCATCACTGTTTTCATTATTATCATAGCCATTCTCATCATTACCAACACCATCATTTTCTACATCTAAAGCAATGGTTCTCAATCTGTGTATCACTACCCCATTGGGGGTCAAACAACTGTTTCACGGGGGTCACCTAAGATCATCAGAAAACAGAGATATTTATATAATAATTCATAACAGTAACAAATTTACAGTCATGAAATAGCAATAAAAATAGTTTTACAGCCAGGGGTCACCACAAGATGAGGAACTGTATTAAAGGGCCACAGCATTAGGAAGGTTGAAAGCCACTGATCTAGAGATAACTCCACTATTTGGCAAGAAGTACTGTTTCTCTTTTCAGTTTTGCTTTCAGTGGTACCATGTTTGTTTTAAATATTTTGTTGTTGATGTTTAAAAATTAGTGTGTGACTTTGTGCACATGTAGACCATCTTGTTCCTGAATCAATTATCTCCTACTCTGTGGGATTTGGGGACAGAACTCATGTCATTAGGCTTGCTGGCAAGTTCCTTCACACACTGAGACATCACCTGGATTCATTTACTAAAAACCCTCATCCACCTCTAACTAATAGCTCTTTTCAACAATAAAAGGTAACTATTCAATGAAAAATGATCAAAATATTTTTACTGTGCCTTATTTCTTTTTTTGATTCTTTTTGAGAGGCAGCAGAAATGGCCCGATTTCATTTTAGAAGCCAAGGAAATGAGACTGTTTAATATGTATTTACTCTACCCATGAACAGTTCCTACACCATGTGATGACTTTACAGTCAGACTGAGTACCTGCTGCATGTACCATGTGATGACCTTGAGCTAGCTGGTGTTATAGAGAGGAGTCAGTTTTGTTTTCTCCTGAAGGGATTCTATCACCAGATTAATGATTCCCAAATTTCTCTGTGAACCCCACTTTCCAAGTCATCACTGGCATTTCAGTTTGATATAGAAAATATACTGACATGTACACTAGGGATCAGCAAAGTATTTCCCAAACCACAGCTCCTATTTCCCGGTCACTTGGATTGGAAACAGCCACGGCACTGTGTACATATTACTGGCTACTTGAGCCAAGTGTCTAGAGCAGGAAGCATGGCACCTTCAAGAGAAATAGTGACCTTAGGATGCTTGAGGCCTTTATGCTGGACCTGAATTTAGAGTTTTTTCTTATAGGTGGACACTGACCCTACTACCCTTAGACCCCAAGAGCATCACATCTACCCACACACTACTCAAGAGCAATCACTCAGTCTCCCTTCATCATATTTCACTCAAGTGACCCCCAAGCCTTCTCTGACTGCTCTGCTCACCTTTCAGTGCTTCTCTGCAGTACAGCTTTTCAGAGAAATTGTGAAATCTAGGTGCACACATCAAGTTTTTAAAATTATGGAAACGGTCATTAATATCATGGACGACTTCCAGTCTGGAAACCACAAGTTCGGTTCTTTGTTCTCATCTTACTCAACCTCCTTGTGGCAACAGAATTATCAGCCCCCCCTGGCATCCTCTTTCTTATTCTTCTAGCTTCAAGGATAAGTCAGTTTCTTGACCTCCTCTACACCCCTGAAGTGTTCCTCAGCTACTTCTGACTTCAGAGAGCCTGAAGTGCATGTCTTACTACTCTGTCCTCTTTTCTATCACTCATTTCATTCAGCCTTGTTTGGTCAGCTGGGCTGCTGTAACAAACTAGCATAACCAGCATTTGTTTCTCCGTGATCTGAAGTCTGGAAGGCCAAGGTCAGGGTGTTAACATATTTGGTTCTTGGTGAGAGGCTTCTTTGTACATATGATTTCACAGGAGAGATTGGGAAAGAGGGAGAGAAAGAAGAAAAAGAAAGGGAGAGATTAGTGTCATCATCATGGGGCCTCTCCTTAGTGACCGCTTCTAAAATAATTACAAAGTCCCATCTCTAAGCACCGCCACATCAAGAATCAGACCTCCCATGTGTGACCCCGGTGTAGGCACAAACCTTCAGTGCACAGAAACTTTCTTGGCTTTAATGCAGAACAGAGAGATCTCAGACTCTCACCTCCATCTCAAACCTCCCTCCTGTCCTCTATGCTTGTATCACACAATCTCCTTTCTAAAAATGCATGGCTGTCAATGAGATTTGTCAAATCAGGATAGCCCAACTGAAACCTTTGTGTCATCCCTCACACATGCACAGTACTGACACACTTAAGATATGCAAACCTTGTAGTCATCTACTCTTTTACATCTTAATCCAATCCATTAAGAAATCACGCTAGGTCTTCCACCGTACCCTTACACTACTTTGGACCTATTGGACTCCAGGTTTATCTCATCTGGATTTCTACAAGAGTTTCTTAACTTGTTTCTTGTTTCTACAGAGCTACAGACACAAAGGTGTATACACACACACACACACACACACACACACACACACACACACACACCCCAACCCTCCCCTATAAAACAGATTAGATTTGTGTTCTGCCTTTCCTGCCTCTTTTCCCACAGCTCCCTCTTTTAGTCAGAGAGTAAATGCCAAATCCTTAAAAGAGGCCTCAAAGACCCTATGTGACTTGGTTCCATACAACCTGACCTGCCTTCTCTAAGCTCACCTTTTCCCCTGCAGCCCTAACGGGTTCCAACCACACCAGCCTTCTTTGACCTAAGCATCTTGACACCATAGGACCTTTGCTCTCTATCTAAAACTCTCTTCCTGTAGATGTGCAAGTTGCTGCTTGAACATCTCCTGCTCGAGCACAGTAATTGCCTTATTCACATTTTTTAAACGTTGCAAACCTCCGCCTTCAGCATTCTTTCCCTTCTAATCGCACCCCCTCCCACCGCCGCCCCCTTGCTGCCAGCACTTGCCCTCTTCTGTCATGCTGTACTCTCCACCCATTTGTTATGTCTGTTATTGGCTGTTTGTTTTTCTTTACTAGACTATAATATCTGCTAGGGCAGGAATTATTTATTGTCTCGTGTACTTGCTGATTTATCTTGAGCAACATGAACAGGGCCCCGCTTAGTTGAAGGCACTCAACAAATATCTGTCCAATTAATGAATCTTTGTATATGAGGTAGTGACTAACACAGCTATTTGGCAATACTCTCTGCTCTTAAAAAAGAAAACACTGGGAGAAAGAGAGAAGCTTTGCAAGTCTCCAGGAAGACCCAGGCCCACAGGAAACCAAGATAACCAGGCTTCTATGTTGTTGACCGGAGCTGCTCAGAGGTTCCCAGAGCATTTGGCTGAGTGGGGCTCATTGCATGAGCTGCCTGCATGTCCCAGATAAGCAAGCATCATGTGCACTGGCCCTAGCTATGATGAGGGCAAGGGCTATTTTTACCCAGTAGAGAGTAAGATAATCCTATAGACATTATGTAAAGGTCTGAAACATGTTGTACCATCCGTGGGGCTGACAAGTCTTGCTGTTGATCCTAGGGATGTCTCACTCTCAGATAATATTTGAAAGCCCAGAGAAGGAATTTGTAAGTTATGTTCTAGCCCCATGACCCATGAATAGTCTAGAGAGCTTTCCTTGGGTGGAGGTGAGGCAGGAACAGACTTGAAATCAGGGTAGAATTTGGGGTTGAGTATATCTCTGCCCCCCTGAATGTCTCCAATCTTGAGCAAGTGAATTAATCTTTGAATATCTTCATTTCCATTTCCAGACAGTGTTGGCTCTTTCAAGAGTCAAGCTTAAGGGAAAATGAAATAGCATGTGTGAATGTTCTTACAAAATTGTAAGGGCAGCATACTTCCTAGGATGGCACATAAAAGCAGAGTAAAAAAAAATAACTAATGCACCTCTGTGACATATTTCTTTTCTGCCCTTGTCCCCACATTCGTAGGAGGTATCTTATTGTGAAATCTCACTTGGACACATATCTTTCTAGGAATTCAATATCTGCTGTTATGGGCTCCTGTTTTGTGTCTCTTTAAAAATTGTATGTTGAAATATTTGAAGTACAGTGTGACAGTATTAGGAATTGGAACCTTTAGGAAGAAATGATGTCATAGGGTAGAGTTTTCTTGAATGGAATTAGTCTTTGATACAAAGAATCCAGATAGCTCCTTTGCTTCTCCTTCTTAAGATATAATTTTGTGACTAATAGTCACATCAAAAGATTGAAGGAAAGAGGCATTGGTGAGAAGAAATTTGACTTTTCCTGCCTTGTTTTTAATCTCAAATTTATGTGAATATTGTGTTGCATATCAATTAATTTTAGTCTTTGAGTTTCTGATTTCTCTTATTTGTATTTTTAAAATTATTATTATTTACAATTTATTCACTTTGTACCCCAGTTGTAGCGCCCTGTCTCATCTCATCAGCTCCCAGTCAAACCCTCTTTTTCTCTCCCTCCCCTATCCCTTTCCCCTAATCCACTAATAGGGGAAGTCCTCCTCCCCTATTGTCTGACCCTAGTCTATCAGGTCCCATCAGGACTGCCTGGGCCCTATTCTTCTGTGGTCTGGCTAGGTTGCCCCACCAGGGAGAAGTGATCAAGCAGCAGGCATCTGAGTTCATGTCAGAGACTGTCTCTTCTCCTCTTACTAGGGAACCCACATGGAGACTGAGCTGTACATCTGAGCAGGGGGTCTAGGTCCTCATTATGCATGATCTTTGGTTGATGCATCAGTCTCTTTAGTCCCCCGGAGCCCTGCTTTTTCTTTTTTTTGGCTTTGTTCTTATTTGTACTTATCCAACAATAACATATTTGCGTCCTGGACTCTCCCAGGAGTGAGTGAGCAGGGTTAGCAGCAGACTCAGTGTCCCTCAAGGGGCTTCCATTCCAGGGTCAGAGCAGGGACAGGACACAAAGAGAAACACGAATTACATGTCCAGGTCCAAGATATTCCTATAAGATATCAAAAGGAGACAGATTTTTTTTTCTCCAAAGGCTTATGGTAAGGAGGGAACAATAAAGTAGAAATCTGAATGAGTTTTTTTGTTGTTGTTATAAGCAGTAAGTGTGTGTGTGTGTATGTGTGTGTGTGTTGTATGTATGTGTTTGTGTATGCTTTCATGTAAGTGCATGTTCATGTGAAAGTATGTAAGTATGCTTGGGGCAATCAGAGCTTTTTTCTTTTTATTAAAAATTGTTTTTTTCCCTTTACAAAATATAGCCTCATTACAGTTTCCCCATTCCTCTCAGTTCCTCTCCCCATCTCCTCCCACTAGGAGCTACGTAACACTTTCTGTCATTAAAAGACAGGCTTCTAAGGGATAATAATAACATCAAATATAATAAGATAAAACAAAAATTAATACATTGAAAGAGGACAAAACAAACAAAAGGAGAAGAGCCAAAGAAAGGACATCTAATTTGGTCAGCACCATTTGTTGAAGATGTTGTGTTTTTGCCAGCTTACTTCTGGCTTCTTTATACAAAGTCACGTGTCCATAGTTGTGTGGATTTATGTCTGGGTCTTCAATTAGATTCTGTTGATAAACATGTCTGTTTCTGTGCCAGTGCCATGCTGTTTTTATTACCATAGCTCTGTAGTAAAATCTAAAGTCAGGTATGGTGTTACCTCTAGCAATTCTAATATTATTCAAGATTGTTTCAATTATACTTTTTTTTTTTTTGGGATTTGTGTGTGTGTGTGTTTATGTGAAGCTGAATTTGTCTTTTCTAGATCTGTGAAGAATTTGGTTGGAATTTTGATGAGGATTGCACTGAATCTATAGATTGCTTTTGGTAGAATGGTCATTTTTATATTAATCTTACAAATCCATGAACATGGAAGATCTTTCCATCTTCTGACAACTTCAATGTAGTTCTTCAATGCCATGGCAACCAGATTTTAACACTGGGTGTCTTTCTCTCTCACTTTTTACCCTACTTTTAGAGTCAAAGGTCTCTCACTAACCCCAGAGCTCACTGATTTGGCTGGTCTGTGAGCCTTGCTGAGCTTCCTGTCTCTACCTTCTCGGCACTGCTTAGCCTGCATGTGCTACCACCAACCTTGCTTTTTACATGGCTGCAGGGGATTTGGACAGAGGTCCCATTGTTGTTTATTTGTTTGTTTGTTTGTTTGTTTACCAACTGAGCTGACTTCTCCCAACAAGAAGAAAATTTGCTGTACTCTAAGACACCAAGAGCCAAGGGTGGCACACCAACTTTATGAAGAAACCCAGACTGAGATGATGTCATAGCACCCTTGCCATGGGGGTGCCTGCTCTTGGCTTGATTTGAATCTTCTCACATATCAAGCACTGTGGTACACTGTTGGACATCTAAGCATTTTAAGTGAGTTTTTCCTTTGACAGAGCTCAAATACCTCCACTTTTAACATACATTGAAACTAGTTGTTTTCTTTCTTGGAAAAGAAATTACTATTTTCTCATCAAAATCTTATTCTATACCCCATGGAACTAGGTGTTGGACCTGTACCTAAGTAACAGGTGAAGAAATTTGGGCAGATTGATGGTTCAGAGAGGCCTGCACCATGAAATCATCCAGTTTGCATTCTACACTTTTTTTCTCTTACACTATGACAGGAGAACACAGATATTCATGAAGTCCGAGAGGCAGCAGATCCACAATTTGGCACAGATGATGGGCTCTAGAATGACCAAGGAAAAACAGAAACCACATGTATCGCTCAGTTTCTCAACGTTGAGTTAGAAATGGGCTTTGATTTTGTTGAGCCAATATCTGTCATAATTTCATCCCAGGACTGTGTTGAGCTAGAGCATGTTGGGTTTAATGCTGAGTCTCCTGTGATTAACGTTCCCTAGGACAGTATATCTGCCAGGCATCAGCATTCTCTACACACTTCTGATATCAAACTTCATTGATTACATTAGAATATCTAGACTTAGATCAAAATTGATCTATTTTTCTCCCAAAAGACAGGATTAGGGAGACTACAAGTACATAGCTAATCTTTTCCTCAAGAATGCGTAGCCCATGATGGCAGAGCAGGCAGGCTTGAGATGTGTTATGTATGAGATGAATGTGATCATTCATGTGGTATACGGATTTCATACACCAAAGAACTAGAGAGTGGTATTATCGGGCCATGTTCTTGCTTGTGAACATTTACTGTTTGGTGTTAGAGAGCAGCCACACTCACCTGAGACTAAAAATATGGTGCATTCTCAAAGGAACATCGTGCTTTATTTCTGGCTAAGCAAAGCAGCGAACAGACCATCTCCAAATTATTTCCCCCACATGCTTTGTTTCTGTGGTTTAAAAGATACCAGTTGATTAGAGCCTCGAGGGTAAGATTTTGGAAAGTATCAAGCCACTATTGTTTTAACACCTTAGTATAACCTCTCTGGCTGGCCCGTGACAGTGACACAGCAGATCAGGGGGCGCCTTCCTTCTGAAATGGCTTCTGGGTCAAAGCAGAGACCACACTTTGAAAAATTTATCATAAGCGCTTACTGCTTATGTGATAGACACAGGGTAGTGCCCTTCACAAACACGCCTAAACAGCCCTCCCGCTAAAAGAATCCCCTCCCTCTCATTAAACAAATAATCCACAGTTCTTGGACTCTGAGTTTGTCACCCAGGACATGATAAGCACCACGCTACAGGAAGTGTCTAAGCAAAGCTAGGTAGCTATGATCCTGGAGATTTGGGAGAAGCCTAGGAGCTTTCTTTCTTTCTGTGTAAATTGTTTCTGACATTAACTGAATGCCAAGCTTCAGTGAGGGCTGAGCCATGGAAGGATATACACATGATGATCTCCTTATTTTGTATTTCCTGTCAATACCTGAAGCCATTGACATAGATGTGAAAACAGAATATGAAAGTAAAATACCTGGTTCTCAGCACCATGACATGTACAAACAGAGTATAGCACTAGTGCCCAGTTGCATATTCCAATGCGTTGACCAACTGTTTATGCTATCTGTAGTGTGGACTCTGCTAGTGCCAGGAAAAGAGGAGCAACTGCCCAATTCAGTCACAAGATGGAAGGACATTTCTTCCTCAGAAAGTATCCTTATTTTCAGAAATGAGGCATAGAGAAATGTCTCCCACAGGATTCCATAAAACCATATGGATTTGTTGTTGTAGGCATAGTGCTTTTATGGAAGCCATCCTAGAAAGTCTGTAGAATCCCTTGGTATTCATGTGACTACAAAACTAAGGTGTCCTCAAAGGACTGATGGTGAATGAAGGCCACATGAGTGTGTCATCAGGACTTTAAGTCTCTGAGGTGTGAGGTAACATGAAACTAATAGAATAGATTTTTCTACTCCACAAAGTTTATATATGTAATTTCCATAAGTGACCCATACGAGCCCCAAAGGACAGAAAAGAGGTGGTTGTGTTCCAGTCCCTAATTTGAAGGGTGTTGGATTGAATGGTTCATAATGCCAGCTTCCCACTTTTCTTTGCATGCTCCTGAAGACAAGATTCTAAATTTCTTTCTTTCTCTTTTCATTCAACAGTTCTTACTCTCAGTTCACGGAGGATTGAGAGTAAAAAATCTATGTCTTATCTCAATGATAACAATTGTCTTTAAATCATTATAAATATGCCAGAGAGTCCCTAACATGAAGCATTATCATTATATAGGAAAAAAAAAGGCAACTATGAGTTCTAGAAGACAGTAGAAGAAAGTCCATCAGTTTTAGTACGAAGCAGAGCAGCTGAGAATCCTAGCCATGTGAACAGATCAGCACAGCTGTGCTGGAAAGAAGTTGGGCCTCCTCTGCTTCTCTTACCAACTGTCATTTATTGTTAAGATACCCAGTGGCTACCCACAAGAGCTCTACAGATGATATATATAAGAAGGACCACTTAGAGGCCTTTGGCTGAAGCAGAGAGAAGCACAAATGCACACTGTGGGGTGAAGCTGGACAGTTGGGAAGGATCAACAATAGGAAACTTTGCTTATCTTTACCTTGGAAGAAGGGCAAAGACAGGGACTTCTTTTGTGTTGGGGTGGCATAAGCATTCTATGCTGGGAAGATTGTTCTGAACATATAGCTGGGAATAAACCAGGAAGCTGACAGTGAGAGGGTAGGTGGACTCTCTGGAGAAGGTAGGTGGACTCATTAGGATACTTCAGCATCCATGGAGGTGAGAGTCATGTGAGCTTGGATACAGAGTGTTGTAGAGGGCATCGGGAAGTTTAAGCAGCATAATAGGTCATGGAGGAGTATCGTGAAGGAGAACCACACTCTTGTGTCTATACAAAAGTCAAGGACAAGAAAAACAAATAATTTTAAATTATTAATGCTCATCAAAGTTTTCAAGATTATTTACCATAGAAAGTGCTTTGTCTTATTCTATTCATTTTGTATCTTTTCATTCCCTTGTGTCAAAAACCAAATTATAAAATACTACATGGCTATTCTATATTTCTAAAATAAGCAGATGGGATAATCAAGAAATTTACATGTTCATAATTTATGGTAATAGAAAATACTTAACAGCCATACAAATAAGAAAAGTATGAGAATAAAAATAACTTTTAGTTATGTATCTGATGAATGAAAAAATCATCATAAAAATTACATATTATAAATTGATCAATTTTCTTGAGATGATTTACAGTTTAGATATGAAAACAAGTGTTTTGCCTGCATGTATATATGTCACCACATGTGTCCCTGGTGTCTGTGGTGTCCAGAAGAGGGGCCAGCACACCCCTAAAACTGAGTTACAGATTGTTGTTGAGTCTCTGTGTCAGTGCTGAGACACAAATCCTGGCCTTCTGCAAGAGCAACAAATGCTCTTAACCACAGAATCATCTTTCCGGCCTTATCAAGAAACACTTGTTTCACATTATATTTATTTATTTTCATGTGCATATGTGTGTTGTGGATGTGTGTGTTGTGAGTATGCACATACATGTGTCATGGTGCCTGTGTAAAGGTTATGAGACAACCTGTAGGAGTTGATTCTCTTTCTACCATGTGACTCCTAGGGAATCAAAGGCGGGTTGTCAGACATGGTAGCAAGTGGCTTTACCTGATGAGCCATTTCATCAGCTTTCAGTTGGTGCTGTTATAGAAAGTGGAGACAGTATCTTGAAACAGATGGCACCATACAGTAGAAGTAGCATGATTGTCCCACAGGAGAATGATTATCTAATGGGGGTGTTGTTTAGCATCATGATTACAGAAAAGACTCCCATAGGAACAATTTTTTTTCCTCTCATATTGAATTGTGGTAGTTGATTGACATTTTGAATTTTGCCCTAATACCCAAACTCACTGAATTCTTTCGGAAACTGATACGGACAATAATGCTAAATTACTTGAGCCCTTTTCTTAAAAACAGAAAGTGAGAGTCTTCCTAATGCAGTGGTTTTGTAATATTCCTTCT
Organism: Psammomys obesus; assembly: GCF_907164565.1. NCBI lineage: Eukaryota > Metazoa > Chordata > Mammalia > Rodentia > Muridae > Psammomys > Psammomys obesus. The sequence continues at coordinate 24,771,764 of NW_026585644.1, forward strand.
CATCTTGTAGGTGTTACCCAGTTTGGTTATAAAGCCCGTTGAGTCTATAGACTGAATGTATACTTTATCTCTTCTAGGTATCCAAATATTTTTTCCCTAATAGTTTTGCATCCTTCAGATATTTAACAAATGGACTCTCAAGGAACTGACTCATAAGTATGCTGGCCTGACACATTTTGTCCAGTCTTCCATGCATTTTAATGCTACTCAGTGGCAGAAACACAAATGAACTTTCTCTTTCCTCTTCCTGCCTGCAGTGACTAATTCAGCCTCATAAAACATGGAGACTTATGCTTAAAGAGAAACATCTAAAGCTTATGCATAGTTCAGACTATTTCTAATTTTGTTTCAATTTCCCGGGAGACCCTGCATTTCTAAGTGTATTAAACTAAGCATTTTAACAATAAATAGCATGCTGACTTTGAAAGGGGGGAAGACAGAGTCTCAGCACGAACAGTTATCTCATTCACAAGCCTAGGAGTTTGAATGGCTCGGGGTCATGAGATGTGTGGTGCAGAGTCAGACAGTAGATTGTGTGTCCATCTCCTGAGTGGGTTCCTGCTGGTCTGAGAAGCAGTACAGTCCAAGTTAAGTGAGGCCCACACTTTCCCAGTGACTCTAGACCACTGAAACCCTGTAGCCTCTTTGCCCATGTGGTTATCGCTCTACTCTGTTCTTGTTCACCAAAAATCACCATGAACTTGGATATGGCAGACCTTGGCTCCAGCACACTGTCCTCAGCCATGGCCCACAGGGTCTATTCTTTCCAGCTCAACTTCATCAGAAACTTGTTTTTGGAAAGAAGGAGGGAGGGAATCAGTGTTGTTGACCTCAGGACTGAACACAATACTAACACTAATTTCTGAATTTTTAAGGTGATTTATCTATGGAGAAGGGGGTGGGAACATGCCTAGTCATACTTGTGGAGGTCACCGTATGTGTCCTTGGGGATCAAACTCAAATCATCAGGTTGTCAGCAGGAGTCATCACCCACTGAGCCATCTCACTGAGCCACTAAGACTCATTTATAATTCCAATTTAAGCAAAAGGGGGCCTTCCGAAGAATGTTCACTATTTTGAAACTTTAAAAGATTGGGAAAAGAGCTTGAATGTGGCTAGATGTGAGCAGATTCAGACTGAGAAGATAGCTCTATCAGCATTAGGATCTGAGGGTGACCTCCAGGACCTAGGTAGAAAAGCTGGGCATGGTAGGTACGCAGCTGTAACCACAGCCCTGGGAAGGCAGGGCTGCCCAGTCAGCATGCCAAGCTAATCACTGAGCTGAGGTAGCAGTCAAGAGGAACATGCCATCTCTAGCTTGGCTGTGTCATTGTGTCTCTAAGTTCTACCATGTGGTTTTTGGCAGAGGGGCTGTGATATTTGTGGGCTTTTGGCAGGCAGCCTTGTTTCCTCCTCAAGTGGATTCTCCAAAGGCCCTTGAGTCTCCTCACAACATGGCAGCTGCCTTCCTCCAGTGTTAGGTGTAGCCAGACAGTATCTTCAGTATCCATGATCACACACGTCATACACTGCCCCCTGCTTCTGCCAGGTAGCAGAAGGTAGAGTCGGTGAGTTCTTCTCACCTGAAGAGACGTCACTTCTGCCTCTTGATGGGGTGCTTCCATGCATATTGGCGTCCATCTCCACAACAGAAATGCAGCCTATATCCTGGCATCAGGGATGAACCGATCACAAACATCACCATCACCAGGCATCAAAAAGCAAAAACGGCATTTCACGTTCTGCATTTCACCAATAGCTCGGTTGGCCCATGACAAAGTGCGGTGGCTAGAGATGTGACCAAGGCTTATCCACAACGAACTTCATTCATGCCATTTCACAGCTAGACATATGTTCACAGAGGGCACCTCATGTAGGGTGGCGCACTGTAGTGCTTACCACTTTGCTCAGTAACGCGTGAAACTCTCGCCACCCACATGCCCAGTTCCATTTTACTACGTGTGAGAACCTAGAGTGCCTGCGGCTCTGTCTCACAAAGAATGTTTTCTCCATGCTAGGAAACGCAAGAGCTTTTTACTAGTACGTTCATAGCAGTTTTTAAAAATTATGGGCAGAGTCCAGTGCTCCTGGATCAGACTAGCAAGCACAAAATGGCACCCACCCCCTCCTTCCCCCAGCTCCCAAATACACACACACCTCTTTACAACCCTGGTGACGGCTTTTGGTCCAATAGTTTCATCCTAGGGAGCATTGGGAGAGCTGGCAAATACTCTAAACAGATAAAAGATAATTGAACAAGGAGTGAGTGGTAAAGGGTGACAAAGTGCTATTTCCATTATAAGCTTATCTCAGTAAACTTTCTCAGAGCCCGAGTTCCCGAGCAGGGTGTGGATTTGGCAATAGTAAAGAAACAGGCCAGGCCAGGAATGTCTGGGGAGCTAATGAAAGCCCCTGAAGTGGTTGACGTTCCTATCTCTGCTTTGGATCCCTGCCACCTTGACACAAATGTCAGACAGTGTTTAATTGGCAAACAGGGCTTCAAAGGGTTGCTGGGCCCTGCTCCCAAGGCCCCAGGGCCTGTTAATGTTTAATTGTCATGTGCAAGGGCCCACTAGTCCTTGGAAGACTTGGGCGTTTTATTGCACTTTGCAAAAGCAGTATTATGAGCCTCCTTCTTACTCTACAAGCCTTTTTACAGACATGCCTTTGGTGTCATTGGCTAACCTAAGCCTTAAGAAGTAAAGTAACCGAGTTACCCACCAGGCCAGAAAGAAATACGTATTTTGAAGTTGAAAGCAGTGAAAATAGTCCCTGTTCATGGAATTGGCCTGAAAAATCAAGACATATCATATCCAGGAACATTAGAAACAGCAATGGGATGGGGTAGGGGCTTGGGAGAGCTGAGGGTTTGGAGCAGAAGCAAATGAGACAGCAAATGAGACAGGCTGGGTGGCTTTGCTGGACGGTAACTGGTTCAAGTTTCCCACTTCCTGCTCTACATGAAGGCTGCCCCACTACAAATGCAAAGGATTGCTTTTTCTTACCTCCCTCCTCTGCACCAAATAGATCTGCTTTTACATTGTTCTTATAATCTAAGAAGTCACAAGAGACTGTCTTGATGAGACTCTGTTGCCTCTGTCTAATTACACAGGGAGGAAGAAGAAATAACAAAAGACAAACACTCCTTCCCCCTACACGATGTGGAAACACTGAATAAAAAGACCGGCTTCCAACTTTTGACGTCTGAGAAGCTGGACTTTGAATTGAGTATGAATGATTTCTTTGAGTTGTCAATTGAATTCAATTTAATTGAATACATCTTCACTGAGCGAGCACGAAGTGTTCATATCAAACAATTCCTTTGGCTTCAAATTAGGCCTGGTTAGAGAAATAGTCTCTTTGTTGAATTGTGGAAATGTATTGGTTGGTTGTTTCAATCATTCTTTTGCTGATTGTGAATATCTCTCTAAAGGATGTAAAGAGAAATATCTAATTACACCACTTATATCAGAATGGCAAGGCGTATATTTATCCTGTTTGTTAATTATATATGTCACAGCTAAAGACCACACATCAGCTAGTGTCAACAGCAGCCAGAAGGGCCTGGTAAACATCAAAAGGGAGGGGAATACCAAATTAAAAAAACAAAGACCAGCAGAGCGACTAGAAAGTATGTATATTTTTAATATATTTACATTAAGTCAGAATTTTTTTGTTCTCTTTTGCCTGACTCTACATTCAAAGATTGTCAGATTTTTGCCCCATGGACATCTGTTTTCTGTCTAGCAGAATCACCACTATTGGCAGGTGTCAGGGCCACTGAGCCTGCAGGTTGGAAGGCAATGCAGCAGAAACTTGAGCATTAAGTCTCTCTCCCGTAGTTCTTTTGCTTGCATTGATTCCGGTCCTTCCATTCTTACTGCTAACTTCTTGAATCCTTTTGCTTGCCAAGAGGTCAGCAGATGACCCCTTCCACCATGAAGTCCAGTCACATCCAGGGATCCCAGCCATAGAGCCATCCATAGCCTCCTGGAAATGTAGACTTGGAAATAATATATTGAACACAAAGCAAGCGCCTTCCGAATCTATACACACAGTTAATTAGTTCAGAGCCCTAAAATATTATGTAATTCCCGTCTTAATACAAGTGAGAAGTAATAAAAATGAGAGGCCTTTATGTACACTTTCTCTGCAATTTTTCAGTGAAGGGGCATATTATATTCTGGATAGATCTACAGGATCATGCATTATGCGCCCACCTCTCATTCTCATTAATGGTGCTAACTGCACGCGCACAGGAGCACAGCATTTGGCTTTACACAAGAGGCCTCCCTCTTTTTCTTCTGTTGTAAGCAATCTCTGCTTCACATTTCTTAAATATCTTCCAAATGAAACAAAACACTAAACATTGTTCATGATTTAAACACTATCTTGGGTATACATTTTTCAAAGGAAGTGAGATTGGCACATTACAAAGGCTTTCAAATTTACTTTAGGATAGCAAAGGATTATGAATGCCACCCACCAGCCCCTCGACATTTCTCAAGAGGGCCTAGGTTGGAGAGTGAGGTGAAGCTTTGCCATTCAGTAATATAAGGCTTTGTTAGCAAGGAATTCGAATCTTTAACCCATCACCCGTCTTCCATCAGTGTTGACAAAAACAGGACTAATGCTTGGAAGAGACAGAAAACTGAGAAAAGATACTGCTACGTCTTCCAAGTGTGGAGAGAAGATGAGTAAATTTATATACCCACTCACTCTGTATCTCATTAGTCTATTTATCCCTCTACATTTTTCTCAACAAAAAAGTAATAAATACCTATGATGCTCCTCCCGGTGTGCTGGGCTCTGCAGAGATAGCACGGAAGCACGTTAAGGTCTGTGCTGTGAAGCACACAAGTTAATGAGAACATAGGAATCATATAACTAATTATGGAAGTGGCCTTCCTAACAGTGCATGTGCAGGGAGGTATGAGGACTTTAGGAAGGAAGTGACTCATAGAAATGCAGGAGCTTCAGTATGGAGGAAACATAACTGTCACCATGGTGACAGGAATCTATTGAGGAAAAGCTTGACATTTGCAGGAAGCAGTATGCGCAAGGTCCCTGAGACAGATGGATTCAAATTTTATATGTGAATTTTAAAATGCATGTATTATAAAAATATAGTATTGCAATGTATATAAAATACTATTATTTAATAGTAAAAGAAAATTACTTTTCTTATTTTCAGTCACAGAAAATAACAACAAAGCATTCTCTTGCCCTTCTCTGCTTGCAAAAGCCGTTGGGGGGCATTTAGAGCTTGGGAAGATGGCTTAGCAGGTCACATGCTTCAGGGTAGCTTCCAAGAGCCAAATGGGGTGGATGGAACATATCTGAAGCCCCAGAACTGGAAGGTCACAGATAGGCATATCCTGGGGTCTTACTGGCCAGTCAGTTTAACAGAAATGGAAAGCTTCAGGTTCAGCAAGAGACTTTGTCTCAAAAAAAAAAAAATAGAGTGAAGAGCAATAAATGAAGACATCTGATGTCGCTCTCTGGCCTCCATGTGGGCATGCGCTCCTGCATATATGCATGCTTGCACACACACATATGTACACAAAATTGAACATTTATCATGAATCAGTTTCCCACAGAGCTGAAGTTGGACTCAGGACAAGTAAAATCTTAAGTTCTGGATTAATAAAACAACAACAACAACAATAACAACAAAGCCCCCAAACCAGGAGACTCCTTTCTAATTCTCCCGTTAAACTTTCATTCCCACAAGACTGGTGATATCTGTGTTCTTCCTTTGTATTTGCCCAAATGTTTATGAGGAATTACCAGATTTTTAAGCTTTCCATTTCAAATGCATGCTTTTATAAAGTACAAGAAAAATAACTACATACTTTGATATCAAGTGCTATAAAAAATCCCCATCCTTACTCCCAATTGCAATGCTTCTCTCATTTTGTATTTATAGCAAGCAGCTTGTACCAACTCCTCTTGAAAATCAGTTATTTTCTAGCTTCAAACATGCCTTATTGATCTGTAGGCATCCCACCATCCAGGAATCCATTGATAACTTTTGAAATTACTCACATTTCTTGCCTGGTCCCCACTTTGAACAAGAGGTCACCCCACATTCCTTCCCAACCATAAGAACCAGCACTTCTTCAATGGATTTGTGTTTCTGAAACTCATATGAGAAATCAGCCACAAGTCTTGGAGTTTCTAGGTTTGTGATGATGAGAACTCCAAGTGTCTTCTGGTTTATGTGATTTTTGTTTTGTTTTGTTTTCTTTTTCTTTTTTTTTAAATATATACTTGGTTCTTGTAAGAATCAAGATCCAAAATCCATTAAGATGGTGGGCTGAAATATCTGAGCTGATACTTGGTGCCATGTGAGCAGCCAGAGATATGGCCACTGGAGTCATGGACCTCCAGAGATATGGACACTGTGAAGTTGAAGTCATGGACAGCCAGGGTAGCCCCTGAAAGATGTAGTCATGGGCAGAACGCACGTTCCTGAGAACTCTTGAGAGAAAGAAGCCTCAGAAGTAACTTCAGCTCCTGGGTAACTCCTGCTTCTTCTTCTACTCCATGGCTTTACCGACTTAGAGAAATGTAATGCTAATTTTCAGCTGATCACCTCCTTCAGTGCAGTACTGTGGTAGCCCAACCAAAATAGCCACAACTCTTGACTCGAAACCTAAGACTTCCAAATTATACTTCTTACAGACAGTCTTATCTAAGTACTAGGTGTTGCATCAAACTATTCCTACCCCCTCCTACTAGGTCAAACCATTCTCTTCCCTCAAAATATTCATGCCTAATTTGAATTATATGTATTAATCCTGCAGCTCAGGCTGGCATTGAGCTCGCTGTATAGACAAAGATGAACTTGAATATCTCCACGTTCCAAGTGCTGGGATTACAGCCATGCACCACTACCCTTGGTCTAACCTCAATATATGTTAAATATCTCATCCTAAGATTAAAGATCTTTAGGTGGGAGGACAATTCTGGGCTGTCTAGTGGGTTTGATGCTATTGCAGGAGACCACAGAAGAAGTAGGCAGCAAAAGAGACAGAAACAGAAGTTGGAACAATGCAAGCACGTACATTAGGGCAAGTGCATAGACTCTCGATGTGGGAAAAGGAAATGAAAAAAAACATTACTATTCCCTGGAGCCCGTGGAAAAAATAAAATTTTGCTCCTTGGGCTCAACATTTCTAGTATCCATAACTACAGAGGGTATTCATTTTACAACAGTTTACTTAAGATCTTTCAACTTTCCAGTGGTGTGAAATGAATAAGCATTCAGTAGTACCCATGCTTCATTAAAACTGTATTCTTCATTTATCTGTGCTGTTTCCCCGTGTGGTTTCCCTGTGTGGGCATGTACCTACCACATGTGAGGAGACTAGAGGACAGTTTTGTGGAGTCAAATCTCTCTTTCCACTTTTCTATGGGTTCTGGGGATGAAATTTAGGCAGCCAGCCTCGTGTGGCAAGCACCTTTACCTACTGAGGTATGTCACCAGCCCATAACAATGCATTGTACTTTGAATATTGATCTTTTTCCAGGGTAGAAATATGTGGTATGATTGTTACTTCAGATGCTTGTCAATGGTAAGGGGCCATGCTATAAGAGGAAACGGTGGGCACTCTACGGTATCTATGGTGCTTAGCCACGGTACGTCAGGTAGGTATTTCAAGTGCATTTCAAGCTATTATGCAGCTGTTGAGTTCCACCACCATTATAAGTAACTGTGTAAGGTAATTATATGTTACTCTCATTATAAGTATCTGTGTAGGGTAACACGTGCTGGCTTAAAGCCACTTAGTTTGTGTTATTGTTACAGTAACATAGAAACTAATAACCTAAACTCACCACCTGTCCTTCAAAAGGGATATTCCTCCCTAAACTGTAAACCTTTACTTTAGAAAGTGTTGCCACAACCCATACAGTTTGTGTATTGGAACATAAAGCTCATCCTGGCTACTTATGCAGGCTTATCCACTATGCTGATTCGTTTTAATAGTCAGCTTGAAATAACCTGAAATCACCAGGGAAGAGCATCTTAAGAAAAAATTGTTTAGCTCATATTGACCTGTAAAGAGCTGTCTTGTTTGTTAAAGCCTGTCCTATAGTGGGCAGCACCATTCCCTAGGCAAGGAATCTTGAGTAGTACAAGAGTAGAGAAAGCTATCTGAGATGAAGCAAGTAAGCGATGATTCATGTTGTCTTCTCACAAATGGTGAACTGAAACTTGGAACTGTAAGACAAATAAACCCCTTTCTCCTCCAAAGATAGGATATTTGTCAGGATATTTGATTACACCAATAAGTATGAAGCTAGAACACTTACCCTGTTCAATGGGTTTGCCTTATTTTAATGATATCCTCTCAATTTAGATCTCTTTAATACTAACAACATCTTTCTTTCAGGGCTATTTTTAATGTGTATATGATAACCTCTAACGTATTAATCTGTGTGGATGCTGTAACAATATATCCTAAACTGAATGGATTACACAACGGAAATTGATTTTTCCCACATTTCTGGAAGCTGAAAGTTCAAGTTTGGAGTGCTGGTAGAACTGGTTAGCTTCTGAGGAGTCTTGTCTCTATGCCTGTCCAGGAGTTATCACATGGCTTCCTATGATCTTCCCTTTGTGTTTGCACATCCAGGTTATCTTTTATGAAGGTGTCAGATTTACAAGATTAGGGCCCCATCCTTGCCATTGTAAAGCTTATAACTCCTCAATTCTTAAATCCAAGGAGAAAGACATGAATCTCATGTTGAAGAAATAATTCAAAGGTCTAGTTTTAAAAACTATCATTGACTTCAATGAAGATTCAAATCAATAAAAAAGTGAAGACGTCAGTTCAAGACTTGGATGAAAAATTCACCAATCTGGAAAGGAATTGGAAAGGCCAGTGATATTAAACCTGGGGAAGAGGGAAGTACATGGGAATCATGGAAATGAAAAGTTTAATAGATTATATTAGAAAAGAAACAGCAAACCTTGAGCTGGCGAGATGTCTCAGTAAGATAAAAGTGCTCGCCATTAAAGTGTGAGGATCTGTGTTCAGATCCCAAGAACTTGGGTAAATTTTGGATGTTCAGCACAAGCTTTTAGTCTAGCATTCCTCCTGGGGCATGGAAGTTAGAAGAGAATTTCCCCAAAGTGTGGCCTACACAGTTAAATACACACACACACACACACACACACACACACACACACACACACCCCAAACAAAAACGAAAACCAAAAGACTCTCTCAAATAAGATGGGTTGCAAGGACCAATATCCAAGATAGTCCTCTGGCCTCCAAATAGATACTACAGCATATGTATGCCTACATTCACACACAGGCATGCACACATGTAGGACACACACATACACACACACACATGTACACGCACATGCAAACTGTCAGTGGGAAAACATCATTAGGTAGAAAAAAGAATGCCAGGGATTAGAGGCAGGATTGAAGAATTAGTACATTCAGATAGCAATAAGGAAAATAAACAAGCAATCATGACCACAGTGTTAAAGACCTCTAGGATATGATTAAGAAACCAAACTTAATGAATCTATCCTGTAGAAGAGGTAGCTGAGATTCAAACAGAAGACATAAAAAAAATCTTGTCAATAAAGTTGTAGAAGATAATTCTCCAAATCTAGGGAAAAAGTAGATATACACGTACAGGATCTAAATAGAACCCCAAGCAGACATGATCATAAGAAAGGTCCTTCTGTGTCATATTATAATCCAAATGGCAAAAGAGCAGAACCAAGAAAATATGGGAAGTCATGAGAGAAGGTCCAAGTTACTGGTCTTTCTGTGCAATTCCTTTAGAGGGTGAGGCTACTCAGGGCACTCAGTGTTCATACAGTGATTAGAATGCTCAGTGTTTACCTTGGAAACAAATATATATTACATGTGAACATTTTCTAAATCAAAATTCCTATAAAACAAATCATGAATAAGTAGAGATGTCTCCAAAGATTAAAGCGAGTCTTGATTGTTCTTGGACTGCAATCTGCAGGGAGGAATAAATCCTTTCCTCCCCAAGTGGCTTCTGGTCATGGTCTTTATCACAGCAATAGGAACCACACTGAGACAGTGTCCTTCTCCCTTTTCTTTATCTACATCTGCAATTGCCCCCATTCCTTACCCTAGAAATTAAATCAGAGTGGATTTCTCCAAGAAAAGTATGCAAGGAACATCTCTGCTACCACAAATACCATATGGTCCCTGAAGGGCACAAGCTGGCCCCTTCCTCAGCCCTGAGCTTTCCTGGCACCGAAGGAAGACCCCAGATATGGGCTCTAGACTCCCTTGGGGTTCTTTCTCTGGTGCCAGGAACATGGCAATTTATATGTGCAGGTCAGCATAACCGAAGGGTAAGGACAGTCTTGTTTGCATACCTGTATGCTTTCCCAGTATCGAAACAAGTGAATGTTAAACCCCCTTTCAAATACAAGACCATCTGGAACAATTTCTTCTGGTTGCTGCTTCATGCAGGTAGTCACCTAGCCACAGGCTGTAGAAAAGAGACTAACATGACAGACCCCCGAGGAAGGGACAAGCCTGCCAAGGACACGAATTTTTAGTTCATTATTCTTACTTAGGCTGGCAACACATAAGAAGTGAATGAGAAACAATGCAATAACATTTTCTAGGATAGCTCTTGATTGACCTAGGCCTTTTATTCTTTTAAAGTTCTTTATTGCCCCTCAAACTATTTCTGATGACAAATAAGTTTATCAATCAGAAAAGAAGCAATGGCTGTTTCTCATTTTGTCTTGGGACTGACTGCCCAGCACATTTCACAAGACAAGGGGAACTTGGGATCTGAGGGGACGTTACCTATTCTCATACAGAACAACTCAAAGTAGAGAGGAGACCCTCGGCAGGCAGGCAAGGAGCAGACAGCCTGCTAGCTATTCCTTTGCATTCCTACTGCTGTCCTCTTTTTGTTTCAGGGCTTACAGACATCTGCTGGGTTAAAAACAATGCCAGGAACAGCCAGTGCTGGGCACTCGGAAGCAGAGATCAGTGGGAGCCTCCAGGGAGTACTAAATCTGAAGAGGACACCAAACAGCTGGGTGGGTATCATGTTTGGTTTATTCAGCTGCTGAAATATGTCACCAAGGACTGTCATTCTGCTCTACCAACCAGATCTCATGCCACCGCGTGGCCTTTGCTGAATTAAATTGGTTTCCAGCAGTAAATGGAGACGCTTCCTCCCCTGTGCCGCCCTCTCTCTTGTACTCCGAACCCTTCTTTTGTGGAGCCACTTAGGTGCCCAGCACTGGCCCCAGGCTGTTGTTAGAGCCATGCTATACAGGTATTGGTTTAAGACTGTGCTCCTGAGCCAGTCTCTAGGAACAGAGATACCAGGGTGGGTCCAAACCAGGGCTTCTTAAACATTTATTGTTGTTGTTGTTCTATCTCAAAAGATTTTACACAATTCTGACAGAAGTATATAAAATAGATATACAAGTGTTTACTGATAATAAATCATAAAACAATTCTTCGGTATAGATATAATTTTACCATTTATTAAAGATGAAAAACATTTGCATACTAATGAAATGGATGTGCTTATTTGTTCTTACACAAAGAAATAAATCTTGACTGACTTTTTGATACTACACGACTTAGATCATCTTCAACTTTTCCAGAATTTATCAGTATTTTTCTTATATTTATTAATGCTGAGGATTTATACTTCCTGTAAATATGGCACAAAAATGTCTAGAGCCATTTCAGAAATAGTTAAAAATTCTGTACTAATCTCAAGTCAAATTCACTTAGCATTTAAAAAATAACATTCTAGTTAGTAACTCACATATCAATTTCCAAAATCGAATATTCTAACACAAGACAAGCCATAGATATAATAAGGTGTTACTTACATGGTAGGGAATGACAGTAGAAAAATATTAAGTCTTTGTTTGCCTTAATTAAACCATTATATTTTCGTAAAACCAGAAAATTTTACACATTAAATACTGTGGTTCGTATCATGCAGTAGTCTGGAATTTGAGCCAGAGGGTTTCATGTAGCACCTACTGCCATTATGTGGGATGATGGTGTGTTCAGCATCATGTGTGTGGCATGATGGTGTGTTCAGCAAGCAGTGTATGTGTGCCGTGTGCAGAGCTTGCACAGAACCAAAGCCCCGCAATGCCAGACAGGCAATTGCAGCCAGAAACTCCTCAGATTCATTATGTGATCAATTTCGAATTAACCTTTGGTCTTTGGTGTTATCTTATCCATGGCCTACACCTTCAGTATATAATCCAACGTGAGCTTGTGGCTCACAGTTTAAAGCTTAAAGCATAGATGAACCAAAACTCACAGGAGGCCAGCATGAAGCCAAAGTGCTGATCAGCAGTGGGAAGATGAAATGACACTCTGAGGCCACAGGAACTCAGACCAGACTAGGAGTATTGTTACATCACTTTACTTGAAATCAGTACTCACTGAATTCACCGTAATTAATCACACCACTTATGCCGACGGGATGGACAGTGACTGCCAATCCCTGACCCCTGGTCTCAAGGATCGGAAGTAGCCCTTAAAAAAACTTAGCTGGCTCTCCTTGAATTTAGCACCTTGTGTTTAAACAGTGCATTGACTTGTGCTGATGAAAACATAGTCTGTTCATTTCCCTATTGTTAGGTGAGGAGTTAGCATCTTATCCCTAATCCCAACCTCAACTATGCCAAAAGACACTTTTCTTCTAAATCTGCATCACAGCCACTTGTGGCCAGATCTACCCACGAGCCTGGGTATCTGTGTCCCTGGGCTAAGAATGGTTTTTACATTTTTAAAAAGATATGAACAAGAATATAAGCAAAAATATATTACACAGTCTGAATGTGTCCCGCAAAACCTAAAATATTTAACTCTTTGGTCTGGTACTGAAATTTTTTTTATAAAACCCTGCTCTGGTCTTTCAGCATAAGTAAAATAAATATATCTATATTGACTGCCTTGATCAAGTAATTTCAGGTCTCAGTGATGCATTGTGATAATGAGTTATTTTAAATTTTTTTGTTAAAATGTATATTAATTGTACGTATTAGTCTAATTGTTTCTTCAGCTTTAACCTTTACTGGGCTTTATGTAATTTATCAAAGGCCCATGGCCATTGGCTTTTAATAATGTTATACAACACAGCAGCTCAGTTTTTCTTCTCTAAGAGTCCCATCTAAGGGGCTTCAAGAAATTCCTCCCAGACTTTCTGTTCCAGCTTGGACTCTCTCCAGGCACGGCTGTTACCCAGACACTCTGTTGGATCACCATTCCTGGGAACTTTTCCTCCCCCCACCCCTTTTCTCAAGAGAATATCCTACTCATTCATCAGAAATTCCAAAGAAAGGGAATGTAGGAAGTAATTGTTTTAGTCCTTGATATTTGAAGGTGGCTTCTTTACTTCACCCTCCCCGACAACTGACGCTCGGCTGAATAAAGAACACCGTGAAGTGAATCCTGTGTTTTATCCCAGAACGTTGGAGGCAGAGGTCTGCTATCTTTTATCCCTCTGTCTTTTCATTGTTACACAAGCGTGGGTCACTGGAAAACTCTGTGCACATGTGAGCATGCTTCCTAGTTGCCTGACTCTCTGCATGGAGAGGGCAGGCGAGATAAATAACTTTCTTGCTAGAATTTTCCAGATGTCCACATCTGGAGTTTTTCATTTGAGCTGTTGTGTTTCCATAGACAATGCACCTGCTCTTTCTATCCTGAGGATATGCCTGTTTGCCAGGGACCTGGGAAGAAACAGGATTATGCCTACCTAGAACAGGAAATGAATTCCTGTTAAGCTTGCTGTGGTCCTTAGTGCATTTCACCCTCCACCTCTGTGTGTTTCTGAGATAGCAACTTTAGTATAGTATAGTATAGTATAGTATAGTATAGTATAGTATAGTATAGTATAGTATAGTATAGTATCGTATATCATTTTATAACTATATACAGTACTTTCCTGATACCCCTACTAAAATGATATGAAGAAAAATGGAGCTCCAGTGTTTTACATTTTATAAAGATTACTTTTTCAAATATTTTAAATTTTACAAGTGTGTGTGTGTGTGTGTGTGTGTGTGTGTGTGTGTGTGTCCACGAAGACTGGGAAAAGACATTGAATCCCTGTAAGCTAGAGTTCCAGACATTTGTGAACTATAGGACTATGAGTGAGTGGAGACATCCGAACTTCAGACCACTTGACAGAGCAGGGAATGTTCTTAACTGCTGAGCTATCTCTCCAGTCCCACATTCTGACCTTCCAAGCAAAGCAACCATCCTAATCTATGCTTCCCTGACTCCCCACTCCCTTCCTCCAGCCATTCTATGTGGCACCTGAGCCTATCTGTGGCTCCTGAGGTGGCTCTGTGGGGCTGTAGGGGTCTCTGTGGGGTTCCATGGTTTAGTTCACAGGCTCTTGAAGTGATACTCTCTCCTCTGGAATTTTTTTCCTTTATTTTTGTCCTCAAAAAGCATGTCAAAATCTCCCTCCTTATTCTCTTTCTCACTGTGTGTTTGTAAGGCTTTAATTACAAAATAGAAGGACAGTGATAACAGCATAGGTCAATGTACCATGCTTACTGTCGTTCTAAGTAGCATCAGCATAGTCTGAATGCCAGGTGTATGAACAGAGCACTCTGAGATCCAAGGCATCTGGGAAGGAGTGACCTAAGGTGTTTGTACTAAATGAACAAGAGGACACAGATACTAAACTACAGATCAGGTCATGGAAAGAGCAAGATCAAAAGTCCTAGGAGTAGAAAGATGTGTAGAAGTCAGAGTACAGCACCATACTCTGATTTATCTGGAGACTCAGCTATTTATCATAGCCAAGGCCAAGGTTTCCGAGAAAGGAAGGAAAAGTGGTAGCTCATTTTCCATGGAAAAGAGAATGAGTTAGTAGAAGATCACAAACACCAGACACCTTCAGCAATGATGACCTCTGGACATTTGTTCAGAAATGGGGTGATGATGGTCCAGATTCTTAGCTCATGAGGAGCATGTGTTAGAACATTCCTCCCCCAGGGAAAAGCTCAGCACCTAGTAGTGCTGATGTGTCCGATAGTGAAAGAAATATGACTAAAACAAAAAAGATCCTCAAAAGGGGGCAAGTATGTGGGCATTAATTCCACATGAAAAATACTTATTTTAGGAGACCAGAGAAAAATTTTCTGTCAAAGGGAGAGATGTCTAAGTAGAGTCAACTGTTCCTCAATCTGAGTGTTTTCAATGTCTTTTTGGTGACTTTTATGTTGAATTTTGGCTGAAGGGTTGGATAGGCTTATTTTTGGTTAATCTGGAATCTTACATAGGCTGGACAAACCTGTTTTGTGTTACCATGGAAACTGGCCTGGGGTATCCTCCAGCCTTAGGACACATACTCTTCAGTTACAGTTCGGTTTATCAGAGCATGTAAGACTGAGCCCAATTCCCCAAGGAAGGAACACAGGGATAATGATAACAGAGAAATGTTACTTTCTGATTCATACTGTAGGCCAGGGATTGTACTCTTTCTCATGACTTTATATCACGAAATGCACATTATGACTTTATAAGTCAACAAGCTCTAAATGTTGTTCCCACTTATCCCAAGGAAACCTAGTGTTAGAGAAATGAAGTACTCTCCAAATGCTTGTCCTGTGTAGTGGGATTGGAAACAAACCCCGGGCCAGTTTTGAACACTGAGATTTTATCTTGACCACTGAGATGTTAACATATTGTGTCCAATCTACTGGGATTGTTTTTTTTTTTTCTTTTCTCAAAAGAGTCAAGTACACAACATACTAGAAGCAGTGGCCTTTGCTCCTAGTCAACTGAACAAGCTGGGAGGTATAAGAGCATATATATATCAGGTAAACTCTGGGCCCTGGGTCTCCACAGTTGCCACCCAAATGAGCAAGGACTTCACACCAAGCCCTCTCCCAGGCCACAGAGCATGAAAAGGCTGCCAGGAAATGAAGGCTTTCGTCTTACTGGCCAACATTCTGAGTTGGCTAAAGAAATTGACGGGTTAGGAGCCACCAGGCTTTGAGCCAGCCCAAACTGGCACTTCCAACAGAGGCCACAAAGCAAAAGGCTGAGGACAACCAGGCTCCCTGCTTCTGAATGGCCCCACAGGAACCACAGCACTACAGCCTCAAAGAGTTATGAGTTCTGGCATCCTGCCTTGAAGGGAACAGGCATCTTCCCTCTGTCAACTGCCCTTGACAAGCCAAAAACATGATTCATGACTCGTGAGAATGGTCGCTTTCTTCACAGCCACTCTCTGGCTTCGCTTTGGGCCCAGGAATAATTGGCCACAATCAACCCTCCAAAGAAGTGGTTTCCCCCCACTACATCACTCTTCCTTCTAAGGACAATGGCTTCACCCAGTGTGGTGAGGGGGAAGTTTAACCAAAGGAAAAACTGAGCCCACACTGATAAAACATCAGTGTTATCAAGGAACAGCCAGGCATGAGAGCTGAGGCACCCTGGCCTTGCGGTGACTTTTAGGGATACCTCAGTGTGTATTTCTCAACTTCTCCTAAACATGGATGTGTGCGCCCCCAAACACGAGTCAAAATGCCAGTGCTAAGCACTTCGGTGTTTTAAACATACTTTCTTGTCCTCTTCCCATCTCCTGCTGAATGATATTGTCTTCGAAACGTTAGAAAGTGTCCATCTTCTATGGAGCATGGCAGTCCTCTTTCTGGGGTCAGCTTTGTTGTATTACCTGTTGTTGCTTCAACAGGTGATAGCATTGACTACTGAACACCCATTCGGCATCAGGAACTGCCATCACTGAGTGCTGAGCACTCCGCCAGCTCAGAAGTATTTGTGCCTGTTCAAAACATTAAGTACAGTTCATAAGGAAATGTAGTTCCAGATGAGGGCTTAAACCAGGACATTCTTACATAACAGAGTGTATATGAGCTGTCTTCCTGGTCTCCTCCTCTAAGTTAACATGCGAATTGTGCTTAAAGAGAAGAAAAATGAATCCAGATGTGTTTGGTATGGAGTTCAGGCAATTCCACAGTTTCTTCTACATTCCAAAATGACTTTTTGACACAAAAATAGAGATGCTATTAACATAGTTGGTCTTTAAGTGAGGAGCATGGTTGACTCTAGCTGACAGTCTCGCTCACAGAGAGACCCTTTAAGTGTGAGCCTGGGATGGTGGAGGCTAGGAGCACTGTCTTTGTTTCCATATCAAAGGGAAAAGGGACCAGAGATCAACTTTGTAGTCCTTCTCCCTCCCAGCTAAGCAAGGGGGGACCAGGAAGGCCTGTTGTCACCTCAGCACCATGCCCTTCCCATCACCCAGCCTTTTAAAATTTTCAGAACAGCAAGTTAGGCTACTCTTGCTTACCTCTTCACCATAGCCTTGAGCACTTCATGGCAAAAGCATGATTTTCCCATGTATGCATAATTTGGTGGACTCAAATCTGTTTAATTAATTAATTAAATGGATATATTTCTTTGAACTGATATAGAAAGATGATCACCAAGATTGTGTGAAGTGATCTTTAGTAGTGTGGGAAAATATTAGAACATCGATTCTTTCTCCCACGGTCTTTATTGCATATGTACTTTATCATACATTCAACAAGCTTACACAAGATTAAGGAGATTGATAAAAGTAACATTTACAAGAACAAGCATGTAGCTATGTGAGGAGGCACACAGAATTTTGAGTTAATTTTTTTTGTATGTGTGTATGTATGAGTGTGTACATGTGTGTACTATATGTGTGAATAGTGTGTGAATACATGTGCAGGTGTGTGCCCTGTGTACTCTCAGAGGCTGGAGGAGGGTATTGTGCATTCTGTTCTATCTTTTTCTAGGTTATTGACTCACTGCACTGAACCTGTAGCTATGTGTACACCCAAGACGTTCCTGGGACCCTCCTGTCTCTCTTCCCCTCATACTACTCTGGCCACAGGCATGACCACAGCACAGTTTTTAATGTAGAATCTGGATATTTTACTCAGATCCTCATGCTTGTGTCAAGGTGCTCCCATCTCCTGGGTCATCTCCCAGTCTCCACTAAGTAGTTTTTAAACTAGTTAAAAGTATAATGATCATAAATGTTTAGGCATAGCTATGACCTCTTGGGTGGAGGGACTTACAGAACCAGAGAGCAACACAAAATGGCACTAGAGTGAACAGAACCCATGTGTTCATGCATTCTTCCCAAACTGGGGAAGGCAATGTCCTCCTGTCTGTCCCAGATCTGAATTACCCCTCACTCTCTGCCCTATCACCTACATTCTAACATTACTCACTGCTTGCTTGGAGACTTGTCTTCAAAATCACCCCGATGCCTGCTCTTTTCCTTCTATCATATGGAATACTTCCTTCTCTACAAACCCTTGGTCCATGTTGCTTTTGGGGACTCCCCTCCTAGACCATAGAAAGAGCTGAACACAGTCTTTTCTACGTGTCTACAGGGTCACAGTGATTGTCATTCCTTTGTGATGGCTACTACTCCACTGCACTAAGAGTGCCTTGAGGGTCAAGAATCATGTCTTCTACTTTGCCTTAGCAGCTCCAGACAGTTCTGAGTATCACAGTAGCACAGCTAGATTCCTGCCTCCACTGCTGGTCTTGAGTGCTGCAATTCCACCCAAGCCATGGCTTCTCTCTCACTGATGTTTAAGGGCCCTCAGACACAGCAGCCATTTTTGCATCTAAACATTACTGGCTCAGTGAAGCAGTCCCATCACAGTTAGGGACAAACATCATTTCGGGATCAAGAAACAAGTCATCCCTCTGCTGAAGCAGTTTAATTCTGGGCCAAGGTTACACTCAGGGAGTGGCTATCAACCATCCACATTCCATCATGACTCTTAGTTCTCTCTTGGGACTTTAGAGAGCCCCAGAACTGGAATGGTGGACACTGTTACTAGGTACATCTATAGGGAGGGGAGGTGTATCTTGGAAATACTGGGATGCATTTCAGAGGTTAACACATTCTAAAACCAAAGTTATTTAGAGTGAAATTCACATTGACCAAAGTGACTAGGGAGTAAGGGAGGAGCTGCCTGTGCCTTAGATGCCTCCCATTGTTAGGACCAGATAAGGTAAATATAGTGTTGAAAACAGTGATATTTAGCCCCTTTCTCCTCTTCATTCCCTTGGCTGGGACTATCTCTTACTGGGTGGGAGAACCATGGATAGGCCTTCTCTCTGACAACACGTCAGCTTCTCAGACATGGTGAATGGGACAGGGTTGACATTTGTCTTCTGAATGTAAAGGCTGACTTCAGCTGGCCAGAGCTCAGGAATGAGCCCTAATATCCATCTAGCTCTACTGTGTTGAACTTAAGAACTCTGAATATGGCTATGCAGCACAGTCTTTGCTCAGTATTAAGAGATGCTGTTTGCATAAACCACAAAGGGTTATATTTCCATAAATTCTAATATAGGCAGAGGACTCAAGAGTTGAGGTATGACATAATGGGAGTGGTAACCCCCCCTCCCCACAGGGAGAACTTTAGATGAAAATCCTAGACTTCCTATAACTTAACCCCCATGGTGCAGTTGGATAAACGTGCAAGGACACATTCACACTCTGGGGATTGTGTTGGCTCTAGAATAAAAATCAAAATCAAGGTTGACAAACAATGTTTTTCCCCATTTATAGTGTTATTGCATTAGGCACCTTGAAAGAATAGAAAAGTATGATATATTTGTACTTATGTATATATGTGTATCTCTCTGTGTGTCTGTGCACATAAGTACAGTGTCTGAGGAGGCCAGAAAAGGACACTGGACACCCTGGATCTGAAGTTATATACTGTGAGGATCTACTTGGTCTGAGCACTGGGAAAAGATCTCAGGTCCTCTAGGAAGGCAGAAAGAGCTGATACATCTCCTTATCCCAAAAGCATCTAAAATTTTGAGTGATTTATTAAAGAAAAGAAAGTCATAGTTATACTGTAATTATATTAGGATGTCTAGAGCATACATAAGTCATAAAGATAAAATACTAAACAGGTATCTTATGTATCAGCTTAAGCTGCTGTAAAGAAAAGCTACACACTGGGTGGCTTAAATAGTAGAGGCCAGGAACTCAAGGCCAATGTGCCAGCCAATTTGGTGCCTGATGAGGTCTCTCATTCTGTCTTACAGAAGCTGACTTCTCACCATGTGTTTAAATAAAAGAGAGGCAGAAAGAGGGAAGGACAGGAGAAGAGAGAAGGGGTAAGAGGAGTAGAGAAGGTAGGCAGGGCAGGAAGAGGAGGAGACTATGCCATTTCTCCCTCTCTTCATAAAGAAACCATCTCTGTCATATTAAGCCTTTTGTTATTCTAGATCCTTCTGATGGTGTGGACATATTTCCCTCCGCAGCTCATGTCTTTAAACATGTGGTGATCCACAGCCGATGGTATAGTTCAAGGAGGCTGTGGAACCTAGAAGTGGAACCTAGCTGGAGGAAGTTGGCCAGTGGAGAGTTGGCCTTGAGGTTTATGGTGTCATCCTGTTTCCTGTCCCATCTTTGCCTCCTGGTCTGCTGAGAACAAACAGCTGTCATTGAGCTATCTGTCACCATTTCTTCCTCACCTGCATCGGACTATATTCCATCCAACTTTGAGCCACATTAAGTCATTCCTTCCTTAAGTCTTGTTAGATAGTTGATAGCAACAGCAAGAAAAGTAATCAATAGAGTCATACAGCCTCGCTTAACTTTATCACTTCATCATTGATTAATCTTTCACTCACCTTGGAGGTTAGAGCATTAGGGTATGAGTTGGAAAATACAAATATTCATTCCATAGCACATATCTAATATTACTCATTTTCCCATAGAACCTAGCACAATATGAGAGCCAGCTCCTAAAATAGTCATCCTCCTTTACTACCTACCAATAATCGTGTCTTCATATCATCTTCCAACAGGGAATAGGGCTAGGCTCTGTAAACAACAGAACGATGCAAGAATTACAGTGCATGATTTTGGGGACCTGATCATAAATATGTGCTACCACTTCTAAATCAGTTGCTTTAGGGAACGATAATTTCTGTCGGGTCAGCTCACACTGGCAGCCCTCCAGGGAGGTCCACATGGCAAGAAGTGTATTCATAAGAGACCTACAATGCTGCCAATATAGACTTACTGGCAGAAACACAGTAAGCCTTGGATGAAAAAGGAGAGGGTACAAAATGTGTCGAGGTCTTTGGTCACCAAGCTTCTAAAGGCAGACCACCAACAATAGTCAACTCCAAAATGCATGACATTTCATGCAAAGGAAGAGTAATGTAATGGGTAAAATGAAAAACTCAGACAGTAGAGACATAGGGCGCCAATCAGTGTATTTGGGTAAGGGTAGAATCAAGTCCTACCTGGGAAACTTTGTGTGTGCATGTGTGTGTGTGTGTGTGTGTGTGTGTGTGTGTGTTATCCATGCCTATATGCATGATTTTGCATGTTTGTGCAGGTGCGTATATATGGGGGTATGCATGCACATTTGTGGTTGTCTTTAGGAACCATTTTTCATTCGTTTCAAATCTTACTCATTAAGGCAGAGTATCTCAATCAAACTCACTGCTTGTTGATAGGGCTGTTCTCGTAGTCCCCACTTTCTGGGGCTGGAATTACAAATGGGCAGCCACCTCTACCTGGCATTTAGGAAGGTTTTGAGGGATCCAAACTCAGGTTCTCATGCTGTATTGCAAGTGCTTTAATCACTGAGCCATCCCTTTAGCCCTCGAGGAACTTACAGTACTGCGCTGAATTGCTCATTCCTCAGTACTCCAATTCTCCTTCTACTGAGCACAGATACCCATAATACTCATTCTGCTCCTCTATGTTGGTGTGGAGGGCGATAACTGGTATCTTCATGTCATTAGATAAAAGGAACTGCACAAGGCCTGTGGAGATTTATTTGTATCTGAATTTGATTGGCACAATCAGTCCTTGGACATGGAACTGATGGTATAGGATGTGATGGAGGAAGGCTGTGCTTTATTTACACTAGGACATTACCTGAGAGTAAGACAGGATTCAAGGGAAGCCAAGGAGGGATAAAGGAGCATGGTAGATAGCCCCCAAGAAGGTCTCAGTGATGCTTGCATCTGATAGCCATGTTTGTGTATTGCCTTTTCCAGCTTGAAAGAGGACCATCTGGGAAGCCAACACACGGACTATTACACTTGCAGGTGTAATGGTGTGCAACTTTGACTATGGGTCTGAGAAGACACTGACCTCATCTTAAATCCCTGGCTCTGATGGAAGACAGCGCTTCCATATCTAAAGACACTGAGCCCTAAAGACACTGAACGGCCTTCTGGCAAGAGCCGAGGCTGCTCAGCTGTAGCCACTGCTAACTTGATGGCATATGAAGGATTTTCTTGTAAATAGATCCTCTTTCTCCAGGCAAGCTGTTCTGAGAGAGATTTCAAACTACAGCCTTAGAGCAAAGCTTATAGCGCACAGAAGTGATGAGGATCATGTGTTGGTGCTTAGACTTAGAATAACATTTTTAAATTTTAAAATATTTTCCTCTTTATTTTAAAACTAAACCATCTAGCAACATTTCATATATACATTTCCTATATTTACTGGTCCTTTGCCTGTCTTCTATTGGGTGATTTGGAGATCGAAGTTAGCTTTTATAGTCCTTTATAAAAATGTATCTAGGAACTGTCTGTTAGGTGTGTAGTTGGCAACTGTAGAAGCTGCTGGAATCTTTGCCTTCTACTAGAGCCAGAGCTCCATAACGAGTGAGGTCAATATCTTCTGTGACCCACAGTCAAAGGTGCACACGATCACACCCACACGAGTCAGTACGACGAGCACTCTGCTTCCTCTGCTCATTGGTCCCTTTGCCACACAGAAGCTTTCTATTTTCATGAAGTCATATCTGACTTGCTGTTATTTGCTAGGCTATGAGAGTCACTTTCAGAAAGCGTTTGCCTATGCTTATATTTAAAGTATTTTTCCTATGTGTTTCTCTAACAGTTTCAGTGTTTCAGGTCTTACATGAAAGTATTTAATCCATTTTGAATTGATTTTTTTTAACAGTGTGAAAGATAGGGGTATAATTTTATTCTTCTACAGATGGATATTCAGGCTTTTTAGCACCATTTGTTGAAGAGGCTGTTTTTTTTTTTCCTAAAACTCTGTTTTTGGCACCCTTCTTAAAAAGTTAGCAGGACATAGCTGCCAGGGTTTATTTCTGGGTTCACTATGCTTTCCATTGGTCTGTGTGTGGGTGCGTGCTTGTGTGCATGTGTACGTGTGTGTGTGTGTTAGTTTTTGTGCCAGTACCATTTTGACACTATCGCTCTGTAACATAATTTGAGATCCAAGAATTGTGATGCCTTCTTCAGTATTGCTCTTTCCGCTCAAAATAATATTCACTATTTAAGGTCTTTTAGGTTTCCACATAAATGTCAGGATTTTTTTTTCTAGTTCTTTATGTAATTTTAGTGGCATTTTTATGAGGATTGCCTTGAATGTGTAGATATCTTTTGGCCGTACAGTCACTTTCTCACGGTAAGTTCTGCTGATCTGTAATAGGGCACGTCTTTCCATCTTCTAGGATTTTCTTCAATTTCTCTCTTCAGAATTTAAAAAGTGTTATTGTAGAGACCTGTCACCTACTTGAGTAGACTTTTTCTAGTCATTTCAAAAAAAAAGTATTTTGAATGGGATTTCTCCTCGGATTTACTTTTTTGGTGACTTCATTATTGTTATATAGAAAAGCCATGGATTTGTGAATGCTGATTTTTGTGTCCTGCTATTTTGCCAATAGTGATGATCAGATTGGTGGAATCTTTAAGTATAAAAACATGTTATCTGAAAATAGGGATAATTCGATCTCTTCCTTCCCGGTGCATGTCCTTTTTCTTCTTTCTTTTATCTCATTCTCAAACTAATGCTACATCCAATATATCCAATATAGCACTATATCCAATATAATTAAAGAGAGAGCGCAGCCTTGTCTGCCTCCCAGTTCACAGAAAATGCAGTTTTTCTCTAATGTTATAATGTCGCTGTAAGTTGGTATACCTAGATTGCCTTTGCTGTGCTAAGGGATGACACCTTTCTGCCTAGTTTTCTGGGCCTTTTATGACATGTGTTTGTACAGCTTCTGCAGACCTTCTTCTCCACCAGAGAGCCAGCCATAGTAGGAACCACGTGGTCCTTTCCTTCCTGTTGGTGTCCTCTTTCTCTTTACTTTACCTCTGTCTTAAAACCCCACTCATGATTCCTAACCCGTCTCTAATCTTTATTTCTTTGGAAAAACTCCAAACCAGCCTGAATCTTAGTATACATCACAACTTCTAATCTCTATCTTACCCTGGAAGTCCTAGAGTAGCCTTTATACAGAAATCATATATTATATGCTTTTTGGGGTTTTTGTTTTGTTTCGTTTAAAAAACAAAAAAGGCAGTAAGAACGTAAAGTAAATGAAATCAACCACTTCCAAAGAGAGCCGGCTAAAGGTCAGAAGACTCATCACTCTCTGTGATGCCATTGAACATGATACCACCTCAGACAAGGCACTTGCTTCCTAAATGCTGGCACTCATTGTCCCATGTGTTAAAATATGCATGACTGAAATGCTTTGTGGAGGATGATTGACTAGAATTTTTAGTCAAGCAGCGTGGATGCCCACTGTAGTCAGTTGCTGCTGGAATCTACTAAAGCCTGCACAGGCAGATGAGTACCACAATATGAAACTGATAAACCGAGACACATAGTTACCCCATAATGCTGCCTGTTTATCACCAGAAATAAGAGCCCCTGGAATTTCTATGCTAAAGGTTTGATAACTCTTAGGACCAAAGCTTCTAACAGCTGCAGCCAAGTGATTGGCTTTATTAGTAGCCTGTAGCAGCCTCTGGTGCTGGGAGCCTTGCCTAGCTTCTAGATGGCAGTACCACCTCAGACCAGACACGTTCACATCTTTCAGTGTCAACATCCTTATCTGTACAAAGGAGACAGTGATAGGGACAACTTAGGAATGTTGTGATCATTGAAGAAAAGATGTGTGTGAAGAAGGTACTTTTGTATATCTGTTCTTCCATCGGAAGAATTGTGTCAACACAAAGAGAGAGACTGAATGCTTGGGTTAACTCTTCATATGGTGACAATGTATTAAGATTCAGTTGTCACTGCCGACTTGACATCTCTAGGGACATCATCACATAAGGTGATGCCATGTTCTTGCAATGTGACTAGGCTAGTAACGCCTTTCCCCAGGTATCGAGACAGGATAGCATGGTATGGGCATCACACCCTAAATTCTAGTTGAATCTATACTAGAAAAAAATTACAGGAATGATAATGTGTGATGGTCTTGGTTTACTGACCAGCCCTTTGTATGCACCTACTCTAGCTTGTCCAAAGCCTTTGAGGTCCTGGAGCACAGAGCCCATCTCTACCTTAAGTTGTGTTCTCCCACACACTGCTGCATAGCTTTGAAGTGATAGTTATACTGAAAGATTGGAATGGAAGAAGGGAAGGGGAAGAAGGAGAAAGCAGGAAGGGAGCTAGAAGGAAGAAAAGAAGGAAGGAAAGGAAAACGGATATGTACAAGAAAGGAATTAATTTTTAGACACTATTCTGATCTGCTTTCCTTGTGGCTAGTCATTGCAGGTACGGCTACCTCAGTTTTGCACAAGACAGAACTAAAACTTGGAAACTGGCAACAATTATACAGGCAGCAGGTGATAGACTGATAGGAAATACTGTGTTTTTCCTGTGCTACAAACACATAAGGAAAGCAGGCCCCTCCTGCATGCCTTCTTGCCCTTCTACCTTTTGCTGTGGCATAGCAAGGAAGGCCATGATAGATATTGATACCTTGACACTGACTTCCTAACATTCAGAACTGTAAGGAATCTTTTATGTCTTTGTAATTTATCCAGCCTTAAACTGGTGATTTTTAACAACACACCTAGGTGCAGCCTAGATTTTCCTCTAGGTGCTAGGCCCACATGTAGAAACCACTTGGTGAATAGGACTATCTTGACAAGGTGTACCTTGAGCTCTGAAGGCATTTTACCAGTACAAGGTTTCATTCTCTGCTCATCTGGAAACAATTGGCTCTGAACTCAGAGGTGGAGTTATGAGAGATATGATTGACACTGCCCCCAATAGCCCCACTTCTCAGATGAAGAGAGAACGAGTCCTGAAGCAGATATACACTGAACCCAGAGGGTACCAGTCTCACCTAAAGTCATTCACATTAAGTAATAAAGTAGAGATCTAAGCAACATGAAATCTTCCTGTAATCCCAACCTATGATTTCTTTAGTACAGGAGGTGGACTTCAGTTGGACTAATTCACTTAGCCATGCTGGCACTTCATGTGAGGCCATTTACTGGGAGCTTTGAAATTATTGAGGATGAAAGACGCATTTAAGGATCCGTGGTCATCATCATTACCACCCTCCTCTTGGTTTGGGATAATAACAGTTGCTGTTCTAACCACCAGCTCCAACTAAGCAGCCTTCAGATTTTCATGCTTCTGATGTGTAGAAATCAGGCTCCATGGCAACACCAACAAGAGCTTTCTTCCATCAGTATTTGAAATTTATTTCCGGTACGCATACTTAAAACGGAAATGTCAAGGAATGCGTTGTCTTAGGTAAACTGCCTTTATTTATGATAAACCAGAAGATTTGCAAGAGTATATTTTAAAAAGACTCAGAATGAATCCCTTTGTACTTCAAAGGCCATTTGGTCTTGGGCCCAACAGGCAAAGTGGTTATTATGGTCCCATGTGGGAAAAGGCGGGTGAGGCTGGAATGTGCCCAGTAAACATGAAACCCCATCCACAGAACTCCACTTGCTCCCGCTGCTCTGCTGAGGCTAATTGGAGGAGGGCAACCTTTTTTGAGAAAGGAAAGAAACTTCTGGATTTGAAGCAGATGTCTGAACTTTGCAGAATCTACAATACAGGCTTTTAAAAGAAATATTGCAATAATTAGGAGTCCGGTTTGAAGTCAATGTGTTGCTGTAAAAATTAAGGATGTTTATAACTGTGGGAAGGCTTTTTTTTTTTAATCCAATTCTGATTCCAATTTGCTAGCAAATTGCATCCTGGCCCCATGGAGGGAGTGATCGGGGAACCTGTTTAATAGATTAGGATGCTTGCTGTCCATCAAAGAGCAGGGATGGGCTTGCTGTTCAGGAAATCAAATAGGAATTCTCAGAATATGACCCAGACTTTATTTGCAAAATTCTGTGACCTAAAAAATAATTTGATATGTGAAATCAAACAAAATGTTTTCTCAATTGATCATGCACAAGAACACACACACACACACACACACACACACACACACACACACACACACAC